>NW_024096994.1:0-600000 GCF_016545835.1 Crotalus tigris | reverse complement strand
TATAATATGGGTGGCCATATATATTTTTCTAACAAGAATAAATAGATACTATGTCATAGTCTTTGACTTTATCCCAGAATTTTCTATAAAGGAGAGGTTGAAGGTGTTCATGGCTGGTTTAACAGTAGTAAAGAAGGAAATAGCAAACTATTCCACTAGCATAAAATTATTACCATCTGGATTTATTATCCAGACAATCTCCATTTGATTGTGCTGAATTATATACATTTGGTAAACATTGCACATGGATAGTATTATTAATATTGCAAACTTTGTAAGAAAGTGAGGTCATAAGTATAAGATTAGACTAGCAGAAAAGAGGGCGGAATTCCAGCAGATAACATGAAGAACTTGCAGGGCTGAAGGCTTTGAAGGTCAGCTCCCACATGGACCAAAGTTAATGCTGTCACTTGATGGAGTCTGTCCAGCAACATACAAAAGTCACTCTCTTACATTTTGGCTTTCACCCAACAACTGAACAGCACAACTACAGACAGGATATTCCTATTTTTGGCTGAGGAACCGTTTGCCTTTCTAGCTGAAGTGGAGACCTTGCTTGCAGTTGCAATATACACATGAGGAGTAATCTGCAAACTTGCTTCCATTTGCAATCTAGGCAAATGTTGGCTGATATTAAGAGTGTGCACTCACCATGCTCAGCTGAAACAGATTGCAACCATGCTGACTGGCAATTTTGGAAATTGTGGCTGTGAATTATCTGCAGAGTACTAGCTTAGAAAAAGTTACTTGATTCCTGATTTCTAGGCCTTTTAGTGCCCATTGGGATCTGATACTTATTGCCCTCATTTGTTAGAAGATCCTGGTGAGGTTGACTAAAACATGCTTAGTTTTGGAGTGCTTTGAGATTGAAATAGGTTGATCTGGTCATAGTGGAAAGGTTTCAATGTTGGTAGGACCATTCTGAAAATGTTTCAGGCTTGAAGCCGGTATTCTGTATTTGAAAGGAGACAATTTTTTGCTAAGAACATCTGCAATACAACCAGAATGGGTGTTTCAACCTCAGAGCATTTCAGCCTCAGAATGGAACACTGCAAGTTTCAAATATTTAAATCTAAAAATATGTTGCACATCAGGAGTCCATGCTGTATGTCAGGGGTCCCCAACCCCCGGGCCACACAAACAAGCAAAATCCCATCTGCAGGATGCAGGCAGCACATGAAACCACGCCCCCTCTGCTTTGCAGAAAAGCCTCTCTCCACAGAACCAGTCCCTGGTGCCCAAAAGGTTGGGGGCCACTGCTGTAAATGAAGCATATCATTTCATTGTCACAAATCTTTCATTGCAAAGCTGTCAGAGCAGGGAGTGACTGGAGTCATGTAAAGTAAGAAGGTGCCTGTAGTCATTTCTCCTATGCTGTAATAATCAAGAACCATACCATCACCAAACAGGGACAAATAGTTGCAACTAATCCTGAGTCCTAAAAATGAAAGTATATTTTTTAGCAGGGGCCTCATGCATTGCCAGGGCCCCAAAATATACCCCTGCAGGAAGAAGTGTTATACTCTCTCCCAGGTTTGGCTAATGGCCACTTGGTCACTCATGCACTCACATCCTGTTGAGGCACATCGATCTTGTAAGCCCCCCCCCCTTGGTTTCCACCTGGGTTTTCCAGATAGATGTAACACTCAAGACACATACAAATCACTTTCAACTGAATGCTGAGATCCATCAGGTCTTTGGAATACATGGAGACCCAACGATTGCTCTTTGTCTCTCATACATACACTTGCCCACTTACCCACATCCTTCTTAACTAAGTTTCCAGGCAATAGCTAAAAAAAAGGGTAGCTAAGGCTGCATCCAGGATGACTCAAAAAGTGGGAGAGCATTAGGCTTCTCCTGATCCTCAAAAGTCCTTGCTTTGTTGATTGACAAGTCTGGGAGCTATCAGTGGAAATGTGTTTAGGCCCATCCTCCTTTGTCTGTTTTGAGTGACATTTCTCCTTTGATTCCTTGAGTTCTTGTTTCCTTGTTTTCCACTTCATGAAGGTATTTCTTTTTAATAAGATTCCTGGCTTTTGTCCTCTGCTTATGGGTCTGCTTCATCTTTAGGTTATGGAAGCTTCAGCTTAGTCTCACAGAAGTATCATTAAGCTGGGTGCTAAAAAGTAACCAAAAGGGCTAGAAGAAATAATTTTCACATTTGGGGATTATTTGAGTGCAGGCTCCATACCTGGAGAGAAAACATAGACAGGAAAAGGTTCTTTTTTAAAAATAGCACAAGGAAATACTCATGAAATGCTGTAACCTCTACACTTCCATTGGAATAGTTATGACTTAGACGAAGCAGGCATAACCAACAAATAAAGATTATTTTTGTAATGAAGTAAAGGTGAATAAACATGCGCTTTTATCCACTCTCCCAAAATAAATTGACATCATTCGTTTATTGATTAAGTTTCAGATCATAAATCACAACCTTCCTGTCTTAGTGTTGAGAGTCTTCTTCTACCAATTCCTTGTCTCTGTTAACCTTTCCTGCTTTGCCACTGAAAATAATGAAAATGTGAGATAAAAACTTTAACGTGTCAAACTATTATTGGTCCTTGAAGTCACCAGAAGTCAAGCTGAACTTGAAGAAAGCTTTACTTTTCTTTGATGAAATTGTATTTTGTTTTTGAAAAAAAACGAGACTGACAATGCACTGTGATTTTTTGGGGGGGGGTCCTCTTAAATAGGCCAGGTGGGAAGAAATTCTTGCATGAAATACTGGAATCATAATGAGAGATTCAGGCAAGTAGCTTAGAGCTGGCAGGCAGAGTGGAGATCTCCAGGTGTTGGAGCTTTGTGAGTATATTCTTTCTGTGTTTACATGTGCCTTGGGGATGTGCCCCGGGGTGTGTGCTTTGGGGCATGGCTAGGCATATATTAGTTGGCATAGTAATGTTGGTCAAAAAGTTGGGGACATCTCTGTTCTTAGCACCATATGATGGTATTGGGGGACATGGATACTCTAACACACAGGGATAGAATTGGGAATAAATGAAAGCATTAAGAAAGCTTGAGTGTGACATGAAAGTTGGTTTAAAAAAATGACGCAATGAAAGTTATACCCCTCCTTGTAGGACCAGATTAAGGGTGGCAAAAAAAACAACAACCCATCCCTCCTTTTTTTTCAGTTACAATGATTTTTGCCTTGCCCCACTACTAAGAAAATACTAACATTGCAGAGACTCCAAAATGAGAATCCAGTCAGTTTTTAAAACTGTGCTGCTTTCCAAACACTCATATCCTGAGAAGTCAAATCCTGTGACTGATCTCTGCTTTACTATCACCTTTTAAATATCAGGCTGGCATTATCACAGTTATTTACAGAGTTATTTTTAGGAATGGTTATCACTGAGCAATTAATGAACTACCAGTATGTGTCAAACTTGGCTCCATAGTTGCCTGCACCTGCTTTTGCTTGCAGTTTGCCAAACAGTGACGGGAGGAGGGTGGTGAATTCCTAAGGGGGAGGGAGGCTATGGAATGCACAAGAGCCTTCTGTTGCTGGAGAGACGTTATCCACCAAGGTCAAGTTATGAAGAATGTTTGAATGACACAGACAGTTTTTTTCCAAAACAAAAGAATTGAACTCAGTTGGTGAACTATGAACTGGAGGGGAAAAAAGAGGTTTTACCTATGTGGGTTTTTGCGGAAAAATCCCAAAACTGACTTTGCTTCTGCTTCTTTGCTTCTGAATCTTTCAATAAAGCTACACTCTTGGTCATTCTAAAGAGCTAGGAGTTTCTTTTTTTGAATGTGCCAAATGGGACAGTTGATATTATGCTGTATTGCTACAATATTTAGACATCAGAGCAAGGTTTACTCTTGAGGTTTGCACAGATCTTAATAAGTATTTCTGATTGGATTTTCATTTTAAACAAAAGCATCTAAAATGTAAAGTGTCAGTAATGTTGACTTATAAAAAGTTGTGGTGGACAGTTTTACAATATGAATTTATTCCTGGAATCAGGTCTTTGGATAGACATTACAGGTAGTCCTCGACTTACAGCCACAATTGAGCTCAAAATTTATGTTGCTAAGTGAGACATTTGTTAAGTGAGTTTTGCCCCATTTTACAATATTTCTTGCCATAGTTGTTAAATGAATCACTGCAGTTGTTAAGTTAGTAACAAGGTTGATACTGGTTTCCCCACTGATTTTGCTTGTCAGAAGGTCACAAAAGGGGAATCACATGACCCCTGGGCACTGCAACTATCATAAATATGAGTCTGTTGCCAAGCATTTAAATTTTGATCACGTGACTGTGGAGATGTTGCAATGTTCGTGTGACAAACGGTCATAACAGTAACAGTACTTTTTTCAGTACTGTTGTAATTTTGAACGATCACTAAATGAACTGTTGTAAGTCAAGGGCTATTTGTGTTGCAAGTGGACAGTAGTGTGTTTTGAACAACTACAACAGAATGGGGGCCAGTTACACCCATTTCTGGAGATATCAGAGCTGAGCCCGTTGATATATGCGCTATTTACATCCTCCACTGTAGTCTACAAAAGAATATATGGCTTATGGAGAATATATGGCCGTCTTACTCAGTTAGCTACCAGTTTGCTCCTGATCACCACATGTTCAGGTCCTGGTGGTGACTTATACAACCCCCAAACTTCTTTTCCAGCTTCCCCAGGCTTGAAGATCTTGACAGAGGAACTTTTCTCGGCCTTGCCACTGTCACAGACATGTTTGGTGGAGATGTGAGAGGAGATCTTCCAAGGAGTTGCCACTCCTGGCAGAGGGAGGCTGGCTGCTTCCCTCTCAGTTTTCTTGGTTGAGCTGCAAGCAAACTATTTTTATTCAGGCAGGTTGGCTGACTTTCTGCATGGGTCTTGTTTTGTTTCTTAAGGTGCTTTTTGTAATGTTTTAATGTCTGTGTTTTTTGTTTTCATTTTTTATTTGCAGCTGGGAGCATGATTTGTTGACGGGAAGGCAGGCTATAATTAATGAAATAAAATACTGTACAAGTTTTATTTATTCATTCAATATATTCCACTAAGTGTCCAGGCGTTTTTATTTTTGGTGCAGGGTGGAATTTTTTTCTTCTTTCCATTTTACCCTGTTTTACCTCTTAGCCACAAAGCTTTCATGCTTGGGCCTATTTATTTCTTTTCGTTCCTAAAAATGTTTTCTATCTCTAAAATGAGTCCCAGTGGAAAAAATGTGGACCAAGGGATGGCTGGAGCAGCACTGCTCTTTTTTTGTTCCAGGTACTTACTAGATGCCATTTCATTTTCAACTATGCACGTGCCAGAACTGCAAAACACAAAGATATACGCACACACACATATACACACACCCATTAAAAAAAGACAAAGGTTTCTTTAAGAAATTTTCTAAATTGATTTCTTTGAACCCAGTTAAGCATTTGGCGCTAGGCTAAGTAAGAACATTTACTTTCATGTTTGGCTGATTTTGAAACTACTCCATATGGCTTATGCTTAGCAATCTGTATTGTGCCTTGACATTTCCAAAACTAGACTGAGGAACTTTATCTTTCTTTTGCTAAGAAAGCAAAGCTATCTTTTGAAACCTTTGAAATCTGCATGCATTATTTTTTTGCTCCAAAAAGTAACTTAGATCAGAGGTCCCCAACTTTTTGGGCACCAGGGACCGGTTCCATGGAGAAAGGTTTTTCCACGGACCAGAGAGTGCATGATTTTGTATGCTGCCTGCATCCCACAAATGGGGCTTTGGTTGTCTGTGCGGCCCTGTTGCTGGCATGCCATGGCCTGGTACTGGTCCATGGACCGGGGGTTGGGTACCCCTGACTTAGATAATTTTTTTTTTAAAAAAAAAAATCAGACCTGTAGATCAATTAAAGCATAGAGCAGGTTGGGCAAACTTCACTCAGTAATTGACTGTGCCTACAAATCTATATTTTATGGCTGCTACAACTCCTAGAATATTGCTATCAATAGCCACTGGCAAGTATCTGCCCAATAGAGGCATTTGCACCAATTTGTAGAAAACCAAAGAAAGATGCCTCCTGAAGCAGAACAAAAAGTCCAACCTTCTTTCTCCAGCTTTTGATTTCTAAAAAAGAAAAAAGTCCAGCCCCTGTTTTTGGAAAAATAGTCCTACCCAGCAAAGGTTTACTAGAAAAGATGTCGGGATAAAAGCTATGGCCCAGTTTAAAAAAAAAGTGCTTTCAAGAGCAGGGATATTCTTTGCTTAGCAGCAATAGAGAAATAGCTTACTATTGCCTTATTCCAGAACATCTTTTGGCTTCCCAGTCTTGTTTATAGACCTGGGACTCCCAGGCAGTTCATATCTACATCCTAACAAGGACTAACTCTGATTAGTTTCTGAGTTAACGAACATAATCTGGGTGCTTCTGCTAGCCAAGTCAGTCCTATATACACTTACTTGAAGTGTGATCTGTAAAATCGGACACTTGGAAGAGAAGGACCCGGACAGCAAATTAGTGAAGAAGTCAGAGATAGATGATACAGTAAACAAAAGTCTCCCTACTTATCACATCTTTGAGGTATGCCAGGTCTTGGAACCGACAACGTATGTTATGCCAAAAGATTCAACGTGGGGTTACTCTGAGTAAAGTTTTTGTTTCCTTGGACTTTTACTTAATGGTTCTTGCATTTTTTTTATCAAAATGATCTCCATCTCTTCTACACTACCTGTGGCCTGTTTCACCACCCTCTGAAATACTGCAGTATTATTTCAATATGGTGGAATCCATGCTGTTGGAGTCCATGGCATCAGCTGGCTAGCAGAGTCTCATATGTGTTGACTTGGCAAATTGGCAACAGGGTAAAGAGAAATAGGCAGAGTCTTCAGCATAACTTCCCATAGACAGCTGGCCACATCATTCTACCTATTAGGAGCATCTGGGGAGACAGGTTCCTATAGCAATGATAAGACCAATCTGTGATGCAAAATGGAAACCCTCCCCTGCTCATCCTCCTCCAATCCCCCCCCCCATGGTGTATGTGTAGATGGTTTGAAGCAGGTTATAAATACAATTAAAAAAGAAAGAAGTGAAGCTACTAACTAGACCATCATCTTTGCTGGTTCTGCTTATTTGTCTGAGTGCTTGAAAGGCTATCAATGTCACTCTGTTAAAGGAAGGCATCCTTCCAATCCAGCAGAGTTTTTCATACAGAGACAGTCACTCATGAGCCAATGGAGAATCCATTATTCATAGTTGAGGTAAGTTTTCATGTTTTATCATTCTTCTGGAAGTATTATAATTATTGTGAAAATGAATAAAAATATTGCTTCCAAACAAAACTCTACATTTTCTGTGAAGGAAATTAGTGGTTATACCTTAGCAGTTGGCATAAATGTCACCAGTTACAGTGTGAGCTCCAATTTCAATCAACTACATGTGTCAATTTAGCTTAAATTATTGATATCAGTAAAACAATGTGGAACATTTACTATTAAAATTTGAAAGAACCTTTGTATGTATGTCCAGATGTGGCCCTTTTGTGTCTCTTCTCATACAGTATCCAATTGGTGCACACAATTCTGATTCCAGATTCATACCCCTAGTTCTCCTTTTAATCCTCCTTTCTTTTAGTCTACTGCAGTTCTTCTCAACCTTGTAAACTTTAAGACATGTGGACTTCAACTCCCAGAAGTCCCCAGCCAGCATACTATTTAAACTTCAGAATCAAGCTTTGTTCTACAACATTTAAGGAAAAGTGGCTATGCAATCTTATTCTCTAGTTTGGTGGATTTCTTATATCTTGGACTACAGATTCCATAATTCTGGGCCAGCATAACTTAAGGGAATTTGAGAACTTCCATCCAATATATTATAATGGGACCAGATTTAAGAAATCTGGAATAAGTTTTATAAAGGCATGGGTCCAGGTTACCAATTGGAATTGGTCTGCCCTACTGGCAGAGGAGGCATAAGGCAGAAAATTCTGGCCAGTGAGATTCAGGAGAAGGCCTTTTCTCTGCCTTTGCACTTGCCCTCTGGAACATCTCCCCTCCCCAGTGAGACCTGCTCCACCCCCCTGACATTACATAAGAGCCTAAAGACCTGGCACGGCCAGTTGGCTTGGGGCTCCAAAGGAAGGGCTTCATGTTGAGGTGGTTGATAGATTAATAGCAGATCCCACCTCCCCCACTGCTCATTCTACTCCCTCCTTCCCCATCTTTTAACTGTTGTATTTTGTATTTTTATAGTTTTGTAGTATTCTAGTTATATAGTTTTATTTTTTAAAATTGTAAGCCACCCAGAGTTATCCTGTGATAAGATAGGCAGCCAAAAAATGTGATAAATAAACAAACAAGTAAAGTAAAATAATCCAAAAGGCAATTGCTGTACACATTGTTTAATTAAACTAATAATCTCTCTCTCTCTCTCTCCCTCCCTCTCTCTCCCTCTCTCTCTCTCTCTCTCTCTCTCTCTCTCTCTCTCTCACACACACACACACACACACACACACTGACTTGGAGCTAAAGACTGAAAGCCAACTTGATTAAACCTAGTTTCTCTAGGAGAAAACAAATTCTCCTGCTGTCACAGTTAAATGAAATATCTTAAACAGGTACATCCCATTGGCATACTATAGGTAGGTTTCAAGGTGAAAGAAGTCACCTAGTTTCTTGACTTAAGGAAAGGAGACCATAAAAAGTAACTTTTACATCCATGATTTGTACTGCACTTTGATTTAACCATAGCAAAGCAATGCATCTCAAATTAACAGATTAGTGTTGCTGATTTTATTCTCTCGTTCCAAGGAAGATGTTGGAGAGCCCTGAGCTGAGATCCAGGGGCTTGGAGACTAAAAGGCTGATGCTTATATCAAACTGGTCATACACTGATTGTATGTGAGCCAGTAAAGTAGACTTACTTGACCAGACAGACTTTGAAAAGCTAAAAGAAAAAAAAATGCTAGAGGAAGGAAATATTTCAAGATCATATTCTGTAGAACCCATTACTATAACCTGTATCTGTAGTTTCTTAGCAACAGCTGATCCAGCAATCCCATGCAAGCCATCTCACGGGGCCAAGACCACTTATCATAAATGACATTGTTGGGCATGCAAGGCATGTCTGATGGTTTGCAGACCAAACATTAAACACACACACTCAGTATGAAATGGAGCTCTTACAATGCAATCAGAAACTTCATTGAAACCCCACACCTCTTGGGAAAACAACCCCAGAAATAATATATAATCTTGGAAAAATATTTTTTAGTAGATGCATAACAAGAGAGAGATTTTTAAAGGTTTCCACTGAGGCAGATTTAAAGGTTGTTTAAAAGAAGCTCCAAAACTGGATTTAAGCTTAAAAATAAATTGCCTGACAGGGAAAAGGTGCTGCCTTTGTATGCCCAACAATGTCATTCATGATATTCTTTTTCCGAAAGGAATTTCATTGAATTATATTTATTTACGTTCACTTCATTCACATTGCAATTATTTATAAAAACCATAAAAACAATATTCTAAGAAGAGGACTTTCTATAGCAAAGGTTCACAAAAATAGATTCTTGGGAAGTAAAGAAGGGTAGACAGGAGGATGGTTACAAAAAAACTTTCCCCTTTTACACTTAATCTTGTTGCTAAGTAGGTTTTCCCTCCAAAGGGATTTTCCCATGTAGCTTACCGTAAATGTAATTAGGATGGGTTTGTAAAAGTCAGCACCCCCACAACCATACAGATGCACTATGAATCAGCTGGTGACACCCATTTTAATCTCTGAGTTCTTGCAACCCAACTCTAACCCTAAGTGGATTTTGCCCCCTATGGTATTTTACCATTTCACATTTTTCCAGGAAATGTAGATAGTGCTGGCTTGAAAGGTCAGCACCCTCCTAATGATATCAATACACTACCAATCCATTGGAGATGTCCATTTTGCTATCTGAGTTTATGGCAACCTAACCCTAATGTTGTTTCCCCTCCTATAGGATTTTCCCATGTATGTTACCAGATTAAGGTTATCTCACCATGAATTTGGAGAGCAAAATGTATGTTGCCAACAGATTTGTAGTGCATCGGCAATGCTAAGATGCAACTGATTCTTTGAACCCGCCCTATCTATGTGTCTGGTAAAATACATGGGAAAATCTCATGGGGGGGGGTGAAGAGTAATTTAGGGTTATGGTTAGGGCACCATGAAACTGGAGAGCAAAATGAATGTAGCCAATGGATTCATAGTGGATTGGTATGATTAGGAGGGCACCGACTTTTCGAATACACCCTAAATACATTTACTGGTAAAAGAGATGGGAAACTCCCTTAGGAAGAAAAAAAAAACCCTCCTAGGGTCCGTGTTAATTTGCCATGAACTTGGAGAGCAAAATGGATGTCACCAAGAAATTCACAGTGCATCATTATTATTAGGAGGATGTCCTTTCTTTTGGATAGTTGCAATGCGTGCAATAAAAGCTTTCCGCCAAAGAAGCACTGAAGAACCTCTGGTTCTACAGGTTTTTTTTTTTTTTTTAAGGCTACAATTCTCACATTCCTCCCATTATGGCTGGAGTTCCAATTGAAGAATCTCTGGAAAGCCCAGGTTCTTACCATTTGCTTTAAAGCACAATCACTATTATTTATATATAAATATGCAAATATCTGAAAAATCCTGTCTTTGTACAGAATACAGGCAGGCAGCTGTCCCTTAATAACACTAATTTGTACCTGATACGCCATCATTAAGTGATATGGTTTTTATCACCAATTGACTTTGTGGATCATTAAGTGAAGACCTGACAGGACTGCAAGTTGCAAATTCCTGCTGGCACCCCCACTGACTTTGCTAGTGGGATAAGGTCGGAGAAAGTCAAAAATCACGATCACATGACCGCAGGACCTTGTGATAGTTGTACGTACAAGAATCGATTGTAACTACCCCTCCTTCAGTGTCATTGTAAGTTTGAACCAATGTACAATAGTACATTGTGTGATATGCTTTGATAATAAAAGGAAGAAAAAATCCTACATTTTCATCATGAAAGCCTGTGGTTGTATTTTTCATGCAAAATATGTTCCTAGATAATTAGGATAATTAATATAATTAAAGCTGTTTAAATCAAATCATGGCAAAGATAGTGTCCATGAAAATCTTCATGCGAGGTTACTTTATACGGTTGGATATCTGAGGCTCATACAGTGCTGCATAAAATATTGAATCTTGAGTGAAAATAGTGCCTTGTCAGCCAGAGGTACTCCAAAGAGTTTCCCCAGAGACTCTTAAAAAGCATTGGTTAATGTGAAATTAATTTTTTAGCACTAGAAGTTGACATTTCCAGTCACTTCAGAGCAGGCTGTTTTGGCCTATACACATTTAAAAGGGAAATAGTATTTATGAAGAGCTTTGTACTTAAAAAAAAACAAAACGCACACAGACAAAAACAAAAACAAACCAGGGCAACAGCAGTTTGGCTTTCCAATGAGCCTGTGAAATACCATATTGTTGACCTCAGCATAATATTATTGCTGATCTCCCCAGGACAATTACATTAGAAGGTGCCAATATTGGAAACTCCAGTTAATTGTTGCTTTGGGTCAGTAACGTTAAGAGCTGAAATTCCAAACCAGTTTTACAATCACCTCTTCTTTCCCCAAATATTTTGCTTTCTTAACAACTTCATTTTGAACTGAATATAAAATACCTCATAATTTCATAAAACACTTGAAATGACTTTTTCCACTTCAGAAAACCATGTTGTACTGTCAGGAGAGAATCTATAAAACTCTAACCAAGAGTCTTAGTATGTCATTAAATTATCTTTCTTGGGATTCTTTGCAGAAAGCTATTGTACAAAGTATTATAAATTTGGTAGAAGTTTGTAGTGTAGATAGATGTTTAAGGATATTCAACCATTTTCTTCTTTTCATAGGATAATTAGGCACCAATATCTGAAGTCAGGGATGTCTGCAGGAAAGGACTTAACAAGGCAAAAGGGTGCCCACAACCACACAGTTGAGATCTTGCTCCCTTTTTTTATGTAAGCCACACACATGACACATATAACAAGGGGTGACTTCAATTACACAATTGCCATTGCCATCTCAACCTTTTTGACCTCCTTCCACCATAAATGTTGCTGATAGAAGTACTTTCTGCCTATCTTTGAGTTAATCAAAAACTACCCTGGTTTGAAACTGGATTGCCAATCTTGAACATGCCTCTATTCCCTCTATATACTGCAGTCTCCTTTGTTGTTGTTGTTGTTAGTTGCGAAGTCATATCCAACCCATCGCGACCCCATGGACAACATTCCTCCAGGCCTTCTTGTCCTCTACCATCTTCTGGAGTTCATTTAAACTCACTATTACTGCTTCAGTGACTCCATCCAGCCACCTCATTCTCTGTTGTCTATCAAAGGTAATGGTTGATAAAGCCCAAGAGATTCAATACTGCTCAAAGCAGTGCTTGAACCTCTCATCCTTCTCTTTCCATCTTGGTCAGGCAGCTATGCAACTGAGTCACTCCAACCTCGCTACCCAGAATAGTTTGGATGCTCTGGGCTCCCAGCTGCAATGCACAGTTTTGAAAGGACTTCTTGGGAAGGCCGAAATACATCTGCCTCTCTGAGACAAAACTGCAGAATAATTTAAACAAGGGAGTCAGTCATCAATTGATCGATCAAGGCATCCTTGATTTTAGGACCAAAGCACTGAGTATCACACAATTTAAAATGTGTAGTTTTAACAATGCTATTTCTATCTGAAGAAAAGACCTCCTTCTCAGTTGCTCTTGTTATGGAATCCAGAAGAGGGTTGTATAGCAAACTCTCTTCTGGGATGGTTGGATTATAACTGAGGAAAGCACCTTTCCTGTCAAGCAAGACTATTCCTGATATACTGTCTTTGTGGAGTCAATCTCTTCCATGCTCTGGACAGGATGGGGGCAGTTATCTAAATGAGGCAACATAAAGAATTAGTGTTGGAGCCAGCTGTTGCCTCATTTTAACAACAGCCTGGTAAGAATCAGGGGGTTAGTAGGGGGAATATTACTTTCACATTGGTATAGTTAAGTCAGTCTACAGGCTGTCTAGCCACCTCATGGAGAAATGTGACCTTCCAATTAAGTTAGAGGTTATGTTCCCATGCATTTTTCTTATCAATACAAATGACAAGCAGGTCGGTCCTGCTCCTAATTAGCCTTCAATGTGTGCAGAAAATCCTTAATTCAGATCCAAATGTCTCTTGATAGCCTCTTTTCAACATAAGATCTTGACTTTTGATCTCTCCCATACTTTGGCATGTAACTCTAAGAAAAGCAAGAATTTGCTGGAAAGTATCTTCACCACATAAAACAGTTAAGAACCATTGTCATACTAGCAATTTTCCTGTTGTGTTTCTCAGGCAAGCTTTCAGGAATGCTTCCTGTCCCTGGACATGCAAGCAAGTAACCAGTATATTATGTAATGTTGGCTTGCTCCCCAGGGAACCTGGGTTTCTAGAAAGCAAGATCATTTAGATTCATTGGCAGTAAGACATATTCTAACTCATCTCATATTCTCAAAATTGCTTTTTCTGATGAAGTGTGAGAAAAATGGCTATGTCTGAAATATGTAAGGATATGGCCAATGGAAAACATCCAACTTTTCCATGTAATACCTGTTCACTTAATTGAATGTGGAGGGAGATTCCCAGGCAGGTTCATAACTATCCACTTCTGAATCCCCAGATCTGCAGTCAATGCTAATTCCACTATGACGTACACTTGGCAGGTACAACTAGTAGTTTAATGACATAGATTTGAAGCCCTAGTCATCTGAATGACAGATTGGGAACTGCCAAATTGCATATAGTTAATTTTCTTACCAGCAGAATTGGTTGGTTGTTTTGAAGACTAAAGTGTGCTCAAGTGCAAAAGTGTTGTCTGAATATTTTTTTCCCCCAGAGCTAACAAACATGGGTGATGCTGTGACATTAGCTAGATGCAAGGCAAAACAGCTTTGTAACTGTTTTGCTTCCATCATTCTACTGCAGTGGTTCTCAACCTTTTTAATGCCGCGACCCCCAACCGGTCGTAAGTCGAGGACTACTCAACCGGTCGTAAGTCGAGGACTACTCAACTGGTGCAGCATCATTTGCAGAATGGGACTTTTGGCGGTCTCAGCAGGGCAGAGACAGCCTGGACAATTCCTATTGGCTTTTGAAAGCCAATAGAATTAGACTCTATTCAAGAGAGTCTATTCTATTGGCTTTCAAAAGCCAATAGAATAAAAGGGAGTAGCACAGCTAAGGAAAAGGGAAAAAAATGGCGGACTGCGTTGTTTGGCGACCCCCGTGAAATGGTCGTTCGATCCCAAATGGGGTCCCGACCCACAGGTTGAGAACCACTGTTCTACTGCTTCTTAGAACATCTTCCTGGTCCTGGACATGAATGGTTTCCTTCCCCTTGACAAGACACAGGGGGAAAATGTCATAATGTTAGAGCTGCACAGCTCTTCGGAAATAATTTAAAAAATGTGCTTTGAAGCACGATGAACTTGTCTGCAGGTCTTTAAAGCAATCATGGCTTTTCCCAGATTCCCATACCTGCTCTTTACAATTTCTATGTGATTCCGGCTGCTGTGATGTTTACTCTTTTGTATGTTCTGAAGCACCTTTGTGGAACTGAATTTGAAGTAGGGTCACAGCCTTAGTAAATTGGCATCTTCAGATCTCAGATCCTCACTTCCTTATGTTCTTCAGGGTGATTTTGAAAGATCTGGAGATTGGACCCGTCTGAATGTATGGCCTCTGATTCTGAGGAATCCAGTGGTAAAACTGCTAATATAAAATTATATTCCTTAAAGATCTTAGTGTACCAACCATGTATAGCAATCCTCTGAAAACAAAAACAGCTAGTAAATTGAAAGTTGACTTGAGTCATTTCCAATGCCCTTTGTTTAATTTTCTGAAGAACTGGAACTGATGGCTTACTATCCATAGAAGGGTAAAAAATGTACTTCAATAGCTAGTTGGATTTCAGTTAACTGGTTCTTGGCATCTCTCATCTCTGATTAATGATGCAGAGCACAAAATAATTGAAAGAGCCAAGAGTCCTGCAACTGTGAGCAAGTGAAGAAGACCAGAAAACTCTGAATCCGATTCCCCAGAGTTCTCATTTCATCCTTAATTACTACAATGTCAGCTACTAATATGAAGTGTATACTTGTTTGTGCCCAAACACATAAACTAACATGATAAGCTTGGTCCAGAAAATACAGTAAGATCACAGCTGAGTTCCTACAACATTCTCATTCCCCAGCACAATTTTAGCTTAGCCATTGTTCATTTGTTTTCTGCCCCTTTCCTGTTTGTGTGTGATGTAGTAACAAGGTATACTATTCAAGGACAAGTGATTAATGGTTTCTCACTTTGGGAGAGATGTTGGGGATATCTTTAAATGCCAAAATGAGAATTATATTGTGTTCCCCAACCTAATAAATTCTTCATTACAGTTTTGCGCTAGACCTAGATTTCAGTGTATTTGCTATTTGAGGCCTGTAAGCTTTCCTTCCAGGCCACATAAATAAAACTGCACACTATACAAGAATACCTAACTCATCCTTTTCTTATTGCTTGACTTCAGCGATATATAATTTTTGTTTCTTCAACTTTTGAGATGTTTTCTCAGGTTATTTCTCTTCCTGGGCTTAGGCTCCATTTATCTGACTGTTGCCTTAATAGTGACTCTTCCTCCTGTTCTTCAAGGCCATTCCTTCTACCTTCTATAGCAGGGGTCCTCAACCTTGGCAACTTTAGGACTAGTGGACTTCAAGCTGGCTGAGGAATTCTGGGAGTTGAAGTCCACTAGTCTTAAGGTTGCCAAGGTTTAGGGCCCCTATTCTATAGTCTATTGGGCGGAAGACTGCTCCATTACAGATAATTTTTGACTTACAACCATTTTTTTAGCGATCATTTGAAGTTACAATGACACTGAAAAAAAGTGACCTAAGATTAGTTCTTGCACTTATGACCGCTGCAGCATCCCGACAGTCATGTGATGCTCAGCCAATGACATGTTTTTGCAACAGTTGCAGCATCCAAGGTCACAGGATCGCCACGTGTAACCTTCCTAGCCAGCTTCCGATAAGCAAAGTCAATGTGGGGAAACATATTTGCTTCATGACTGCATGATTCACTGCAACGGTTCACTTAGCACAGGGTCCTCAACCTTGGCAACTTTAAGACTTGTGGATTTCAACTCCCAGAATTGCTCAGCCAGTTTTGAAGACCCCTAACTTAACAGCTGTGGCAAAAAAGGACACCAAACTGGGTGCAACTCACTTAACAATCGTCTTGCTTAGCAACCAAAATTCTGGTCTCAATTGTGTTCATCAGTCAGGGACTATCTGTATTTGGTGAAAAGAATGGAAATAATGAATACATTGCCTTTTTAATCCATACCCAATCCATATAACTATATCTCCGCACAGCAATATTTCTTCTCACCCTCTTGCATACTTTATGTCACTTGATATAAATATGGATGACAGTTAAGCTAGTTAATTCAGATAGCTAAATTCCTTCTTGCTTTGTTCATAAGCATGTCTGAAACATTGAATAGGGATCTAAATCCACTGATTTCACCGGAAGGGACAAGCAAACATTACTCTGACATATTGTCTGTGTAATACTATTCTCCCAGAAAGGCCATACTTTAAAACAAAAAAGAAAGCATTTTTAATCTCCAATGTGTTAATGTATTATTTGCTTTGGTGTCTGTCCAAATCCCATTATGGATATTTTAATGTGTTCATTTATTTTTAATTACTCCCAGAAGTGCCTGATAACAAAACGGAACTATAACAACTGTTTATCTTCACTGTACATCATGTAAATAAAATAAATATTCCCTGGCATTTCAATGGGTTTGTGGAAATATTTATGAACTGAATGCAGACATATTCGTCATGGCTACTCCTAAAATGTTACCCAGATCAATAACCCTCCCACATTCCCAATCAAATTTTTGTTCTTTCATCAGTGAGAACCTATTGTTATAATATTAAACAAAATTATTAAGGTCTGGCATAGACCATAGGTTCTACTGGCATAGGCCACAGGCTCCCCTCTTTCTCTCTCTGCACTAGAATATAATCTAAATCTATATAGTCATTTTATGCCATCACATAAAATGTATAACACATATATTGACCCTCTTGATCTTTATTTATTTTATTATTGGTCACGCGTGTGACCACAGACTGCATGTGCTATCAAATTCTCAGTATGTTTCATATAAATGGTTTAATCAACTGGCTACATGAAGGCATAGTGTCAAGTTTAGAAGCCCAGGTCTTGATGGTGTGACAGACATTGCTTCTCAACTTGCCAACGAGCTCAGAGGGGGTGGGGAGGGGAGACTTCAAAGATTAAGAAAGCAGACCGTGGAAATCAAGGCCAGGTGTCTGGGTAGACCCAGAGATGCTATCTCATAACAATATTCCTAATTGAGCAATGTGACCTGATCCAGAGGGAGGAAGAAGAAATTAATGCTTTTACTATAGGGGTTTGGGAGGGGTCCAGCCAGAGCTCGGTTTACTTTCATATGTGCTGATATGGTGTATTCAATAAAGCTTTGCATTAAGAGATCGGAAAATCTCCAAGATGTTTGCTTGGTTGGGTTCATCAGTCGGAGCTTTGACACCTAGAAGGGCAGATCCTGCCCACCTGCCCACAAATGAATTGATGCATCTGGGCAACTGCTCCTGATTTGAGTATTATCAAAAAGTAGGACTCTGCTGGGGGAGAGATAATATTTATTTATCTGTTAATTTAAAACATTTTAAACACCTATTAAGTTCTAGATTTCATCTCTGGAAGTTAAATTTATCTTTTTTGAAAAAGCTGGAAATGTTAAAGAGTTTTCTGAAAGCATTGTGAAACTGGCCATAAAAGATGAAATTGATTGGATTGCATTATCTTATATATGAAACTAATGTTATAATTAATTGTTTATCTTTATTATTCTCCTTCCATCCAGGAAGTTATAATAGTTTACACATATTTTCCCTCCTGCGATATTATCACTTTGACAATTGCTCTATGTTCATTTCTCACTAACACCTTTTAGCATCTTCTAGAACATTTTTCTAAACCTTAGCAATTTTAAGATGTGTGCATTTCAACTCCCAGAATTACCCATCTTAAAATTGTCAAGCTTGAGAACCAACTGCTCTAGAATCATCCAACCACTGTTGTGCAGAAATGATAGTAAAGAAGACAGGAAATATATTGTGTTAAGAACGCACCCCACCCCAATCCTTTTTACTATGCCCCCCCCCCCAAATCACAAGAATAAAACTCAGGAAAAGAAATACAGAAACAATGTTTCACTCATGAAACCTCTGGCTATTGCATGAAGGGGAAACATTGAATCAGTCCTGTTGATTCACAAAGAGAACTCAATGGAGGTAATAGACAGACTAAAGATAAGGGGATAAAATTAATTACATTTGTTTGACAAAATTAAAACCCAAGGAAGTCAGTATTTTAGAACCATTGCTAGCCTTTGCAAAACAAGCTAAACAAATCTAATAACAAAATTATGAAATGCTGTAAACTATATAAAAATCCTTGTACTCATCAAATCAATTCGTCAGCTGTCCCAGAACCACATGCTATGTCGCGTCTGACCATTTAAAGGCGTTCTTTTTGAGCTGCTGCCTTGGTTCTTCATTTCCTGAGGTGTGCCCATTCCTCCCAGCTGGGGACCTGAGCTGATTTCTTCCCACAACGTCAATATTCTTCCCACAATATTTAGTGATGGCTGGATTGGGTGACAAAGGGCATTTCCACAATTTAGCCTAAGATGCTATCTCCCATGCTGCTCCTGGATGCTTAAGTCAAGCTTGGAAATCCCAGTCCATGTTGCAGTGGACTGCCAAGGGGATCAGATTGGTCCTTATTCCAAATTCCAGCCACTGCTAGACTTGATTGGTTGTTCTCTTGCTTCTTGCCCTTCCCATCCATGTAGAAAAGGCAGGCCCTGATGGCTGGGTCCTGTTAGACTGCTCTACCAGGGTCTGCTTCTTTCTTTGCTTTCTCATATATTGAGAAAAAAGCAGTTGAAAAAAATTACAAAATACCAGAGCTTGCAGATCAAAATTGAATCCCTGCATGTAGAAGAAATCTGTTATTCCAATCATGATTGGAGCCCTTGGAGCAATATTGAAAAGATTCCCTTGATATCTGGAAATATGGAATTTATCAGATCTGAACACCCAATTTTTTTTAAAAAAAATACCTTAATAATTTTTAGGTCCTTGGTTAGGACTTGAATTATTAATTTTCCATTAGATGTAAATCTAACTTTAGATTACCAAACATAGTAAAAATAATATCATCTCATCTATATTTTGTACTACTTAAGGTGGCATACGTAATCCTATTTTTCCTGTAGCAACTTTGTCAGATGGTTGATGAGTGCCCTAAAATCATCAAACCAGCTTTTAAGTGTAGTAGAGAATTAGAACTCATTAGAAAACTAGTTTCTAGTACGGTGGTGGTGAACCTGTGGCACAGGTGCCAGAGGCAGCACTCAGAGCCCTCTCTGTGGGCATGTGCGCCGTCACCCCAGTCCTAGGCCTTCAGCTGGGTTTTTTTTTTTTATTGAAAATTTTTTAAATTTTACAAAAACAAATCCCCTTCCCATACCCCCCCCAACCCTACCTCACCCCCCCCCCCCTTCCCAACCTCCCAAACCCTCCCCTGGACTTCCCAGAGCTGAGTACAGGCTTAATTAAAAAAAAAAAAAACCTTAAAACACTTTTAAAGCCTAAACAAGTTTAAATACAATCATCATTCTATATAAACTCCCTCCAAAAACACAAATTTAAACATTATTTTCTTTGAATATCTATATCTATAGTGTAAAATCTAATTTCTCCCTCTTTCTTTATCCTAAAACAAAAAAAAATAAACATATAAACCTTTGTTATACCATTAAAACTAAATACTCTTAAAAAACTTAAAGTAAATACATATTTCCTTCAATCTTCATAATCTTCTCTCCTATCCCAAAAAAAAAAACTTAAAAAACTTATAAGTCCTAAACAAATCTAAGCACATTTAATTAAACAAATTATTTTCTCTTAAAAATATTAATAATATTTAAAAACTAGAAACACTTTTAAATCCTAAACAAATCTAAATACAATCATCATTCTGTATAAACTCCCTCCAAGAACACAAATTTAAACATTACTTTCTTTCCTAAACAAATCTAAACATTTAATTAAACAAATTATTTTCTCTTAAAAATATTAATATTTAAAAACCAAATTTAAGCATACTTAAAACTTGAACAAGTTGTACTCCCTTCAAAACACGAATTTAAACATTACTTAAAATTTAAAACATTAGGATCCCCTCACTAAAATGAACAAATTATAATCCCTTCAAAACACAAATTTAAACAATATTATCATTAAAGTTTCAAAACTTAAAACAACAAAATTCCCTTATATGCCTATCCATAATAAACACATTAAACATTTCAATCTTCACCAATAACAAATTCCATCCGTAAGAAACTGCATCCTTATCAGTCTCAATTATATTAGTATTATTATTAATTATTCACATTCCAGTTTTTTCCATTCTCCATTCTTCCATTCTTCCATTTCCATTCTCCATTCTTGTATCGAACTCGTAAGAAATGCTGCAAGTTCTGCCCTAGGAGACTGCTCCAAAATTCCTGAATCTCCCATCGACTCCGAAGCCAATACAGGTAAGGGTTCCTTAAATTCCTCCTTGTGTTGATCTTTACAATTGTAAGTTGTACAAGTTATCCTCTGCCCATTCCTCTCTTGTTGATGCCCCTCAAACTGAGATTTCCCAATTTCCATTTCAGGCAGCAATTCCACCCTTGAAGATTGCTCCAAAGACTTTGTAGGTCTAACATCTCCCAGAGATTCAGAGACCACTGAATATGAAACTTCCTTAACCTTCTTCTGTTGCTGCTTTTCTTTGGAATTGTATGCTACACAAGTTATCTTCTGCTCCTCAATCTGGACTTGTTGAGACCTAATAGATGGCGATGCACATACCCCCAGGACCGAAGTATAAAAATCTTTTGCTTGAGAAACAGTATTAAGTCTATGACATGTCCCCAGGTAGTTCACCACCATTCCAGTCGGAACATCCCATCTGAATAGAATTTTTCTCTTTTTAAGTTCATTTGCTAGAAAAGCAAACTCCTTTCTTCTTCTTAAAATTTTAGATGGGATCTCCTTAAAAATTATAACATCTTGTGAAGCAATTTGAAATCTCTTCTTATAATAGGCTTGCACAATTTCATTGCGTAAAGATCTTTTACCAAAGTAAATTACCACATCTCTTGGCAGATTCTTCTGTGCTGCCACCACAGAGTTAACCCTAAATAATTTTTCAATTTCACTAAGTATTCCCTCTTTTTCTTTATTCAAAATCAATGCAAAGTCCTTTGCAACCATCTCTTTCAAATCTCCTTGCAAAAACTCTCCCAGGCCTCTGATTCTTAAGGCATATTCCATTTGTCCATATTGAAGCATAAGAATCTCATTTTCCATTTCTTTTTCCATACTTTCAATTTTCCCCTCCATTATGTCCACTTTTTCAGCTACCTCTTCCACATGGGAGTTCACCTTTTCAAGAACAGAAGCAACTCCTTCTAAAGCCAAAACAAAATCTTGTCTCAAGATCTTATTATTTTCCTCTAAAATCTTTTTCATTTCTGCCCTAATTTGAATTATAACATCTCCCATCATGTCTTGCAAATCCTTCATAATTAGTAGCTGACCCCCGGAAGAGGGTGAAACTGTTGATTTAGAAGCTGTAGAAATCCCTGGACGCTTTGGAGCCATCTTAAAGAAAAACCTTTAGTCCTTTTAAAAAATTATAAAAATTCCTTCAAAAATCATAACTCCCTCCAGAGAAGGTCATTATAATAAAAAGAAAAAAGGGGGAAAAAAAGGAAAAGAAAAAGAATTAAAAAAAAGCTTTACTCCTTCTTAAAAATTGCAAAAAATTAAACAGAAAAAAGTCCTTCAAAAAAGGGTCATTACAATAAAAAGAAGGGAGTTCAAAAAAAAAAGGGAGAAAAGAAAAAAAAATAATTAAATAGAAAAAGTCCGTTCCAAAAAAAATACTTAGAGATACCAAAAACAACCATTCCAATCATAAGAAAATAAAAAGGGAAAGGGAAAGGAAAGAAAGAGAAACACCAAAAAGCCTGCCGGTCAGCATTCTAACTTCAGAAAAAAAAAAAAAAAAAACCCCGAGAGATTTGCCGATCGCATTTTACTTTCCCTTTCAACAAAGAAAGAAAAATAAAAAGAGAGAATAAAAATAGAAGCAAGTCTTAAAACTTAAAATCCAAATAAATCAAAGAAAGCAAAAACTAAATCCTCTACTCAGCTCTGTCCGTTTATAAAAAAACTCACCAGTTCTCTTTAAGCACGGAGGTGTTTGCAGCGGCTCGTTTTGTCCCTGAGGACAAAAACAGCTGGGAAGCGGAGACAAGTCTGAACTCCGTGGGAGCACTCCTTTCACCCCCCCCAAAAAAACTTGGGGGGTGCAAAAGAGGCTCTACCACTATTCAGACACTCTCTACCCCCCCCTTTGCCCGGGAGGGGGATTTTGAACCGCTGAACAGCTGATGTCTGCTGTTCATAGCGGTTCTTACACTTACCCAGGAGAGATGGCTACAAAGTAGCCGCCATCGCGCGCGCAAAATCCACCGGAAGTCAGCTGGGTTTTATAAAACCTTTTCACTTTAGGCCTCCACCGCCGTGTGCAAAAAAAAAAAAAAGGTTCAATCAATCAGTCAATTTCAACTTCTCGTGGGAAAAAGAAATCTTGCAAAATTGGAACTGATTGATTGAACTTTTTAGTCCCACCCAGTCTGCCGTTACCACCGCAGCCACGCCCAGCCAATGAACCACACCCAGTCAATGGGCCACACCCACCCAGCACCCAATGATGCATAAGTGAGTTTTGGGTTACAGTTTGGCCACTCGGTCTCTAAAAGGTTCGCCATCACTGTTCTAGTACAATGCCTTAACTATTCCACAAAACTGGCTCTTCGGTAATTTAGTAAGATAATAAAAATACAAAGTATTTGTGGGTTATTTTTTTAAATCTGGTTCATTTTTTAATGATTTTCAAATTTGAATCATTAATATACTGCTCAGAATAAGTCATTCCAATTTGTACAAAATGCATGTATTTTAACATATTTCAACAGACTTATTTAAGTGTTTTATTGCCTCCTAATCAGCAAAAATAATATATTTTCTCTGGGGTTTCAGATAAAAGCCATGTAAATACTGGTTTACAAGAATATAATGTGACTAAGCCAGCCGAGCACAAATAACTGTGGTAGATTTGATCAGAGATACTACTGAATAAGATGTATAAAATCGTATTAAAAGAATTCTTTTGCCTGTGGGGTTTATCTTGCATCAGAGAATTAATCCTAATTGCTGGATATATTGTATGATTTTTTTCTGAGGCCCTTTACTGTTCGTAAATAAAGAGGAACTGTCATAATCCATGATTTTATAGCTGGGTTCTGATCTGAAATAATGTTGACGAATGTGCTTTAGTAGACATGCAGAAAATTACATGGATTCTTTTTTATGGCCAAAGGGAAAACAACCCTCTCCCTTAATAAATGGAGGGCACAACATCTCCATATGTATCATTATGTGACACTCTGTGGAGCGAGCCTACTCTCATGGATTTATTGCTAAAGGTGAACAAGTTTCTTTTGACTTGGAATATTTTTTGTTGCATTATGTGAAAGAAAATTTAAGTAAATTTAGGCTCGACAAAATCAATGTTTTGTATATTCATTAAAACTGACTCCTGACTAATTCTTGATATATAGTGGAAATAGTTTCATGATTGTTAATAAGCCAAAGATTTTTGAAATTCTCCATGAAAAGAAAAGAATGAGAATTCCTAGCAGATGCCATTTATTATTTATTACAAGACTTTTCAAATCTGCCTGATGGTGACAGAAAGCTTTAAATCTATGATGCAGAGACATGCATACTATAATGATATTAGCTCTAGAATGATGAGTAAATCTGTGGGATAGGAAATATGAGAAATGACATTTAATTACGATGTGTAAATTGCATGTTCTCTAACATAAAGTTCCTTTATATCCTGATGCTACAAGTGAACAAAATTGTGTTGCTTAAGAGACTAAATAAATCTAAACTGGAGTAACTAAATACTCCTGAGTCTTTATACATATGTGTTTGCCCAATTTTGTTTTATGAGCTTGCTCACGATCAATGGGAAAATGAATATTACAAAAATATGTATCTGTGTATATATAGCTGTGTAACTACCCCTTGTAGTTTGCCAATCAGTTCAGCTATGAAAACAGTAAAGACACATAACAGAATGCATATGTTGTGATATCGATGTGCCACATTCACGTTATTAGTAAAAAAAACTGGAAGATTGTGTGGCAAGATGAAGAATATAATTTACTTGATGGTGTAGAAAAGCATTAGTTTTGGTCTATATGTCTATATCTGTTTTTCACCTCCATGACTATAAACAAATCTCTTACTTTGAGTATTAGATCACCTAATTGACAAGACAAAATGATTTTATTGCATCGATGTGGATGCAATAATCAAAAATAATGTGTAAGGATTTAAAAATAAAAAAAAATCTAGATTTTTGGTTTCCTTTTCATCAAGAAGGTTCTATTTGACAGGAAAATCAAATATAGCCTGGATGTGAGTTTTTGCTAATATTTTTGACAGACATGCCCATACTATGGAAATAGTTGTGTTGATTAATTGCCTCACAGCTTTTATTAAGAAAAATGCCAGCATTATGTGTGTTATCAACAAAGCTCTGCAACCCTGTCCACGCATAAACAAAATAGCATCATTGATCTATTCATTCCTAGTGGTCCATAGTTAGAACGTGATTCGGTGAAGGCTGGAAACTAGGAGACTGTGTATTCTAGGTCCACCTTTGGCATGAAGCCAACAGGATTACCTGTGGACCAGTCTCTCTCTCAGTCCTAGGAAGCAAGCAAGGGCAAACCACTTCTGAAAATTTTGCCAAGAAATCTGCAGGCAATATCCAGCCAGTTGATAGGAATCAGCACTGATTTCAAGGCATGAACAGATAGACAGTTACTAAGGTGACCAACTTTTTTACAATGAGAAGGAGGACACAAATAAATTGAAGAAAAAAAAGTGAGTCTAATGCGTGCGTGTGTGCCGTGTCGTGTTTCGGTAAGAAGTAAACAAAGCTACTTGCACCTCTTGCGTGCAGCGCACTCTCTCAAAACAATTCTCCTGTGCAGAGTACATGCATCTCATAATTGTATCTTGCCGCACTGTACCGAGCCTTGACGAATCGTCATGTCAAATACAAATACATCACATCACACGCAGGGGATTGGATCGGCATCGATCAAATACAAAGATTTACAGATTAGTCTTCAAATATCAAAAAGGAGGACATGTAGGAGGATACTTTTCAAGAGAGGACAGAACTTATAAAAGAAGGACTGTCCTCCCTAAAGGAGGATGATTGGTCACCTTAGTATCTTACTCTATAATGTCTTTGGGAAATAAGCAGAAATGGTTGGGACACAAAAGTAAATATTTGCATTTATCCCATCATTCCTACTACTGTTGGACAAGTCATGGCAGAATTATTTGAAATAAAACCCCTAGGAAGCAAATTATGTGACTGTCATGCTGTAGTTCTTTAAGCATCAAATTACAAAAACTAAAATAGCAAACTCCATCTGGAACGCAGCCTCTGAAGTTTTATTTTGACTAATATTTTCCCTGGCTATTTGTAAAATGATCTGCATTTTTCTTCTACTATTGTTGCAAAATGTGAAAAATGGGAAATTATTCAAATAAAGTGCATTAATATCTTTACCAAAATTATAGGAAAAAAGATTTCAAAGTGGTTTACAAGTGCATATGTCTGGGAAATGTTTTCAGAAAATAAATTCTTTGTTTTGAAAAAAATTGTGGGCTTCTTCAGTTCAAGAATATCTTTATAGAAAATGCAATTATCAATTAATGGGGAGGATTCAATTTTCCAAATCTGGAATTATATTGTCTTGCTTATCTATTGTCAAGTATTGAATATTGGAAGACAACAATTGGCATTCATTTCCTGATTTGGAACAATTTGGTATATACATACAAAGTACTTTTGGTTAGATTGATAGTATTACGGTCTAAATACACTAGAACAGTGATGGTAAACTTTTTAGAGACCAAGTGCCCAAACTGCAACCCAAAACCCACTTATTTATCACCGGGTGCCAAGTGGGCATGGCCCACTAGGTGGGCATGGCTGTGGTGGTCATGGCAGACTGGGTGGGTGTGGCCAAGGTGGGCATGGTCACCTCGATGTTGCTCGTGGGGAGGGATGCCTGTGGGGGCTGGGCAGGGGTGGGGGAGATCCGGGGGGTCTCTGGAAGGTGGGGCGGTGGGCAGGAGGCTTGCCCTATTGGGTGAGGCAAGGCAAGGTAGGGTGGGGATGCCATTGTCGCAAGGCAAGGCAAGGCAGGGGCTGAGGCGGCTGCTGCCTGACACCATTGGCCCCTGCACACAGAGGCCAGCAAGCGCATGGGGGCCGACAGTGTCCGTCAGCAGCCACAGTCTGTCGGCCTCTCGACTGGCACACTCTGGGACTCCACAGTCCGTCACCAGCAGTTCAGAGAACCCACCTCTGAGCTGGATGGATAGCTGACAGCTGGGAGGCGATGCAGTGGGTCATGCCTGGGAAATGGAGAGCATGCGAGGCCAGGAGGGATGGGACAGAGGGGAGGGAAACTAGCCGTACTGGTATGCATCTGGCAATGTGGGACCTCGGCGAGTTAGCGGGCGGCTGGTTGAAAAGGGATGGTTGCCATCTCTGGGGCATGGTGCGCATGCCCACAGAGAGGGCTCTGAGTGCTGCCTCTGGCATGCGTGCCATAGGTTCACCACCACTGCACTAGAACTGTTAATTGCTACTGGGATATACCTTGTTTCTTTTCTTTTTTCTATTGTACTGTGGGAAGTCACACACACACCCCAGAAAAGGAAATATTAAAAAGGCAGAATATTATATTTCTTCAAAAGATCTTAAAAAGGCAGAAAAGCATGTCCAGTTTTTCTTAATAGCCCCAAGTCTCCCTCCCCCAAGCAGAAACCAGCTGTATAGAAATGCAAATATCATAATCCTTTCAGAAAGACTGGCACCAGGAAGCTTAGAGCTGATGGGATTAGAAAGACAAAGAACTAGAACTAACCACTCTACACCCAAAAAAAATCCAACACAGGACATAGTCATCAGCCACAGCCCCAGGGAAGCAGGATATGACCTTTGGGACATAATAAGATTAACCCACCACCATCAGAATACCAGAAAAGCACACTCAGACTCAGGTCAAAGTTCATGCCACAGGAACAACTCCAAACAAAAGCTCAAGAAGGTATAAAAACCCACCATTCCATACTACATGTGGTCAGCTTTCCCAGAGCCACGCTTCTGTCTGGCTCTTCTGTTCAATAAACTACAACCTTCTTTCTAAAGCAGTCTCCATTTTGTTTATTCCCTGCTTGGACTGGACCCTGATGAAGATATTTCTTTCAACAGTACTGTTTCATTTTTAAGCATTTTTATGCAGCTTTGTATAGATTTGCATTATAACTCTTGTCTGTTTTAAAAAATAAATTTAGGCAAAATTAAAATTGTAACAAAAAAAAATAAGCACGTATATATAATCCAGTGATCAGAACAATGAGGCAGTTGTTCTTTTAGGAGGCATTAAGAAGAGGACAAGCATTGGTAATATTGGCATTGTCACAGTTTGCTAAACCATGTTTTGTTAACTCAACCACAATCAGACTAAACTGTAAATCACAGACAACAGTGGTTAGGTTCATATGTTGCAGCAAGCCATGAAGTTGATTCTTTGGCTTTGACGTAGCATGGTTTATGAGCACAGGAACTGCTTTCTGCAATTTTATGCTGAATAACAATGGTAAACCTAATCAGTAATTAATTGATAATGAATAAACTGAAAATAATATTGCTCTGTCAAAGACAATGAGATAAATTTACAGAGGGAATATTAAAGCATAGGAATCAATATTAATATCAGGAAGCAAATACTTAATGCATAGTTTGTAAATTTATTAAAGAGAAAAGATTTTTCTTAGCAACCGGATAAACTTGGATTTTTTTTTAAAAAAAGCATACCTATTCCTTTAGTCCAAGAGAAACAGATTCTAAATTTAAACAAAAGCAATGCCGTTCTGACAGCCACCATTAAATACCACAGGGCTAAATGATCCTGAAGTTAAAGTTCACCTGGAAGCAATATGAACAGCCATGTCCCTTGCCAAATTCAATTCTGCTCTCCAGAAATCTACTAGCAAGCCAACTGCACATTTCTGAGCAACACTCACATAGCACCAAAGGGATACATTTCAAATAACAAGTTAAGTATTTTTGGCATTCCGTGAAGAACTTGTTTTGGGCAGGCAAAGCTCCATCCACAAGGCAGCCAGATTAAAAAGAAATAGTGGGGCACCTGAGCAAAACTGTTCAAGGCCACAGCCTGGCTATAGCCCAGCAAATAAAAAAAATGCACTTATATTTACTAAAAATATATGTGAGACAAGATATTCTGCAAAACAGCAACCTCCCTCTTAACTTTAAACTGCATTTATTGGTAGTCAGAGTGTGCAGTTATCATATGATTACATGGCAATTACATGTTGATTACACAGCCATATGACTTGAATTTATGGATACAAAACCACAGACTAATTCTTATGGGTGACAGACCATATGTGAAAAGTGCCTTAGCTACAACTGTTCCTCCATCTGTTCACATCTATGATAGATAGACCTGGTACGTTACACTTTGTAGAATTATCTTCCCTACAGGGTACCCTCCAGATGTGTTGAATTAGACATCCCATAATTCCTAGTCAGCATAATACCTCTAGTTTGGTTTTTAGCTTGAATTTAATTTCTGTTCTCAGAAGGCCTCTCCTTCCTTTTAAGAGTTTGGAAATATGGAAAAATTGTACTGTACTTGTATGAAATTTTACAACACTTTAAGATAAGAGTGTTGTGAGTAAATAACCCAAAAGCTAAGTGCCTATTTTTTTTATCCTTCCTTACCTTCTCTCTCTTTGTACAATCCATTTTTGGGAAGGAAAGCCCATTTTCCAGCAGACCTAAAGTAGCAATAGTGAACTTTGAAAGTATTCAAGCACTGATATTTCCTATTGCAGTTAAAACAGGAAGGTACAGCACTGGGAAGATGACAATGATAATGATAGAGCAGTTATTGGGTTTTTATCTGCAGGTGAAATATCTTAGTGTACTCTTTGCTTTTTTTGTTGAGATTTTTAAGTAATCATATTTATTAGATTTTTACCCTACCTTCATTATTTTTATAAATAGCTCAGGGCCAGTGGTGGGATTCAGCCAGTTTGCACCAGTTTGGCAGAACCAGTAGCTAATTTTTTGTTGCCCAGGCCCAGAATGGATTTCCGGAAGTAGCATCCACACAGAGAACCGGTTGTTCACATATTTGAATCCCACCACTGCTCGGGGCTATACATACACAGTACTCTTTTCCTCCTATTTTCCCTCTATGAAGAACCCTGTGAGGTGGGTTGGGCTGACAGAGAGTGATTGTTATTCTGCTAAAGTCAAACATTGATTATATTCATTTAGATCTAGATGTTATTCCCAGTGACGTTCTGCTGACAATGGAGGAACAAAACAAAAACAACAACACATTTTGTGGTTTCCTTCTTTCCTTTATAAGCTCCCTGAAGTGCGTAGAAACCATTTCTGGGGATTTTGGTACAGGAGTGGCACAGGTAACAAAAGTGGAAGGAAAAATGGGTAAAAATGGAAATCTGATCAAAAGTAGATCTTGTATTTATAAAGGAAAAGATCTCAATCTATCTGTTGTTATTATTAATTCCTGGTAGATAGCCTAGAAGGCTTTAAGCAAATAGTCGCAATATTAAATTTCTCCCCTAAATAAATAATACATCTCTACTTGGTAAATGGTGGCTCGATGACTCAGTGGTTAAGACAGTGGGTTTGTCGGCTGGAAAGCCAGCAGCCCAGGTTTGAGACCCAAGCACCACGCGATGGGGTGAGCTCCTGTCCTCACCCCAGGTCTTGCCAACCTAGCAGTCTGAAAGCATATAAATGCAAATAGATAAATAGGTACCACTTTGGTGGGAAGATAACAACATCTGTGATGTCATGCTGGCCATGTAACTGCAGAAATGTCTTCAGATAGTGCTGGCTCAATGGCCTTGAAACGGAGATGAGCACCACCTCCTATAATTGGCAACAAGTCCAAAAGCCCAATATCAAGAGCCTACCATCACAGTAAAGGGACAAAAGCTGCAAGCAATGGACCAATTTACGTATCTTGGTAGTACCCTCTCTCGTGCAGTGACAATTGACATCGAGGTCAACTGTAGAATTGCCAAGGCAAGTTCTGCATTTGGCAGATTGCGGACTAACGTGTGGGACCGCCGTGGAATAAGTCTTGCTACCAAGCTTAAAGTTTACCAGGCAGCAGTGCTAACTATCCTATTGTATGCTAGTGAGACCTGGACAGTGTACAGGAGGCATGTTAGGCAACTGAACTACTTCCACATGACTTGCCTTCGTAGAATTCTGAGGATCCGGTGGCAGGATAAGATACCAGACACAGATGTCCTCTCCAGAGCAGGCCTATCATCAGTTTACACTCTGTTGATGAAAGCCCAGATGCGCTGGGCAGGCCATGTTGTAAGGATGCCAGATCATCGCATCCCTAAACAGCTCTTCTATGGTGAGCTGTCTCAAGGAAAGCGATCGCACGGGGGACAAAAGAAGCGATACAAAGACATGTTGAAAGCCTCTCTTAAGTCCCTGGATATTAACACCATCTCTTGGGAACTTCTGGCGCATGATCGACCGACATGGCGCAACTTGGTGTACCAGGGTTGCCAGACATATGAACACAGAAGGACAATCTTGGCACAAGAAAAGCGAGCACTCCGTAAAGCCAGAGCTGCAAATGCTGAAGTAACAGTGTCTACATTTCTTTGTTCAGTATGTGGCAGAACATTCCATGCTAACATCGGTCTTATTAGCCACCTACGGACACATCGTTGATGGCCCATAACCCACAAGATGTCAAGGTCTTCATTGAAATCAATGGACGAACAACAACAACAACATTTGGTAAATAACGATTTTTCTGGGCCCTCAAGTCTTTGGTGGCAAAAAAATTCTGTAATAAATTAAATGTTTGGAAAGTGACATCTATCTTCACTGAAATTGCTTGAAGAAAAGCCAGGTACTGGATAACAGAGGTTTATGTATTTAAAACAAGATACTTGTGTGTTGAACATTTTTATAGCCGAGAACACTTGGAAATTTCAATAATCCTTCTTACTTCAATAAAAACTATTCCACATCCTTACCAAAGAAGGGAATCATCTGCAGAATATAAAATATCTTTGGCAAGACTGAGATCTTGATGAAACCTGCCCTTCCAAGGCACAAGGAAGGGATTGTTTCATTGCTTGAAAACGTCTCACTTGTTTTGAAGTTTTCGTGTTTCATATCAGTAATTTTGAGGCTTATTTTAATACCTTCAATAATGAAATCCAGTGTTCAACTATTCAAAATACAATATTGTGATGTATTCAGTCTAATATTATGGAGCAATCACATTACAAGTTCTTGATTCAAGGAACATAATTATAACTATGATTTTCTTAAACTAAAACTCAAAGGCAAACTATTTATTAATATGCTTTTCGTATGTAGTCCTTTGGCCCAACCAGGGTTAAATGTAGTCAGTTAATTTAAATGTCAAGATGAGAAGTAGTGCCTTCATTTTTATTACTCCAAGAATTCTAACATATATTTTGCATTGAGCTGTGACAGTATGGTGATTCTGATTTCCTACTTCATACAACTTCTATCACGTGTCATCATAGTTCTGATAAAATTCCATAAACAGATTTTGTGTAAATCTGAAACACAATTGGGTCATTCTAGTTTCTCTTTGAATTTGGAACAGGAAGACTCGATAGAAATGTGTTGAAGGAATCCCCTTCCAATATGGATTTTTATTTACTTGCCTTCTGCAAATAAATTAGACAATCCATCCACATAGGCAAAATTGTGTCCTTTTGAAGTCTACTTATTTTGTAACCTTGGAGGGCACAAAGCTGACACTGCATCTGAGCAGCTTCTCTAAATGAGATCCTTTCTAGTGTATTGAAGATTGACAATAGTGGCTAAATCTTATAAATCCTAAAACCAAATTCTAGTTTGTTCTATTCTTGTGTCTTTTCTATTGATTAAATGAAGATGCTAGACCCCTCAGAATCCAAAACAACTGCACAGCCAGCCAGAGACAGCACCAACCCTCAACCAACCCACACAAGACCCCCTCCCACCAGCAGTTCACCTCCCAATGACCCTGACATGATGTAACCTCCCCATCACAAGACCCCTCACAAGCCTCTCACTGATGACTCATATCTGACCCCTCACAAGAGCCTCACTTGACACACCCACACCTGAAGCCCTTATCAATGGAACACTGACACTGACATCCCCTACACTCCCCTGAAGATGTTACCTAGCCTGGTAACAAAACGTCCAGAAACTAGCCCACAAGCTCAGAGAACGAACCTTCGCCCTCATCCTACAGATATTCACCACTATTTTAAAAGAGTCAGGAGTCAGTTTTTCTGCTGCTTGTTTTCCTTAACAGAGGTAGGCAACCTTGGCTCTTTTATGACTCGTGGACTTCAACTCCCAGAATTCCTGAGCCAGCTGGCTCAGGAATTCTTGGAGTTGAAGTCAACAAGTCATAAAAGAGCCAAGGTTGCCTACCCCGAACGTCTGGAAGAACTCCAGAGAATCTGCAAAAATTATATTAAGCCTCCCAAAATAATCAAATAACAGTACTAGATCAAAATATTATTGGTGATAACAGTAATCTACAACATATACTACAACTTCTCTTAATGGGGTCAGTTTGCTTTTCAGAGAAGCTTTGGGGAGTGCCATTCAGATCGTCATAAAAGGAAAGCACCTTTCAAAGGTTTGTACAGCTCTACATTCTGTTAGAAATGTTCTATAATGTTGTATTCTTATAAAAACCAATCCTGAATTCAATTTCACAGGTTTTCACAGGATACACACAGATTTTCCTGTGCTTTATCATGTGTATGAATTCATAATGGTCTGGACAAGGCTGAATCTTTGTCATCTGAGAATTTCAGATCATCAGTCTTAATGTTACTTCCATTCTGTAAATATTCAAAATATTCACTAATCTATATTCTGTATCATTTAATATCATTTGGAGTTTAGGAAAGTTCAAGGCTTGCTTGTGGTGAACTATGTATTCCAGAAATAGAAAAATCAGTTGCTGCTTTTAATATTTTGCATTTTGTACCTCTTAATTTGTGCTGAAAGAAGCTTCGAAACAATGGAGTAAAGGTTTCTATGAAAATGAAACCTAGGATTGTTGCTATTGATCTTTTTGTCCATTTTGAAGGCCTAATGGACATTTGTGCCTTTCTGAGCTGAAAATTGATTTCTCCAATATTTTCATGGGATGCAAAGGAACCTAGAGCTATTAGCATGGTATATTACAGAGGGGATTTAATCAATATAAAGAGGCTATGTGTGGAGGGAAACAATTACCTAGAGAACTCCAGTGTTCGTCTAAAACTCAGTGATGGCCTATAAAAGCAACGAGAAATTATTTTCAATTCTTAAATGGAAATGTCTGTTTGCATAAACTACTGATAACCATCAAACTGTAAGAAACCAGAGAGATATTATCTGCACAGTTGCTAAGATACAGGCACGTTTATTATGTTTAATGTTTCCATTTATTTTTCCTCTCTAGATTTAAAAGTAATAAGTTTGGCTTTTTATTTATTTCATATGTTGTTATTACGGTCCCTGCAGAAAACTGCATTGTAAAATTTAGAAAAGTAAGGAAGAAAAATCATGCTTGAAATATAGACTGAACTTTTGTTCTCCTGAGTTAGATGGAGCCAACTATGTACTGAGCATTTTAGAGCTCATCCTCAGCATACACGCACACACGCACGCACACACACATACCCCAATTGGCATGAGTGTGCCCTGCTGGCTGCTGTTTTATGCTATGTTCTCATTACATTGCCTTCAAAGCATCCTCACTCCACAGCTGAGGGAGCTTTATGTTTTCTTTAGCTTTTTCAGTGCGAAGGTTGTGTTTTTCATCTTCTTTTAATACTACTTTTCCCATGAACATGATTTAGCACAACAACATGGTTGGTGATCTAGCCAGGGACTGAGATGTGCCCAACTCCTGCTAGCTATTCCAGGCTAATGCAGCCAGGGCCCCTCTTGTAATTGTATATGGGAAAAATCTTGGGAAACTGGGCAAAGAGATGAGGCAGAATACATAAACACTGAACATTACACAACCCAAAATTAGGGTACCATATATTGGCTGCAAATACACAAATAACCACAGGATGGCAGCAAAAAGATACAGATCATTCTAATATCTGTGGCCATCTAACGATTGTTTAGATTTTTACAACTCAGATCTGGTAGCCCTATTAAAATAACTCTCCCAAACTATTTTTCAAAATTTAGTCCCACGTACGTGTATGAGATTGTCCTATCCACTCTATGACCTTAAACTCCCCCAAATGTTACATGGTTTGGCCACCAAACAGCTGCCCCACTCTTGCCTTAAATGAGCAGAAGATTTTCTTTTATCTTTGGAAGAAAAAGCTAGAGATAATCTAAACAATGGGTAATAAGAGTTTTGGGTAGATGGAAGATAGAAACTGCCACATTCTGATCACCTTAAACCAGGGGTGTCAAACTGCCGGCCCACGGGCCGGATGCATCATAGTGAAACCATGCTCTCCCCATTGCTGGCAATGGCAAAAAACTCGTGATACATTGCGACACGTCACATCACATTGCAAGTTTGACACCCCTGCCTTAAACACACAACTGAGTGCCAAAAGATCTACTAGTTCCTAAGAAGGCTAAATACTGTTTATCCAGCAATGGATTACTGTATATCTCTTCTCTTCTCTTCTCTTCTCTTCTCTTCTCTTCTCTTCTCTTCTCTTCTCTTCTCTTCTCCTTTCCCCTCCCCTCCCCTCTTCTCTCCTCCCCTTCTTTCATGCCTTTGAATCCATATTGACTTCTGGTAACTGCCTGGACAGGCCCCTGCAGTTTCCTTTGCAAGATTTCAGAAGTGATTTGCCCTTGCCTTTTATCTCAGGCTGAGAGATAGTGATTGGCCCAAGGCTTCTGAGCTGGCTTTGAGCTGAAAGCAGGCTAGGTTTCTAGCCTGATGCCTTAACTACTACATCAAATTGATTCTCAAATGTTTCATTACGTTGTATGATTAAGAATGAAAAACCACCCATGACGTGGAGTGAAAAGCTTGTGTGATCCTTGTGATTGCTTACTACAATGAACAAATGGCTCATTATTGCATTGAACAATTTACAGTGATTTTTCTAAAGGCAGCATCAATGTGTGCATTAGCCTTAGGATGCCCTATATTTCATATGTCATATGTTATTAAAGCAAAGTTTTTGAGCTAGAGATGTAAATGTTGAGAAATCAAAGTGAGGGCGCCTTGTTAATCAATATAATCACATTTTCCACCATGCTCTGCAGACAAGCACTTTCAAATGAAAAAACACTCAGCAGGCATTTGTTTGATATAGAATAGATCATAAATATAGACGTGCTGCTCTTTAAAAACTTTATAGAAACATTTCCTGTGTTAAAAATAAGTGCTTGTGCCCAGCAGAAAAAAAATTGTTCTGTGATTGCATAAAATACTGTACTAATAGCAAGCTTCAAAACATTGTTGATTTTTGGGGTGACGGGGAGGGCTGCATCTTTGTTCAGTTGAATTTCTTTAATAACTTGGAGTATATATACCAAGTTTCAAAAATCATAGATACTAAATCAAATATCAAGGTAGCTGAAGTTTGATATTTCATTGCAGACATCGTCTGGAGAAAAAGAAAAGATAGTTTACTGGTTGTATATTATTAAAATTCTCAGTAGGATCTTGGAGAAATCCCCCCCTTCACCTTGTTAGTGTGACTGATCTGTAATGGTGATTGTACCTGTCTTTACTCAAAGAGAAGCAAAATCCAATAACCAAATGTCTTGCTGGAATATTCTACCATTCTGGTGCTCATTCTATACTTTGGGGACAATAGTTTATTTTCCTATGCTTCATCTTTTCCAACTGTTCTTTACCTGATTTCTCTTGTTCCTCCAAGATGAATAAAATCTGCTGGTTGGTCTGCATATAATCTGGAATTTGCAGTAAGGAGCCAAGTTGTCCACTGTAACATCAGTGTGGTGGTCAGAAAGGAGAACATTGACAGCCGATCATTGAAAGAACTCCTTCCTTCTTGTCTTTAAGTTTTGCCAATGAAGCCTCAGCCTTAACTCGCTAATTCTTGGCTGCAGTAGAGGCAGTCCACTAGTTATTTCCCCCTGGGGAAGGGCAGAACTCTGTCTATGACCAATTCTCTTTTCTACTTAACTTTCCTGGCCTGTTGCTGTCAGATATGAAGCAAAATGCCACTCATCACCAGTTTGGAATAAGATTTAGAGCAGTGCTCCTCAACGTTTGTGTGACGGCAACCCCCGTCACACAAACGTTCTGCGCATGTGCCAGGCCGCGCGCATGGGGGCGGGGGCCCCACGTGCAGCACGCATGTGCGGCGCCGCCCCATGCGCGACGTGCATGCGCGACGCCCCCCCACACACCTGCACTGCACGGCGCTGCCCCCATGCGCAACGCATATGCATGGGGCTCCCCCCATGTGCGGCGCACGTGCACGGCGCGCATGCGCAGTGCCGCCCCATGCGTGGTGCGCATGCGCGGTGCCGCCCCCATGCGCGGCGCGCGTGCACGGCACCGCGAAAAATGGCAGATCGCCGCCTTTGGCGACCCCCGAAAAATGGGCGATCGACCCCAAATGGGGTTGCGACCCATAGGTTGAGAACCGCTGATTTAGAGGCTCTCTAGTCAGTTGCTCAACATGCTATAGAGACAATGAGCTCTGCTCTGTCTTAGACTACAGAATGTCTTTGGCCAATCACAAGGCTCAGGAAATTATGTGAAGCTCATACTTTTAAGACAATCTGCACTCTGCTTTCTTCAACAGTGGTCCTATAGGAAGAAAGAACACAGGAGTTTGATAAAACAGAAATCTGAAAAATAGAACCAAAGAATAATTCCAAATGACAAAGGGATTTTGCAACAATTCCTCCTACAAATGAGAGAAAGAAGAGAGAGTGGGATAAATGAAAGGAAATGGCTTATGACAAAAAGATGATACTCCCAAACAACTGCCAGCCTCTAATCCTTGGCAGCAGCTTTATACTATTACTAATGTATTGCTGAACACACTCTCCAGTTGATCAACAAGAGAGCACAAAAAATAGCAGTCAGCCAAAGGTCTGCCTCCCACTTTTTTTCTTGCTGCATTTGCTTTTTACAATCAGGGGAGAAAAGGAAGTCTTGTCATTTTAATTCAATGTTCCAGGCAGTCTCTGTTGAATTTTATGAGAAATAGAAGCATAATCTTTGCTTAAGCTCTTCTAAAATAATTTGATTTTAAGAATTAGTGGCTTTAAAATGGATAGCTCTCATTCAGTTGAGAAAAAGAGAATAAAACAGAGATTCTCTTTCAGCTACTTGCAATGTAAAACTTGGATTTTTATCTCCTGAAGGCCATAATGAAGAAAATAGCCGGTAAAGGTTTTCTTAGCAAGAAAATTGTCAACAGGATTTCTGTAATTTTGTGTAGGCTTAGACAGCTGGTAGACCTCCTTACCTATATTTCTAATTCAGATGTATAATAAAATTTGTCTTTAAGGGAGCTCAGCCATAGTACTGGAGGTTTCTTTCCCCATCAAGACATGCTCAATTGTACTCAAATTGCTGACAACAAGAAGGCCCAGTCTTGGAAAATGTTCACACATTCATTTTTATTGACAGTTCTCAAAGTGGGCAAAGCTTATTTTTACCAGTAGCATAATACAGACAAGCTTATTGGACTAAGGCAAATTGTGATAATAGATTGTCTGTTATGATTTTTTTTTCAAGGCATTGGCCCAAGGAAACTGACACTGCTTTTATTTTTAAAGGTAGCTAGTCATTTAAATCTATGTAAGATGGGAGTCCACTGTTCCTTAGAATTTCTATAGAAAATCGAAAGCAGATAATGTTGATCATTATTGAAGCAGACATCTGGCAAAATTGGTGCAATTTGAGGAAATGGCTGAATGGTTAATTGCCTATAATGAAAGTCAATCACTATATACAGTACAGAGCTTTAGAAATAATATCATACAGTGTAGGATATTTTGGAGTCAAAGATAATGTACTTCTCATTGATATGTAAGCTCAGTAGAGTTGTTTTTTCAGCTGCTGTTACAGCTGTTATGCTTCAGACTTCTATATTGGAAATGTGAGGACACATGAGCTTACCCTGCACATGAGAGGTCTAATTACATGTGACATGGCTCTATCACAAGTCGCTTGCACAGCACTACAAATCAAGTTGTTCATAACTGAAAGGCTTTCAGCTCACATTACCACATAGCTAGAGTTTTGCCACTGAAGCTGTCAGAAAGGTTAGACAGCATTTACCAGATAAATTTTAGCTTATGCACCGTAATTATGAATCCCATCTAGTTCATAAAAGAACAATTGTTTGCCTTTTGTGGCGCAAAGCTTGCCTATCTATGGCTCAATGTCAGCCAAATCCAAAACATGTGCCATTAAATGCTGCTCTGACTAAGCCACACAGCACACTAAGCTACAGTGTGGTTTTAGCTCAGTGTGTGTATAAATGACCTGACTGATTTATTCAATAAGCCATCCTGCTGAAATCATTAGATCTGTATGAAGTAGCAAACAGCTAAGCTAAGTGAGCCAAAATCTCAATGTTTGCGATATGTGATGTGCGCAATTCTTAGGAAACCAGTGTTTGAGCTTAGCTTCCAGATTTAGTATGTCATTTAGTATGACAACTCATACAACATGTGGAGTCCACTACAAATTAGCTTGACACAAAGCATACACCCAGGCTGAGCGTTCACAGGCTGCATCAGAACTGAGATGGTGTGCCTGTAACAGTTCCTGAAAACTGGCAAAAATCACAGTAATTGGATTAATGCCTAAGCCATTCTTTCCTCATGCAATAACTTTTGCAGCATCACGAGGCAAAAAGTTCTAACTCTGAAGGCTGGGATGGGTCAGATATCCCACCTGTAATTTTCCCAAAGAAAACTAACCCCTGAAATTGGACACAGTGGGGACCAAAGCAGTAACTTGCATAGCAACTGAGTGCATCACTTTCTGAAGCAAACCGTTCCAGTTCCCCTGAACAGATTACTGGCAAAGTGCAGGCATCGTATGAAGTTTTATTTGCTAGGTAGCCATTCTCATAGAATAAAACAAAATATTTACCTACTTTAAATTATTTCTTAAGAAAAGCTAAAACCTAAAGTTGTACTTTGTTCTTGGTTCCTGGAATATTTTGACCTGACAAAATATAGTCTGTGGCAGAAAGAAAGAAAGAAAGAAAGAAAGAAAGAAAGAAAGAAAGAAAGAAAGAAAGAAAGAAAGAAAGAAAGAAAGAAAGAAAGAAAGATCAAAGCTGACCAGCAGGAGAAAGAATCTGGTGAACCCAGAAAAGCAGGGAGGATAAGAAAAGGCAAGACGATACTCACAATCATACAATCAAAGCCACACCTTTTTTTAATTTGCATTGCATGTTTTGATCATGCAGTTACAACCACCATCTTGATTTTTCTGACACACACATCCCCATGGAGGCACTGGAATTAATAGAATAGTATACACCATCTAGGATTTTATCAATAAACCAGAATTCTGACATTTATGGTTTACAGGTCCACAAAGATGCTGCTAATGTGTCTGCTATTTCAGTTAGACACAACAAAACACTTCTTAAAATGAGATTGAAACATGTGATTCAAAAATAATTCAGAATAACAATGGGATGTTGAACTAAATTACCAGTAGGCCATGCAATATTTTATGGGGAATTGAAGGCCGTAGTTAATGGAATGATGAGTGATGAAATGAAGTAGGCAGGGACACATATACATGGGTAGAATGGGGATTTCCCAGTGTTTGGGTTAATGGCTTAAAAAAAAAACCCTTTCACATTGTGTCTATTTTAAGGGCTTGCACTAGCTGTTTTTTTTTCAAGAGTTTTTTTCAAAAGCAAACTTGGTGGAGATGTAACACTAGAAAATTGGACGGATTACCAGCTTCCCCTTTTATTACTGTATTTGGCAGTCATTTGATGGTTAGTCCTGATGGTTTCGTAATAGGTTTCACTAAGTGGTACGGCACATGCAACTGAAGTTAGCAACTCTGAGAACTTCCACTGTTATCATTCATCAAATATGTCTTTCGGAAATAGACACCTGCATAGACCTTTGAAGTGCCAGCTACTTTCTGTGCTTGGCTGGAACACACAGTGGTGAAATTTCTTTCTTACCCACTGCCTGCCAGCAAGAATTGGTCAAGAGTATGTTCATCTATTGAAGAGTTAGAGAAGGAAAAAATACAGAAGAAATGCTTTGATATATAAAGTGCACACGGAAAGTTACTTAAACCCACGAAGGGCCCTTTGTGGTCAGCAGGGTACATTTCATCCTGCAGTTTTCCAGACTCCTCTACCTGTTAGTCCTGAATGGTATTCATGCCTTTGTGAATTAGTGCAGATATTAACACCTTTATTAGGTGGTGCAAATATTTGGTCTGCCTGTTGGGTTAATAACTGGGAGCAATAGCACAGCCATAAATGAGCACAACCCTGCCACATACAGGTAGTCCTCAACTTATGACCACAATTGAGGCCGAAATTTCTAGTGCTAAGTGAGACCGTTAAGTGAGTTTTGCCCAGTTTTATGACCTTTCCTGCTGCAGTCGTTAAGTGCATCACTGCAGTTGTTAGATTAGTAACACGGTTGTTAACTGAATCTGGCTTCCTCATTGACTTTGCTTGCCAGAAGGTTGCAAAAGAGGATCTCACGTGATCCCATGACACTGCAACCATCATAAATAGGAATGAGTTGCCAAGCATCTGAATTTTGATCACGTGACAAGGATGCTGCAATGGTTGCAAGTGGTGAAAAATGGTCATAAGACACTTTTTTCACTGCAGTTGTAACTTTGAACAGTCACAAACTGTTGTAAAGTTGAGGACTACCTGTATAGTAATTGCCTTCTACTCAGACTTCTTAGCTCTGAAACCAAAAAATAGCTCTGAAATTAATCAATGGTATTAATTTCTTCTCTAATAATGTATCAACTGTGCCATTTTGAGACTGTTGTAGTCTAATTACTCTTGGCAGATAATAATAATAATAACAACAACAACAACAATAACAAAAATAATAATAGTTGGAAGGGACCTTGGAGATCATCTAGTCCAGTGATGGCGAACCTTTTAGAGACCGAGTGCCCAAACTGCAATCCAAAACCCACTTGGGTGCCGGGTGGGCGTGGCCCATTGGGTGGGTGTGGCCAATTGGGTGGGCGTGGCTGCACTGATAACGGCAGACTGGGTGGGACTAAAAAGCTCAATCAATCAATTCCAACTTTGCAAGATCTTTTTTTTTTCCCGCAAGAAGTTGAAATTGACTGATGGATTGAACCTTTTTTTTTTTTTGTACATGGCAGCGGAGGCCTAAAGCGAAAAGATTTTATAAAACTCAGCTGAAGGCCTAGAACTGGGGCGACAGTACGCGTGCCCACAGAGAGGGCTCTGAGTGTCGCCTCATGCACCCGTGCCATAGGTTCACCACCACTGATTTAGTCCAACCCCTTGCTCAGGCAGGAAACCCTATACCATTTCGGACAAATGGCTGTCCAGTCTCTTCTTAAAAACTTCCAGTGTTGGAGCATTCACCGCTTCTGGAGGCAGGTTGTTCCATTGGTTAATTGTTCTAACTGTCAGGAAGTTTCTCCTTAGTTCTAGGTTGCTTCTCTCCTTCATTAGTTTCCATCTATTGTTTCTTGTCCTGTCTTCAAGCACTTTGGAGACTAGCTTGACTCCCTCTTCTTTGTGGCAGCCCCTGAGATATTGGAACACTGCTATCATGTCCTCCCTCGCCCTTCTCTTCCTTAAACTAGACATACCCAATTCCAGCAACCGTTCTTCATATGTTTTAGCCTCCAGTCCCCTGATCATCTTTGTTGCTCTTCTCTGTACTCTTTCTAGAGTCTCAACATCTTTTTTACATCGTGGTGACCAAAACTGGATGCAGTATTCCAAGTATGGCCTTACCAAGGCATTGTGAAGTGGTATTAATACTTCACGTGATCTTGATTCTATCCCTCTGTTAATGCAGCCTAGAACTGTGTTGGCCTTTTTGGCAGCTGCAGCACATTGCTGGCTCATATTTAAGTGATTGTCCACTAGGACTCCGAGATCCCTCTCACAGTTACTACTATTGAGCAAGGTACCCCCTATACTATACTTGTACATTTGGTTTTTCTTGCTTAAATGTAGAACCTTACTTTTTTCACCATTGAATTTCATTTTGTTAGATAGCGCCCAGATGTAAATGATGCTTTAAAAAGTGGTTCTATTCTTACAATACCAGTCACATCTATTATCTTTTTCAGAATTTTATACCATAAAATTTAGAGCCAGGAATGCAAGTTGAAGGAAGAGGTGGTAGAAGATGGATAGCCAAGCCAATAAATTACCAGCAGTAAAGAAGAATAGGAGGCAATCCTCCCAATCCATTATTGTTGTTGATTATTAGTTAAAATAGTATTTTTTTAAAAAAAATATTTGCATATAATAAATGTTTGGGGGCCAATGAACAATCTGAAACTTCATAAAAGAATAGACAAGTTGAACAATTTGGGACTCCTGATCTAAAGTTGGTATTCATTCATTCATTCATTCATTCACATTACTGACCAGAAAAGCTCTTGACAATTTACAATTAAATATTTAATAGACACATCCTGTTTTCAAAGGCATTTAGAGTGAAATATTTTCTCTTTATACCAATCGTATGATATGGTTGAGAAATAACTACCTATTCATGGCTTAAGGATGAATATGACTGGATGGAAGGTTTAGAAGAACGAGGAACCTTTCTGAGATAATCTCCCCCTTTGTTTTCTCTGATTCTTGAAAACTTGGTGAACTATAGTAATCACACTGAAGCCAATGAATAATCCCGGTTTCGTTATGTTTGTTCTGATCCCACATCCTGATCAGAAGAAAGTGAAGAACAAAAGCATACAAACCAAAGGATGCTGCCTCATGCCAAATCAAACCACACTTCCTTCTAAATTAGCAAGATTGAAACCAACTGGATATGGCTTTTCAAATGTTAGGCTTGAGGGTTTTGTTTTTGTTTTTTGTTTTGCTTGACTTGGACATGCCAAGAACTGAACCTGCAACCTTCTGCATGTGCTATCCCAACCAGATTAGTCCTTCCTGATATAGGCCAAAATCAACCAGGAATAACAGCATACAATTTTTTCCAAAATTAAAATACCAATGATGCTACCGTTGCATACTGTGGAATGAGTATTTACCTACCAGGACCCTAAGATCATTCCTCTAAGTTCCTTCACTGCATGGGACAACCAATAACTCCAAAGGAGAGGGCTTTTCTTGTTGGGGTGCCCATCTATGGAACAAATGGCTCAAAGAGAGAGAGAGACCTGGCATCACTATGATGAGCTATGGGGCACTAGATGAGACTACAAACTCGTTTCCCCAGGCATTTTAAGAAGTGTATTTTGTATTTATAGGTTCTATTGTGGTGCTATTACTATCATTACTTTATGCTATATTTATTATTGCTGGCCTGACTTTTATCTTGTTTGTTGAGCTGTTCTTTGGGGAGATTTTTATACTACTTATGTATTGCATTGTTTTACACCATTTTATATTTTATCATGTATACCCTGGAAGATTTTTATTGGATTATGTAAAGGAGCAATAAATAAAACAGAGATACAGTTTTGCCATTTCTACAATGTTTATTTCTTATTTAGGAAGATTGCCATTGCTATTTGTTTAACAAAACTGATTTGTTTTTGTGCCTACCATATTCTTTAATGCTTTCCCACTAGCTGCTGAGCTCACAATTAGTAGGGACAGCTAGCATTTCATTTAACATCCTTCCACCATGAATACCCTCAGACCTGTGGCAACATCAGGTCTCTCTGGATTGCCAGTCACATAGAAAGTTAGTCTAAAGAACCCCAAGTTTAGGAATGCTGCTTTCTGTTGTCACTCACCTTACTTCAAGCTTTGCATTTTTGTTCCTATTTGAGAAGCACAACTAGTATACTGAAAAGTTTCCAGGAACCTCTCCACAACCATTCTGTACTCATTCCAGGTCTGTGGCAGACTTCACTCAAAGCCAACTGGGTTAAACTGCTGAGCTGATTTCTTTCTGACTTTGCAATGATATAGTTAAAATTGAAACAAAGTAGTGAATTTCAGAGAATAATTGGCAATGCTTTGTCAGTGGTACAGTGTCCCCATTGGCAGGAACTCTTCTCACATCCTACTTCTTGCCTTCTGAACTGAAGACAAACTTTATGTTCTCCAGGCCACCATACAGGTTCAGCTTGGAATATCTCTCAAGGGACTTTCCATTTCAAGGCCATTTTTCAAACACATACACATTCACACATATCTATACATACACAATAACCAGACACAACACCCTAGCCTTTGTAGGACCCCTGCCAAAGAGCAAAGGCAAATGGACCAAAATGTCAATTTCATTCCTATTTCCTTCCCCTGCATTACTGTGCTCAGGGATCTGCAAACTGTTACAACAGTCCTGGTCAATCCTGACTGTTTCTCCATTCCTGATACCACAGCAACAAGTAACCACGGTTAGTGCTAGTGTGAAAAGGGGCTAGTTTCAGAAATGCCAGCTTGCTTAGCTTTTGGCTTTGACATTTCCAGCACCTTTTAGAGAGAAAAGGAATGGGGTCTCCGTTGCCAGTTAGTTCTTCTCATAGCTCAAGTTAACTTTGCTAGACAGATGCATATCACTTACTGGAAAGATGTGTGTGTGTGCGCGCGCGGATGTATATACAAGACTAGCAAATTGTTTTCTATGTATTTTGTGTAAAGTAAAAATAGGCACATTTTGGTTATTCCAAAACTTTTTATAGTTCAGCGAGGACAGCATTACCCAAATGCTCTTTTTGCACTTTTCTATTGTTCATCTGGAAGGAACATGGATTACCTCTTGGTGTTCTCAGCTGTTCTCAGTCTTCCAGGGTTGGTTGAATTGAAGATAAATAGTTGGCTTAATCTGCTTCTCAAAAATTGGGAACAAAAGTAGAGATAGATGTTCTCTTCACCAACACAGACATTTGGAAAGCTGAAGAACTGATAAGAAGTTTAAGGATTCTCCAGTATCATACCCAGCCCAAGAACGACATTGAACAATCCAGTTAAAGTTCAGTTCTTTCTTTGCTCATCTCATATAGACAGAATCTTGCCAGACTAAACCTGTACTACTTTCAACCCTAATAGATATATCCTGGGGAACTATCCTAACTATCTTTCTCTTTCTCTGATCCTGCTCTGGATTGTGTTGTTGCTTGTCTTGCCTCCCCTCCTTGGAATGTTTTCTCCTTCCTGGGAAGCTGCTACTTCATTGCAGTCCATCACATCCAGTCATGTTGCAAAGAGTGTCAGTTGCAGCAACTTTCCCTAGTAACTGTCTGACAGACCAAAGAATGGAAATATACCTGATAACTGTTGGGAAGGAAGAATCCCAACTAGATTCCACCATTCCTGTATAATCTCAGCTCAGGTAAAGAGGAATATAAAGATATCCTTGAGGAATTAAATGACTGTTATGAAAACATCCACTAATCCCAGATAGACAGGATAAAGAAACTCAAGATTGCCCAAACTCAATTCTCTTTAGAACTAAGAGGAAAAAAATCTGTCAGGCTTTCACGATTATGTTATTACACCCCATAACAATAAAATAGATCTGAGTCGTTCACATGGTATCTGTTTTCTTATTGAGTCTACCTCAGGACCACTGAGGTTGTTATGTGTTTAAGCTAGCTCGGAGTCTTTTTTCCTAGCTAACGCTCATGCTAAGTGAAAGCCAAAATAAAATCTCCCATGAAAATTCATGAGAACAAAGATTCATTCCAAAACAACATACCTTCCTCCAAGAAAGGTTCACAGGGAGTGAAGCTGAGATTTCCTAAAATTTTAGATTCTCTAATCCCCATGGTTGCTGAAGACCTCTGGATCCTACCTAACCAGGCAATGAATTTCATGGTGGTCTGGAGGCACCTGTTCACACTTAATTGAATTGCCCTAAATTTGACCTTCCCTGACATCTGTTTTTGTGTAACAGCCAAGTTAAGTATGACAGTGCTTCAAATAGACCAGTGCCTGGCACCTGTTATTTTATTATTTATCACAGAGATTGCATCAGTAGTCATTTCCTTGTGCTCCCTGCTGCCCAAGCATGGAAAGGTGATCTGCTCTTCTCCATTCCCCCATCCCCTGCAACAGATTATCTGAGAAAAGAAACAAAGGAAGGAATATGCATACTTTGGAAGACTCATGAGTGATTAGCCATCGTTTAAGAAAATAGTCACTTTCTCCAAGCTCAACATATTCACCTTGTCTGATGGGATTTAAAAGCAAAATTAGCCCTGAAAAGGTTATTTGGAGATGCTGGCCATGATCCAAAACATCCTTTATTGTGTGCAAAAAAATCGGGGTGTGTGCATCCTTTCAAATTCAGCAGCCGCCTCGTTTTCTGACTTCCAAAATGGGTTTACATCAGTGGTGGGATTCAGCCAGTTCGCCCCAGTTTGGCAGAACTGGTAGCTAATTTTTTGTTGCCCAGGCCCAGAATGGACTTCTGGAAGTGGTATCTACACAGAGAACTGGTTGTTCACATATTTGAATCCCACCACTGGTTTACATTCAGGAGGATTTATACGATAAAAAAAAGAGAAAAAATGAGGGAAGACAAGAGCTTATTGTCCAGAGCTGTTTGATCTATAATATGACTGCAGTCACATGGGGGTGGGGGTGTACAAAAATAGGACGGTTGTGTTAAAATGAATCAAATCAATTAAAACAAGTTGCTTTACCTTAAAATCGAATCACAAGATGAAGGGTATAAATAATGTTATTGGGGCTCATGGCAGCCTAAACTATATTAACTAGCAAGGGTGTCCAGGGAAATCAAAGAAGTCAAGAAGGCAACTCTGACCTCACAGTCAAAATTCTTCTTCTTTTTTATGTCTCTTGTATAATGGCATCTGCCAGCTTGACTTTTATGATTGTATCATCCATCCAGACATTCCTGTTTCCTTGTGTCTATTTAAATATGACATGCTTACCCATGGACATTGCTCAAATCTTCTGATTCTTTGTTGTTGTTGTTAAATGCGAAGTCGTGTCCGACCCATCACGACCCCATGGACAACGTTCCTCCAGGTCTTCCTGTCCTCTACCATCTTCTGGAGTCCATTTAAGTTCACACCTACTGCTTCAGTGACTCCATCCAGCCATCTCATTCTCTGTCGTCCCCTTCTTCTATTGCCCTCAATCTTTCCCAGCATTAGGCCCTTCTCCAGTGAATCCTTCCTTCTCATTAGGTGGCCAAAGTACTTGAGTTTCAACTTCAGGATCTGGCCTTCTAAAGAGCAGTCGGGGTTGATCTCTTCTAGGACTGACCGGTTTGAACGCCTTGCAGTCCAAGGGACTCGCAGGAATCTTCTCCAGCACCATAGTTCAAAGGCCTCAATTCTTAGGCGCTCAGCCTTTCTTACCCTGATTCTTACCCATGTACAAAGTAATGAGTCCAATGACTTTCCACTCCAATGCAGGATCTACCCAAGGTGATGAACTTGGGTAGGCAAGAGCCATCCTTAAAGGGGGTGCAAAGGCTTCTGTGGGTTGAATGATGAGGACTGGACTGGGATTTATTTTTTCTTTTTCTAGGTCATGAAGACAGAGGAGGAAAGAGTGGGTTTTTTTTGTTTTTATTTAATTTATAATTTATTTGTTTTATTTAAAGCCTAGCTTAATTATTGTGAATTTTTCCACTGAAAAGTTCCATTCCTTCCACCGAAAAATGGAAGGAAATCAATCATTTGCCTTCATTCCTCGGACATTACATTGTTGATTTGGGCAGTCGTGTACCAAAATTCAGCACTGCAATTGTGGGGGGGGGGGGGGAGAGGAGGAGAGACACTTTTGGAGCTGGGGAAAAAGGAAAATTCAGAAGCTCGATTGCTGAGACTCAAAAGGCATTAAAATGCCTGAGCCAGAACAGTCTTCTAAAACCTTGTACCTTCTAAATGTGGTGGAATTACACTTCAGAATCTATCCATGATGGGAAACAGTAAATACTTAAACAATTATATATTACTAATGCTTGTATGTTTTATTATTGACTGACAAATCCAAGATCTGAGTGTGCAAGTTAGTGAAGATAGGTAATATGAAATGGAGCTAAATAACATCAAATTTCAATTTATTTTTGTAGGAAAAAAATTGGGTCTCCATAAAATTGTTTACCATGGAGGGTACTTGTGCATTTGATAGTGCAGTGAAATCAGGTCTTTTTTAAACATTAAAGCTGCATTCCTGCACCCACTTACCTAGGTGTAAACACTGAACTCCATTTATACAGTACATTTGACTAGTTCAGTTGCATAACATGAGCCTCAGATTCTATCAGAGGCCAATGAAAAACCCAAACCCCTCATCACATAGTGCACTTTGATAATTTCCCTGTATGAACTGAAGCAACCTCACGATAAAACATGCAGACTTTGCAACCCTGCAGGACAAATGCTAGTAAGAAGAATTGCCGCACAACATGCTAAAATGTGTTGCATTGTTAACCTTGGCCTCTTATTTATTTATATTTGAGAGGATGAGCTAAATCTGTTGCATAAACCCACCCTGTTTGGCTACTTTTTCCTTCAATGCATTGTGATTTTTTTTTTTAAAAAAATATTTCAATAGCAAAGTTAAACATGTGAATGCAGCTACTTGGATTTACTAATTAAGCCTTGGGAGGAATTGCATTATCAGGATGGATCCAGATGGATGTCTGAAAAATCCTGTGCAGGTCTTCCATCTTCTCTTCATTGAAGAGGAAAAGAAGGAAGAATGTTGAGAAGATGCTGTGAATGAAATAGGGCAGACATGTCAAACTTGCGATATCACATGACGTCACGCAACGTATTGGAGCTTTTTTGCCATTGCCGGCAATGGGGTGGGTGTGGCTCCGGTATGATGAAACTAGCCCGCGGGCCGGCAGTTTGACACCCCTGAAATAGGGTTTAATAAATGCCCTAGCTTAAAGCATCCAACAGATGAGATCTCAGCTGACCTTTCATGTATGTTTCTATCTATCTATCTATCTCTGATTTTTGGTGGGAGGATCAATTATTTAGAGTTTTTTCCCCCAATGAAATGGTATAGCTGGGATTGGAGAGTTGGTCTTCAGAATAGAAGTTACATGAATGTCCATGTACATACAACTGTAGTTCTGTGAAGTATACATACAGGTGCAGACAAAACAATTGTATGTTACATTTTCAGAGTTCCAGGTACCTCCTCAGCTGTGTAACCTCTGTGTACATAACTCTCGGATTTATCACAGCTTGTGGATTGTCTGATTGCTTTGAAGGGCCTCAGGCTGTTTAGATAAGTGAGGATACACTGCTCACATATTTGATTCATGAACGAGAAAAGCACTATTCATTTCAGCAAAGCTTTGCAGCTAATTTTAAACAACTGTCTCCCTGGACCCATGCTGGCAGTTCTTTCCAGTGTTCACAGCTGCAGCCCATTTTATAAATGTTTGGGTTTAATCTGCATTAGGGGTGTTGACTATTGACAGCCCCAGAGACACCAGTGGCACCCCTGAAAAAAAGAGCCATTGTCTTTAAAATTGGTGGTGGAGGAGCAATTACCGGAGAATTACTTTTGACATTAAGGCAAATTACCCTACTGAAATAACATATTTATTGATTTATTTAGATCATTTTTTCAAAAATCCTGCTCTCTAGCCCCCAGAACTTGCAGAATGAAGATTATTGATAAAACAATCAGGGCACTGAAGCCTCCAGCTGAAAAGGTTGGCCCCTATCCATGTGGGTATTTTTAGTATCTTTAGTATCTTTCTAGATCAAGATACTCAGTCAGGCTGTGGGAAGAAGAAGAGTTTATTGAAATAAACCATGTTTTGCTCTGTGCACATTCACATCTTTATTCTTCCAAATAAGTTTCCTGGAAATGTCCATTTCTGCTCTTAAGCTTTCCTGAAGTGTGACACAGAGAAGGAGGCCTACAAGATTTTGAAACAAGGCTGGATTTTAATGCCTTGGTAGTATGTTTGCACTATTCAGTCTGGTTGGCTATAATTTAAACTAAACTTTCTCAATCTGGTGTCCTTCGCATGTCTTAGATTACAGATATTGATAGGCTGGAGTTAAAGGGAATTTTAGACCCAGAGTTCTGGAGGGCACTGGGTAGGAAAGAACAGCTTAAATCTTTTTTTCCTATTGAATTCCTGCCTCCTACTCTTCCCAAAGAAGAGATACGTTTGCAGTCCAAAGTCACCGTTCATCATCTTGTCTGAGAGGATTTTCTGCAGAGCCTGTGGCCATAAAATGATAGAAAGTGGTGTCAAGAATACTGTCCAATTAACTGCCTAATGAAAACCATGCACCATTTTCTACCTTTGTGTGTCAGCAAAACTAAAGATAGTTGTAACTGCATGCAGCATAATTATCTTTGTAATTCTTCTGGAAGGATTGCCTCGGCAATGAACCAAAGGATTGTTTCCTATCTGGGTAATTTTCACCTTAAAATTAAAAAAAAGTCATTTGATTATCACTAAATATTCACTGAAATCCATAAACAATTTTGCGTAGCCCAGATCAACTGGGAAGTAATGTAAGAGTTTGCTGTATGATAAATCGTGTGATCCTTATTTTTTTTTTAATTTCTTTGTATCCTATCTTTATTTTTACAAATAATTCAAGGCAGTGAACATGTGCAACACACCTCTCTCCTCCTGTTTTCTCCATAACAACAATCTATGTGGGGGGGTTGGGCTGAGAGTGACTAGTCCAAGGTTAATCAGCTTGCTTTCATGGCTAAAGCAGGACTTAAGAGTTCTGGTGGCGCAGTGGTTAGAATGCGCTACTGCAGGCTAAATGTTTATGGAGATTCTCAGTCATCAAGGTCATGGTTGTCCCAGAGGGGCTTTTTCAGGAGACAACGGGACTTTGTTTTCTTGTATTGCAGTTTGACAGTTCAAGTCTCACAGACTCAAGGTTCACTCAGCCTTCCATCCTTCCGAGGTTGTTAAAATGAGGACCCAGATTGTTGGAGACAATATGCTGACTCTGTAAACTGCTTAGAGAGAGCTGTAAAGCACTGTGAGGTGGTATCAGCGGTGGGATTCAAATATGTGAACAACCAGTTCTCTGTGTGGACGCTGCTTCCGGAAGTCCATTCTGGACCTGTACAACAAAAAATTAGCTACTGGATCTGCTGAAGTAGTGTGAACTGGTTGAATCCCACCCCTGGGTGTGTATATAAGTCTAAGTGCTATTGCTATTGATCTCATGATCTCCGCTTTCTAGCCTGGTGCCTTAACCACTAGACCAAACTCACTATTAATATCTGAATAGTATATTTATATTCATATATCACTTATATGTTATATATTTATATAAGAATTATATATGAATAATATAATTATTCATCAACCCTATGAGTAAATCCATATTTCTTAATCAGCTTATCAAAGTCTAATATAAAATGGCTATATAAAGTAATGGGCTTTTAGCTGGTGCAAAAACACATTATGGTTTTGATTAAGATTATTTTACATTTTGATATGGAATGCTTATATTTCAACCTACAACTCTGTTCTATCAAGGATCCTGAAGTGGGTTTTTTGGGGGGGGGGGAGAGAATGGGTGGGTGAACCAGAGATAGCCAATATTAAATTATCAATTAAATGTGAAAAAGAAGTAAATGGCACCAAAAAGAAAAATATAATAAATAGCATAAAAAGATTGTTTGCTTTTAAGCCTTGCTCTTTATCTATTTCTCTTTAACCACATTTTGATCTCAGATTACTTAGGTGCCTCCTTCTTAGCAGAGTTCTGTTGTGAAGGAACTAAGAAAAAGTACTGAGTTTTGGAAAAAGCGAACTTCTCTTTCTCTAGATTTTTCTCATGGTTAGTTAATACTATCCAACAGGTCTTGAGCCAGCAGAAAACTACTAGCAGAAAATCTGTTGTTTCCACTGGTGATCTTTATCTGTTACATACGCAAGGATGTTACAATACAAGCATTTAACAGTGAACATTAAGAACAGGCTGGGTGGATTCCCCCAGCTTTGTTTCTTTGCCTTCTCACTAAATAGACAGCTGGAAAAAAAATCCACCAATCATTCTTCTACATGCGAGAGGCAACTGGGCTTGGGGAAGGAGAGGAGTTTGACAACTTTAACAATCTTTCAAAACTTGTTCTGGTTTTGCAGTTGTTTTTTTATTGATGCACTCAAAAGAAGCTCCTGTCATGGTTCAGACAGATGAAACTCTTCAAAAGAACTTCAAGGCATTGTTTACCTTAAAGAATCTTTTATTCAAGAAATATAGTATTGGCACTACATAGTTGAAACCAAAAACTAAATTCCTCTCCCCTGGGTACAGTGTAACAAAGCACAATTCCCTCCTCCAATAAACAGTCATAAATCACATTCCCCAATTAGCTTGAAGCTTGGGCTTTCTCCCCAGCTCCAGCCACCAAAACTCTATCAACTCAGGGCCCAATGACCTTGGGTTTCCATGGCTGAGTTAATATTGTTATGACTAGCTCAACTCTCATCCACATTCCCCCTCCCAGCATCAACTAACTCTAACAGCAATAGAGGAAAAATGGCTGCATTTCCATCTGTTATCAAAGCAAGAACATCTGATGTCAGCAGCGTTGACAGCTCCATTATAATTGGGCTCCTTTTAAATATAGGCTTAACATGCTCCAGAAAAGTATCAACATCATCTTCAAAATCAGTCTTAAAAATGGCTGACAGGCACAGGTGGGGTTCATTGTGAAGGAGCAAGGAGAGAATCTCTGCTCTTTCTGTTTCATCAGGCAACTGCCACTGTTGTTTAAGCTAATCTAGGCTTCCAACCTGAAAGAATAATGCCCAGAGACTACTTGGAAGGGATATATATCCTTGTACTAATCTAAAATGGCCAATGGAAGCCATGCCGATCTCATACCAAGGGTAACTGAGGAATGGCTGACACAGTACATTTGCTGATATCCAAGGGAAAGCCTATGCTGGCATAAGGGGAAAACACCAAATTAACAATGGTAGAGCTATGGATGATTTAAGGCGGCCTCAAGTATGGGCTGGTGAAGGAAATGTCATGAGGACACAGCCACAACAAGTTGGTAGGTGTTTGTACCACAGTTAGTTGCATGTAAAGAAAGGTTTTCAGTTTATTACTGTGTAAAAGGGCAACGTTTAGCTTCTCTGCCCAGTCTTAGAAGAGGATTGCTAAATATCTTTACCCTATTCTTCCTTGGTCCCTGTCTTGTTTTGAACTAACAGTAAGCATGTAAAACATGACTGTCCCTTATTTCTTAACATTTCTATCAGCATTTCTTAACTTCGGCAACTTTAAGAGAAGTGGATTTCAACTCCCTACCAACTATGCTGGTTGGGAAATTTTGAATGTTGAAGTTCACCTATCTTAAAGTTGCCAAGGTTGAGAATTGCTAATTATTTGCAAAATAATCCAACTCACACCATGTTTTTTTTTAAAAAAATATGTTGACATTATTTATAGAAAACAGATATTTAACCAAAACCACCTTCCAAATATCACATATTGCCTTATCTATAATGTCTCTTGACTCAGTTAAAGAGTTAAAATGAGAAATATGTGGAAAGAGAGAAAGAATTGAGACAAACATATTCAAAAATTTAGATATATTGTGCTCGCAGCATGCTATTTAATGTTATTTTTTACTGCAAGTTCTAGAAAATCCTTATTCAAAAATTCAGAGACTATTGGATCAATGCTTCTTTTGCTAAGGAATGATTTATCTTAACTCCCATTGCAGTCCATAAACCTGTCATTTTGAGTATGTTGTTGTAACCTCCTGTTTTTAATGGAATGTGCTGAGGATCAAATTGAGGGCTGACCATTTTTAAGGCTGAGTCAAGGACAAAGATAATGTATTGCTTTATTTCTTGCCAGAATAGGGCAAGGATAGGACAACGTCATAACGTATCAATTAAAGGAAATCCAGGTGCAGCCTATCTCCAGCAAGATCTATAAGTTCAGGATGATATTGGTCAAAGGTCCAGTGAACACGCAAGGCAATTATTTCAAATTATGAATAATATAGGTCCAATGAGAATTAGATTAAAATAGAATTCCACTGCAATGAAGAATGTATAATCCAGCATCAGCACTATTCTACTTAAGCTGTGGAAAGATTTGTTCAGCACTCTATATAGGGTTGGTTAAGTTTATTAATTTCAAGATGGAGAAAGCATCAGGAATTTCCAATGCAATCTGAACCTCAGGGCCAAGTTTAGCACCAGAGCTCAAATACTGCCAGATTGCTAAAGGTAAGCTAAATTCCAATTTAAAATCCAATTGTATCTAAGACAATTGCCTCCTATTATGTATTTCTCCAAACTGGTGTTTTCTGCAGAAGTTTTGATCTTGCTCCTAATTTTATACTGTGGTGATTTGTCCTAATAAGGGTGTATCTTTCTCTGGCAAGTATTTTCATTCCCAAGAAATCTACACAATACCTCTTTGATACCAACTCCAATCTATTCTACCCTGAAGTTAAAAGCAAAAGAAGATAGAATTCGTAAAAATTAAAGTATCACTAATTCCAGTGAAATTCATTTAAGCACATATTTAACTGTTTTGGATAATACCAATGGGTTATAACAGTGCATAAGTATCTTGGATCATTATTTCATGCCAGAAAACCTCAAAACCTGCATTAGAAAAGAAACCGTATCAGAAGGCTTGCCTTTGCCATATATTTCAGTCTTCTTTCTTTGTGCAGTGTCTCCCGAGTAATCTACTGCTGTGAAAATAGTCAGGTTCTCACAACATCAGCATTTTGATTTGATGAGATCAGGTAGAAGCAGTTGCTGTTTTGTTTAGTTTTCTCTATCCAGTAAAGTAGCAAGGGAAATAATAAAAGAATACAAAACACAGAAAGGTATTATCTTAATTGCAAGATCACCTGATACATTTCCCTAGTGAGAGATTCCTTTCCAAAGAATAGCACTTTCTTAAAGGCAACATAACCGATTGCCTCAAACTTGCAGTGCAGCCAAAAATATCAGACTTCTGGTCAGTGCAGGTCCTGGAAAACTGTATTTTCTGATTCCATTATAGCTACTCTGAATAAAGACTATCTGGCCCTGCCAAAGATGAAACCATTCCCACAGACCCCCTCCCTCAATCCTCCAACACTTCTAGTATGTATTTGCTGACTTGACAGAAGGTAGAAAGTTCACATTTATTGAGTTCATCTGTGCTTTCAAATTGTTTGGGCTTTGCTTTCTTCTCCTTGGAAATCAGGTTCATTCATACATGGTCATCCTGGTTAAAGTCACAGCAGTTGCTGTACAGTAATATAATACACTACATTTTTTACTTTCAAAATGTGGTTACCGGTAGTTTTTCTGCAGCTTATCTTGCTAGGTAAACCTATAGTCCTGCAAAACACTTAACCTGGTTTTCTGGGTTTGTTGAGTAAACTAACCAAGTGGACTTGATTCACTTAGGGTTCTAAGACACAAAAAAGTGTCTTAGCATGTGGAGTATACAGCCCTGCTACATCTTTTAATCAATGCAGCTAAATGTATTGTATGAATGAAGTCACCAAATAGAAGGGGGAAAAAAACCATATATACAGTACACCAAGTGCAATGTATTTTTTAAAGTAATGTTCTGTCCCATTGGATTGGAATGGGAAGCCTGTTGTGAGATTTAAAAGATTTGGAAGCCTACTTTTAGGCTGGGAATTATGGGGAGTCAAAGCTATTCACATCTGCAAGGCACTAGATTTTGAAAGGTTACAATTATGTAATGTAAAAGTTCCACTTCTGTTCTTGATTTAATGCCCAATATAATTGCCTTCATGTATGACATTATCAGAAATCTCATTAGGTAGAATTCCTTAATCGTTCCAACTCTGGCAAAATCTTAAATGACTAACACTGCAGATGTAACAATTGTTATGGGAAAATAGGCCACCCTATCTTTAAGTGGAATGAAAATCTAGCTTTGTGAAGATAAATAATGAAAACAGATAACTATATCTCAGATTCTTAAGAAATAATGTATGCATGCTCCTACTTTAATAACTTAAAGTATATAAGCATTTAAGCCTTAGAAGAGACATCTCATGCAGTTCAATAGCAGAACCGTATTTAGACATCCACTTCCACGTATATACAAATCTATATATTGTATAGTAGATATAACAGAGTGACATAAAAACTCCATACACTAATTAAAAAGCTCAGGAGATTAGGGAAATCTGAACTGCAATAAAAAATGAAGATTCTATTTTATTTTAATTATAACACTAGTGTACACAGCTCATGACAGAGATCCATTGTGTTCATATATCATACTTAACCTGATTAAAGTCATAGCAGTTACTATACAGTGCTATTACTAGTAGTTAGAACTATATAATGGGAAAATATTAAATGATAGCCACATTTTGAAATAATCCATTATTTCATAATATATAAAGTAGTCACAAACATGATTTTATATATTTATTTTTTATTGTATTGCACAAAGTATCTACGCAATTCAGGGACATCACAATATTCCCTGAAAACCAATTGCTCTAGCACAACCTTTTCTGAGCATTGTAACTAGTCGGTGCTTCCTTCTAAAATGTAAAAGAATCCATCACACAATTTTAGACATTTGTCAATATTAATAACTGAAAGGACAAAGTTAAAAGATCAAAATATGGATTTTATGTGAATGCACACAAATATACAGTTTATACTCAGATTCTCAGAAAAAGGAAAGAAACAACAGTTCTCTGGTGCAATCACAAGAGTTTCTGTTTGTAGAAGTTGTTAAAAGTGTAATGTGCATAGAAACAGATTTCAGCTCATAAAATAATGCAGTTTTAACTTCACTTTATTTCTTCAGATTGTCTACTACTGAAAATGTATTGGCATAAGAGCTTGCCCAGGAATTGCCCTTAACTTCAGTGGCACCAGTTTGTATTGGCTACACATTCTTAATAGTTGAACAGAAAAAGCCATTCCCATTTCAGCTTAGAACTACACATTAACTCTAAACAATAACAGTGCAGCCAGAATGAAAAACATTGCTAATATAATAACAACAACAATAGTTATAGTAGTACTAGTAAAAAGAATTTCATCATTCTGGGGAGTTACAAATAATTTTGAACTAATTATTATTACTTTACTTCATAAAACCTCTGCCTAGCATACATGGAATCTTTGAGAATCAAACACTTTCTGATTTTCAGAATAAGTTCAAATATTACATTGACATCTCTTGTTTTAATGAAATATTTTAATACAGCTGAAAATAGTGTCATTAAAATATGTACTCATTTGAAAACATTTGCCATGCTAAAAAATATGTAAAAAAATAGTTTAAAGTCATTTGTTTTTAGAAAACATGTCAATTGCAAAAAGAACCAATTTTTATATACAAACAAAAGGCACAATCCATCCGAGGGTAAGCCTATCTCTTTTCCATTTATTCTCAATAGCTGAGATATTTAAATATTTACTTATTTTTCTCATTCAAATGAGTTGAGGCTTGACACCTTTTTATTAATAAGCAAAAACATTGGGAGACGACTGCAAAAATCAGTATGCATTAGATTACAACTTTAATCGCTTGACATTGGATGGATGGTGTCTGTACATTTCAAATATATTTCTTTGAAGAAAACTGAGATGGCACAAAGCAGCAAGTTCTATGATTTGTTTTTGTCCATTACACTCAGTACTTCATCCAAAAGTGAGGGTCCGAGGTCAAGCTGCAAAGAAAGGAGGGGTTCTGCCAGGTCTGAAAGAGGATCGTCTGATTTAGGCTGCATCTTGGTTTGATCACATGACAGATGAGGGTTGTCAAGGAACTCCTCTGTTTGCCATTTGGTATATTGTTCTGAATGGCTAGTTGAATGGCTGTCTGTTCCATTAGTATAATATGATGCTGGCGCTTTCTGCTTCCATGTGATGTCATCTCTGTATATTTTCCCATTCTCCAAGTGTTTGCTCTTCTCCTGCAACTTTTCTTCCATTACCGGCTCACAACTATGCCTGGGATTCCTCAGGGGTCCCAACGAGTCCCGCTTTGAATTAAATGTCACTGGTGACAACAAGGGCAACATAAGGGCTTGAGAACCACCGATGGCAGGAAGCGATATGGCATTTTTAAGGACGGGAGAAGGAGTTTCAATAAACACTGAGTCAGAAGTGCTGTTTGCCCTTAGGAATTCATTGCATCCTTCATATTGGCTGGCTGCTGTTTCTCCCTCGTTTCCAGGTAGAAGCTCATAATTTCCTTTCAGAAAAGAGATGTCTCCAAACACATCATGTTGTCCTTCTTTCCCAATGTGAATTGTGTGGCGGAAGTCACCCAAAGGTGGACTGATCATATCAGGAGACAAAATGTCCCTCAACTTGAATTTCTTTCCTTTCTTATTATTGTCAGCTTTCAAGTAGATGGGTGTCTTGGCTGGCATCTTTTGACAATATGAGGAAAGAGAAGACTTTGTCTTCCTTGTTAAAAAAAAGGCGGGTTCAAAATACTCTAGGTGTACAAATTCTTTTTCTCCAACAACTCCTTTATGTATAGTATAAATCTATGTTACATTATTGATAGCAGCATCATTTATAAAAACATTCATATAACTGCCACTGATTCTGTCTCACAAACAAATTTTGGAAGCTGGGTTGTTTTTACGTATAGTATGTTTCTTCAAGGTGACTGAGGCAGCTAGAATGCTGTGTTGTTTTCTCTCCCAACCCTGTAAAATAAAACAAAAAACAAAAAAGCTTAGTATTTACTCTCTATAATGTATTCAATCTCTATTGCCGAAACAATAAATGGTACTTTTAATAGTTCTGGCATGATTAGCTCTGTGAAATAGCTTTTCTTCGTTAAGCAAGATAAAAAAAATCTAACTAAGAGCTAACTAGCCTTTTTTTTCTAACTTGGGTCCCTGGACATAGTTGCCAAACATAAATATCTTAATAGATTTACTATTTTGGATTCTCATTTTTCTTCTTCTACCATGAAATGGAATTCTTATGTTTAGTGCTCATACCTAAGGACACATTCGATTTAAACATCTTGCCAAAAAGGACCTTCATGTTTGTTAGTCTTTGAAACACAAAATTGAAATATGTTTCTATTTGAGGTTTTAAAGGTCAAAACTAAAATTGCTTAAACAAATGCCAACAAATCTTTTGACTCATCCAGATTATTAGTTCAAATAGGGTCTAACTTCTTATTTGTATAATCTGGCAAATTCTCTTTCAAGTACTATTTCATGCAGAGAGTTTAATGAGTTGGGGTGGCTGTCCTGGTTTGTGTGGAATATATGTGTATGCATATCAACATACAGATGCAGAAAACTCAGGCTGCAAGTGGAGATTAAATATAAATATTAAAATCATAATCTTAGTATTAAAACTGTAGTTTCAAACCTTGTTGACATGTTTTGTTCCTATACAAATTTGCTTTTAGCAGCTGGCTTCCAATTTTAGGGCAAAACAGTTTAACAAAATGAAACCGTGATTAAATTATCAGTTAAAAGCCACCCATTGAAATCTAGACTTGTTATAGTAACCAGTTGAATAATAGTTTCCTCAGCAAACAAGTAGATGTAAAAAGATGGGAAAGCAGATTTCAATCAAGGATTCAAATTAACTTACTATTCTGAATTTAACATATTTCATAAAGAAGACACACACTAAGTAATGGTTATTCTAATACATACAAAAGTATAAGCAGCTCTTCCCATAATAAAATGAAGTAAAGGGAGGCACATAAAAAAAGAAATAAAAAATTACCAGAAATATACAAAAATGTAGTCCAATTATATAACAATAGAAAAGGAAATAACTGAATATTCTAAATCAGAAATCCTTAAATTTCACAACACTACAATCCTATAAAATTAAAATATGATTCTTCAAAATTCTCAGAAAGTTGCTCTTAACCAAATATATAGTAATTAACTCATTTTCAAATATTAGAAGCATAAGAAAGAAAAATATGCTGAAACTAAGAGTAACCTACCATGGGGAAAAGGAAAAAAATGTAACTTCGTAGGATTGAGTGAAGCCAACTGCTTTCAAGAAGGAACTGTATTGTGAAAAGCAAGGGGAAAAAAATATTCCCAACAATTAAATGAGGAAAAGATCCAAATAGCTTTCACAACAAGTTATCATGATAACCAGAGAGAGGATGAAAGCCTTGAGCAATGAGATAGAGGCCTGCACAATGACTGAATACAGGCTTTTATCTTCAAGCAAGAAAGAATAAGAAAAGATATGTAAATCAAGAATGTCAATAAACAGAGGAATATAACCAGAAAACGGAAATGAGCGCTCTTTTAAGAGAAATCACAGGAAAATATACCCAAATAAGTAGAGCAGGAATGCTCTCAAGAGTAAGGATGATCTGACAGAAGAAATGAGATTAAAGAAAAGCAGAAATTGGAGCTCAGGAACAGATAAATACGTACATGTACTGAAAATGCAAATAGGAGATTAAGGAGGAATGCAACAAAAAATTAGATAAGATTATGGAGGATAAGGTTATTTCTGTAACAACAAAGACTGGAACAGTTAGGCAATAGTTTTTCTAGTAGTAATATGTGAAAGACAAACACTGAAAAATAAGAGAAGAAATAGAAATGTCTTTAAATTATGAATTTGAAGTCAAATTCTGAAAATAACGAACTTTAAGAGGAATCAATCAATCATGCAAAGAGCCTTCATGATATATTCAAGATTGCTTGAATTGGTTTGTTAAGGTTTGTTAAGAGTAGGCCTACACTCTTCATGTTCTCAGATCTGATTATTATTCCTAAAAAGCAGTTAAAAAAAAATCATGGTTGTTTTTTCTGTCCTTGCTTCCCACAAGGATAAAAAAAATCCAAAATATACCACAGATATTATTTCAACTCTTGAAAAAAGTTGGATGGTAATCCCTATTGAAAATGGAAGGAATCATAATTTGTGGCTCTCTGGCTTCTGTAACTTCAAGCTGAAAAATGTGCAACGCTGGCTGTGGAATTCTGGGAGTTGAAGTCCACATGCCTTAAAATTGTCAAGTTTGGGAAACACTGCTCTAATCTAAAAACAACAACAATTATTTTTCAATGGGTAAGAACAAAGTTATGCTTCCACTGTTTCCTGTGAGGATTTATTTTATTGTTTTCAAAAATGTTTTAAAATCATACTCTATGCCAGTGATGGCGAACCTTTTAGAGACAGAGTGCCCAAACTGCAACCCAAAACCTACTTAGGTATCGTTGGGTGCTGGGTGGGCTTGGCCTATTGGGTGGGTGTGGTCCATTGGCTGGGCGTGGCCAGTTAGTTGGGCATGATCCATTGGGTGGGCGTGTCTGCCGTGGTAACGGCAGACTGGGTGGGACTAAAAAGTTCAATCAATCAATTCCAACTGCGAGATCTTTTTTTTCCCGCGAGAAGTTGAAATCGATTGATTGAACGGGGGTTTTTTTGCACACGGTGGCGGAGACCTAAAGCGAAAAGGTTTTATAAAACCCAGCCGAAGGCCTAGGACTGGGGTGACAGCGCGCGTGCCCACAGAGAGGGCTTTGCGTGCCACCTGTGGCATGCGTGCCATAGGTTCGCCACCACGGCTCTATGCTAAATTTTCTGCAATTTAAGTGGTAGGCAGCACTCCACATAGATTACTACCCGATTGCTTGCAGCCTTGGGTAAAAAAAATCAAATAGCTGATCAAAAATACCTAAATCATATACTTATTTAAGGGACAACAGTTTAGAATCAAAATTATGTCCATATTCTAATTCATTTTGATTTTTACAAATCATTTATAGGGTAAAGAAATAGATCTCTGGGGTTTCTAGAGATATTGGGAATAAAAATCTTTCTAATAAAATACATAAATGTATTTAGAAGCAGTAAAAATATCCTACCATGGTTCTACCTGTAAATGCTCAGAATTTGAACACAACAGCTTAAAGCAGGGGTGTCAAACTGCCAGCCCGCGGGCCAGATGCATTACAAGGAAACCGCGCCCACCCCATTGCCGGCAATGGGGAAAAAGCTTCGAAACGTTGCACATCACATGACATCGCAGGTTTGACATGTCTGGCTTAAAGTATACCACAGGATCCAATCTGGGTCGGACACTGGGACCAGATGTTTAGTCTTCCGAGTTTTTGGAGTCGTACTGGAGCCCATCCTCAGGGAACTTCTCAGGAACTGAAAACATGGAAAACTAAATCTCTGGTTCCGGTGACCGACCCAATTATGATCCTGCAAAATTATCCTGCTACATATATTTGCCTCCATTCTTAAGTATAACACAATCCACATATCTCTTCTCCTGAAGATGCCTCTCTGAGCCCTCAAAATAAGTGTCTGGAAAAATATGTATGCATTTAAATGTGTGCATTTAATAAGCATTTAATTTAAGAGCCAAGGTGACACAGTGGTTAGAATGCAGTATTGCAGGCTAACTCTGCCCATAGCCAAGAGTTCGATCTGACTGGCTCAAGGATGACTCAGCCTTCCATCCTTCCGAAGTCAGTAAAATGAGAAGCCAGATTGTTGGGAGCAATATGCTGACACCATAAACTGCTCGGAGAATGCTGTAAAGCAGTGCTTTTCAACCCATGGCATATGTCTCACTGGTGGTACTTGAGCACCTGGTTGTATGCATATGACGGGTTGAAAAACACTGTAAAAAAAAGTGTAAAAGAAAGTGTTAAGTGTAGAGAGAAATGAGCTAAAGTGGCTGCAGCGCTGCACAGGCCTGTGGGAAAGTCAGCTGGAGCTGCGGTATTGTCGGGGCTCTGCTGAGCACCCAGGATTGGTGCATGGCTCCAACTGATTGGCGTGTGGCTCCAGCTGATTGGCGCTTCCAGGAGCAGTGCGCAGCCTGGGGGAAAGAAGTCAGCTGGAGCTGCACCGAAGAGAAAAGGAGGAGGAGGGGGGATAAAGGAGAGGATATAAAAGGAGGAGGTTTTGGCAGGAAAGGAAGAGAAAAAAAAGACAATGGGGAAAGAGAAGGGGACGGAGGAGAGGCTTCTTTGAGACAAGCAGAGGGAGAAAAGGGGATAGAACAGTGCAGAGGTTAACAGGCAGAAGTTTCCCATTAAAAGTGTGGTAAGTTGGTGTACAGATAGTCCTCAACCTATGACCACAATTGAACCCAAAATTTATATTGCTAAGTGAGAAATTTGTTTAATGAGTTTTGTCCCATTTTATGACTTTTCTTGCCACATTTGTTAAGTGAATCACTGCAGTTCTTAAATTAGTAACGCGTTGGTTAAGTGAATCTGGTTTCCCCATTGACTTTGCTTGTCAGAAGGTCATAAAAGTGATCACATGACCCTGAAACATTACAACCATCATAAATATGAATCAGTTGCCAAGCATCCAAATGTAAATCATGTGACTCTGGGGATGCTGCAATTGTCATAAGTATGAAAAATGGTCATAAGTCATTTTTTTCAGTGCTGTTGTAACAGTCACTAAGTGAACTGTTGTAAGTCAAGGGCTACCTGTACTTTATCACTTTTTTCCCTTTTTTTCTGGTAATCAAGTTTCTGACATCTTAGGCAACTAGTGGTACTCAAATATTGCCATATCCTCAAAATGGTACAATTGGTGAAAAGGTTGAAAAGCACTATGGAGCAGTATATAAGTCTAAGTGCTATTGCTATTTAATTTAACAAATCAACTGTTTGTGACAGATTGACTTATGGGAAAAACTCACCTTTTGTCTTTATAATGTTGCAAAGTTTGTGTCATAGCAGTAGAGGGTAGATCTGAAAGAGAAGAAAAGGCAAAATTGAAATAATACTATATCAGTGATGGCGAACCTTTTAGAGACCGAGTGCCCAAACTGCAACCCAAAACCCACTTATGCGTCGTCGAGTGCTGGGTGGGCGTGGCCCATTGGTGGGGTGTGGCCCATTGGCGGGGCGGGGCTGCAGTGGTAACGGCAGACTGGGTGGGACTAAAAAGTTCAATCAATCAATTCCAACTTTGCAAAATCTTTTTTTTTCCGCGAGAAGTTGAAATTGACTGATTGAACCTTTTTTTTTTTTTTTGCACACGGCAGCGGAGGCCTAAAGCAAAAAGGTTTTATAAAACCCAGCTGAAGGACTAGGACTGGGGCGACAGCGCACGTGCCCACAGAGAGGGCTCTGAGTGCTGCCTCTGGCACCCGTGCCATAGGTTCACCACCACTGCTATATATGATAAACATGTATTTTTAAAATATACATGTCCCTTTTATATTTTTATAATCCTCTCCTGTCTCTTCAGTGCTTCTTCCATTGACTTATTTCAAATCATTTCATGTGAACCAATGACAGGTTTTATACAACAATATGAACATTAATTATCTTATAGATTATGTAAGATTCACTAACTAATTAGGAGAAAATTTCATTTGAAATAATGAAATCAGTTATGAAGTCCACGCTTACAAAACTATAATGACAATGACAATTTAGAATACAGCTAGATAATAAAAGCTACGTTACTCATTGTTTAGATTTACACAATTCTTTTCCAAGTTTGCAACAGAATGTGGAAATTTAGAAATAAGGCAAGCACCTAAAAAGAAAAGACTTTAACTATTAGTGTGATCTAGGTAAGTTTGAAGTTAGTCATGTTGACCATTTAAAAATATTTATGGTATTCTCAGTTTGTAAATTTCAGTTACATCTGTGGTATTTATTTTAAAATAGCTATGCTTAGACTAACTTTCCTTAAATCTCACTTTGAATGTCTTTTATTGTAATCAATAGGCTTGAACCTTTATTTCATTAATGAAACCATCTGCGTGGGGAGAGTTGCAAGCATTATTTTAAATAAGTAGTTGAACTGGCATGTCTTTGTCTGTGTCTTTTTCTCTATCTCAAGTGAAACAGACAAGCAGTCATTAGAAAGGAAGATTACATGTATAAATATTTAATGTTTTTATTCTTCATTTAAAAAAAACAACCAATTTCTTTTTAATATTTAGATATTAAAATTATAGAGAATATGAGCATTGCAGCCTCAAGAATTTTTTGCCATATAATCCAAATATGTAAGACTAGAGAATATATCAATAAATAAAATTTATGAATTATAAATAACCTAGTTTACACTTGGATTTTCTTTTGCTCGAGTCCCCATATATGATTTGTGAGCTGCTATTCAACCTACTGTGGGAAATTTACAAGTTTGTTGATGGATTTAAGGTAAACATGAGCAGAAATTGGTATAAATGTTATGAAACTGGAATGGTGAGAGTTGAACTTTTTCAGTAGGCTTGTGAGTTTTTCCATTTACCCATTACAAATTGGATAGGCCTGAAAATTATGGCTTTGCAGAGTTTCCTTGCCCAACATCAATAGTTATTCTTCAAATGTTATGAGATTAGTATAAATGTTTGTGTAATAGCTGCCAGGAAAGAACACTAGTACTGTAAGACTATTGTGGGAAACTGTGTGCATATAAATCTGAGAAACCTGTACAAATAATAGCTGGTGCAAAAAAGCATGAAACCAGTTTTATATCTTCAAAAATGCAAGAAATAACATCACAGTAGATTCAAAATATTGCACTGAATTACTGAAAAGACAGGCAAGAAAATACATGCAAACCATTATCTTTAAGCTAGTTTATTGCTTATATTTTACATAAGGCAATGTTTACTCTGTATATTAGCCTTGGAGATTTAATTCAGTAATCCCACCTCTGCATGCCACATGTATCTGCACTGATCTATGTTAGCCTTTGTAGCACAGAATTGCCTTTAAAAATCCAAATATAGCAGTTATATGTGTGTGTCTCTCTGTGTTTGTGTATGTGTGTCCAATATGTCAAAATATGACATGATGATCACAATTAAAAAAACATAGTAAGAAAGCAAAATGAGCAAAAATCCACAAATTTGCATGGTAGTATATAAAAATTCACTGGTAGTATTAATTTTAAATTCTCCATAGCAAAGATAACTTATTACCATAATTAAACAAGGGATGCCAAATATGAGTTGACCAATTGTTAAGTAAAGGATTCTTCAAAATATTTTGTTGAATTGTTAATTTTGCTGGTAATATTTTCTGTGCTTTAAATACAATTTATCCCTTAATGATAGATGATGTACTTTACTTTTCCATTATTTTTCAACAGTAAATTTGGCAATTTACACAAAGCCCATTGTGCCATATTGACGGTAATCCAAATGGTTCATTAGCATTAATGGATTTCATGAAGCTATACATTTTCCCTTTCATCAAAACCTTTGATCAAATTTTGGTTAATCAAGAGAATTAACTAAATGGAAATTGTCACCATAGATGCCAATATGTACTAATGTTATAACATATTCAACGTTAATCCAGAAAGACCTTGATAAATATAAGAGATATTTGAGTGGTTGTAGTATCATCTATGAATTCCTGAATATTTTGCCAAAATATATTTGAAGAGAATTTTGTATCATAAAGACTTTCAATCTCAATCACTAATAACAAATCTCAAATTCTCTTTCTGTACCATTTATAGACTTTTTAAAAAGCTTGTTACTTTCATTTAAATTTTGGGAATAATAGTAAAGACATTTCAAAAACTATGAACAATCTTAATTGATAAGCTTTCATAAATTTAAGAAGAAACAGCAATACAATCTTACATAATCTGACCGGGTTGGAACCTGTGATTAAGTCTTTGGCAAAATGAATTTAATAAGGTTAGGTTTCTCATCAATAATAAAATCTCTTAATCTATGTTTCCATTCCTTCAACACTGCACATTTTAGTTAAAATTCATCTACATATTTAAACTGTGGGTGATTATAGAATGAGAGGAGAAAAGGCTAAAAATATTTTTGACCTTTTCCCAACTTTTAATATAGGTTTTTTATACTGTCCATTATCAAATCGATAATATTGTTCTAACAGAAAGAGTTCAACTTGTACTAACTCAGTGAACATATTTTGAGTTCTGAATACCGTATATATAAAAGTATCACATTATTTCAAATTTAAAAAACCAATTTGTTTTTTAAAAACAACTCTGTAAACAAATTCTTTGCAATGTAAAATATCAAATAATATAAAGTGAATTGGATGCACTTGAAAAAGGAACTGCATTTTAGGAAATGAATAGAACAGAACAGAACAGAATAGAATAGCTATTCTATCTACTACTTATGAAAATGAAGATAAAAATTAAATTTTGTTTTAAATGCTGCCAAACCTGTTTATAGTTCTTAAACAGCTAAATCCAACTACACTAAATACATCTTTGAAATTCTTTGTCAATGTTGACTATGAAAGTTATTCATCTGAGTCATATTTTTATAGTTTGGATGGAAAATGCAATAGTCATTTGCAATCACACTACATTAATTTTTTAATGAAAATCATGGAGCTTCTTATTCATTTTAATAATCCCTGTTAACATTTCTATAATGAGATGAAACAAATTGGAGGGATATCCTTGTTTAGTAACCAAATTTATTTATTTATTTTTTAAAAAATCTGCTCTATTAATCTTTACTGCTTATGCCAAAGTTTAGCAAAAAAATTATGTCCGAATTTCCATTTTAAACTTTTCTGAAGAACATAATGTTCATATAGCACAATATACCCAAACGACAAAAGGACACTTTTTGTTAGGCATTGTTTATTACTGATCCTTACATGTGTTGGAAAATTGCTATAGATAATTTCCAGTTTAGTTTGCCCAGCACACTCCCAATCAATTCCCACATCCAGATTACAGCAAGTGTACATGCCACACAGTACAGGTAGCATAAATACAGCTTGATGTTTATTAAATATCAGTAAACACCAAATACTGTATGCATAATAATACTGTGGGAATTAGCATCAACAAATGGAGTGGCCGTGGTTTATTCCAGGTTTAATCTTTTTTATGTACATAATGGCAGCAAAATAGAGATGGAATATATAGGACAGTAGGAATTCCTGCTCTATTTTGCATCATTAAAGAAACAATTTGATGGGTGGGGATGATGCATCCAACAATAGGTTGTATGGATGAATCACAGAAGGGCTGATTCAACATTCTCATGGTTGGGTGCCGCTTGGCAACTCCATCTATGTTAATCTTTTATATAATTAAAGGTTAATACCCTAAATATCCCAAGTAAACCCTTTCTTCTGATTTCCATGCCTGTAATGAGCATTGCCACACAACTCATTCTTTTTTTGCCCAACTGTGAAGGAATTTTGCAGATCACAAGCTTCTATGCAAAGAACAGCGCATCTATAAAAATATAAATAAAATATAGGCATCCGATTCTGTTTTTTTCGTGAATGATAACTTTCGAAACCAATTTAATGAGAATTAGTCAAAATGGAGGAAAAGCTGCTCAAGCTTTCAGTTTTTCCAAATTCGAGATTATATACAAACTAAGAAAAAGAAACAAAAATGTTTTTAAAATATAGATTCACTGAGTTCTGCAGTTTGAGACATGTAAATCAGTCTCAAACTGCAGTATATAAGTACCAATTAGTACTGTAAGGATTCATTAGTGGTAGGTGTTGTTGGAGGAGTAAGTCACGCCTATGATTCAAAGGGAAACAATAGTAGCTACTTTCCTTTTACTTTCCACCCCCTGCCCATTCTGAGACACAGTGGATATTGAATCTTTGATCGGGCTTTGGCTCTCAGTGAAATAGGTAAGTTCTTGGCTTAGCAGAGAGCAGCAATAAACTTTATATTAGGAAATTTCCACAAGTACACTTTCAAAAAGGGATACTTGTGGGAATTCTACCATGCAATTTCCGGAATCTTTCAATAAGCACTCACTAAATCTGAGAACAGTTTGCAAGAGCACAGTTGCTTGACAGAATAGCTGTTGAAATACAGCACATCACAAGGGATTTCTAAATTAAGTATATGCTGTGATGTAACAATACGAGGTGGCATTTTGATGAATTTGTTCCATGTGTTTCACGAGTTGTCTTCTTGAATCTGAGAAACCTGCTTCTATTTTGGTTCAGCCTGTCTATGAAGAGACTCTACATTTGGGAAGGCAGGTCAAAGGAGCAGAATTCCAGTTCAAGCGTGATTTGAAATATAATCAGGAAATATCCAGTGACCTTGAATGAGTTTAAATATGCAGGATTGGATGGGCTGCACTTAGGTTACAGACCGTTTGGCAGAATCTTTAGTATTCTCTTTGAGAAATTTTGCAGAACAGGAGAAAAACCAAATGACTTGGAAAAGAGCAAATGTTGCTATCTTGAAAAGGGAGGGAATGGAGAACTAAGGAACTACTGGATTTGTCAAGGCCAGTCTTGCAGACTAAATCTTAATTTATAATTCCAATAGAGGTAATGAAAATGCTGTGGATACACTATCGATGTTAGACAAAGTACATGTCTGCCTTCCAAGGTAGACCAAATTTGGAAACTAAAGATGTATATAAGCTAATACAACTTTTATTATAACGCTACAGTAACAGAATCTTGCAAGCTGAGATGCACTTCTCCCCTCCCCTCCTTCCCTTTATCTTCTTGAGAACTAGGGAGGGCCTTGCCTGAGATGCTGTCTCAAATTACATTTTGTCTGGGACTCAGATTTTTTTTTTTTTAAATCTAACCTTGCTATGTTGCATCTCTTTCTCTTCTTCCTCAAGGTTATTCTTTTTAACCATTACAGCAATCTATGATTTTGTGTTCAATGCTTTTGAAATACAAGGGCTGGATTAAAAAGTATTTGCTCACAGTTTTTCACCAGACTGGAATATAATATGAACTGCAGGACCAAGATAGTTAAAAGAACTTATTAACAATATGGACAAAGAGATGGAGGAAATGCTTATCATATTTGTAGATGACACAAGTTTAGGTGGGATAGATAATGTTGTAGAACAGTGTTTCTTAAACTTTTTTCTCTCTCTCAAGACACTTTCTACCTATAAAAATTATAAAGGGCTCCATAAGAGATTTGATATGAATTATATTTATTGATATTTATCATACTAAAAATTAAAATTGATGCATTTGCTCTGCTATTTCTTCTTATGATTGTTTGAAGTGATTTAAACATTGTATTATTTTTTAACATAGGCTGGCAAACTATTTTGCTCTTGCAGATCCCTAAGAGTGTCTTGGGGGACCGTGAAGGATCCTAGGACCACACTTTAAGAAACAGTGTTCTAGAACAATGTTTCTCAACCTTGGCAAGTTTAATCTTCTATGTTTGCTGTGGAATTCTGGGAGTTGAAGCACAGGAATTTTAAAGTTGCCAAAGCTGAGAACACTGTTCTGGAAGAGAGAAAATTCAAAAATATATTGATAAGTTAAAGAAGTGAACTGAAATAATAGAGTAAAAGCCAATAATCAGGAGTAGTTTGGTAGCACTTTTTCAAACTAACACATTTTACTCAAAGATCTTATAGAAGATCCAGTCTGAAAACTATCTCTTAATATCTGGCTGGAGAGAGTACCTGTGAAAAGAATTTTTGAATTATATTTGATCACACATTGTATATGAGTCAGCCTATATCATGGATGAACTTTCCCCCAAGAATAAAATAAATTATGTACTATAAACATAATGCTAATTATAGGACTTAATAATATATTATATCCTATTCTGGATATTATACTTTAAGAAGCATTCAGAGAAATTGAAACAAGCACAAAGAGGGCCAATGAGAATGATAAACAGACCAGAAACTAATTCTTATGAGCAAAGATAACTATACTTAGTGAATTTAAAAGGAAATGACAGTACTTTTCAAATATCTGTGGTTTTGGAAGGCTGAGAAAAATGGCCAAATTCTGTTTTAGTTATGTGTAAAGAACACATAGTAATAATATTCAATTGCAGAAATGCTAGGAAAATCTTCCTATCAGTAAGTTAAATTCCATAATGGAACTGATTTTAATTACACTGATTTTAATTTTAGTTTTCATTGTACTACCCTTTTTCCCAACATTTATTTTACAGTTAATCCTCGACTCATAACCAGATACTTAGCAACCTATCAAAGTTATAACAGATGACAAAAAAACCTACCTATCTCCAGGATTCAAAGTTCCAACATCTGCCCCACTGGATATGTGACCACATTTTGGGCATTCGGCAATTGGGCCACATTTATGGCCTTTTGCAGTATCCCAGTCATGTGGCCGTGATTTATATTTTTTTGAGAAACTGGCTTCCGGCAAAAAAAAAAAAAAAAAAAGCCCCTTAGTAAACAATGGGTTCACTTAATGACAATGGTAAAAAAAGGACATAAAATCAGGAATGGTCATTTGGTGACTCACTTTAATACCATCGTGACATATAACCGCGATTGCAAGCTCAGTTATGATCGTAAGTCGAGGGCTAGCTATATTGCTTAAGCTATTGACCACTTCTATGGGGCAGAAAACAGATAAATAAAATAAGAAATGATGTGTCCCCCTTTGCTGAAAGTATAGAAGTTGGATTGCCAGAAATGCTGCAGCTGACATCCCTTCAATGAAGTGGCAGACTGGACTCAATAGCCCAGTCAGCCCCTTCCAAGTGTGATCAAGCAAACAGAAAGGTTTAACATGTAAAAAAAATAAATGCATTAAACCTTAGTCCAGTGGTTCTCAACCTGTGGGTCAGGACCCCAGTTGGGGTCGAACGACCATTTCACGGGGGTCGCCAAACAACCCATTTTTTTCCCCCTTTTCCTTAGCTGTGCTACTCCCTTTTATTCTATTGGCTTTTAAAAGCCAATAGAATAGACTCTCTTGAATAGAGTCTAATTCTATTGGCTTTCAAAAGCCAATAGGAATTGTCCAGGCTGTCTCTGCCCTGCTGAGCCGGCCAAAAGTCCCATTCTGCAAACGGTGCTGCACCAGTTGAGTAGTCTTCGACTTACAACGGTTGAGTAGTCCTCGACTTACGACCGGTTGGGGGTCGCGGCATTAAAAAGGTTGAGAACCACTGCCTTAGTCATATGAAGGAGCTCAGCATTTAAGCTTGCTTCACTATCTCTTTTTATAGTTATATTTACTGTCGCCAAACAATCCCTCAATGATGCAATTAGAGCTGTTTTATTTTCTACTGACATTTTCCTGTCACTGTGTGAAAGGCAAGTTCTAAGTGGCAGTGACATTTTACAATCTTATGTCTAGCTTTCACCTTTGGCTAGGATGAGACACAAAGGAAGAGCAGCAAGAAGCATTTCTAGATTCCTCCTCTTTTAATCCTTCTTGAGGCCATCTGAGCATTGTCCATTGCAAGCTATTACCTTAGATTCTGCCTACTAGAACAGAAAAAGACTGACTCCATCTTATGCAGCACTGCGCATGGCTTTAGTGGGAAGAAGAATCCGAGAAATTGACAAGGCTCATAAATCTACAAGGCAACACTTACTTTGTATTTCTTTGTTTTTTAATATGGTCCAAATATCTGTTTACCTAAGAAACATCATGGGAATCTCTGATTGCTATTCTGAAGTCCTGTCCTCAGGGGTTGCCTTTTTAAAGTCAAGTTTATTATTATTTATTAAAGTTATTATTTATCAGATTTATTAGCTGTCCATCTTTAAAATGAGTTATATTTGGAATTGTGTTTAACATTAGGTTTTTCAATAATAGCCAGTGACTTGCTATTGGAAGAAATAAATCAATTTTATGTATAAACAGGATGTTTTATGAAATTAGTGGATGTTTGTGAACTGTATAGTTTTGAGTCATGTATTTGTATAAAATGTAGCATAGGAACTGAAGAGCTCTTATATATCAGCATTCCTTTTAAAAATATGGATTACAAAGACATTCATTTAGAAACACATCCCAATGAATTCAGTTGAAATTATTTTCAAGTAAGTGAACTTAGAATTTATTGTAAGTAAACAAACTCTCCACAATCACAGCACCCAAACTGTCTACCAAAATTATACCTTCTTATTAACTTTTATCCAACTGATATAATTACTGTGGTAGAGCAATATTACTTGCAATAGGCGTTTGATGATCCGTTTGCTGTATCAGCAAACATTTTAATTTGTATTCACGGATCATATCACATATTATACTGATCATATTACATCATTATAGGTAATCCTTGATTATAATTGTTCATTTAATGACAGTTCAAAATTATGAAGCCTCAGAATGATGTATGACTCATCCTTAAGTTACAGCATGATTGCAATTGGATACATGGCAACCAACTTGCATTTATGAGAGTTGCAGTGTTTTGCTGCCATATGATCATGATTTGCAACCTTCCCAGTTGACTTCTGGCAAGCAAAATTAATTGGGGGAAGCCGGATTTGCTTAACACAAGCTTGATTCAATTAACAACCATGTGATTTGCTTAACAACCTTGATAAAAATGGTTGTAAAATTAGGTCTGGACACATGACGACTTATTCAATGATTGCACTGATTAATTATTAACAAATTTGGTCCCAACTGTGGTCATATGTCAAGAACTATTCATACGTGTTTTTTTTTTCATATTTAGCAAGCCAGTTTTGTCTAATGGTTTAGGCCCCAAGTTAGAAATCTGGAGACTTTGAGTTCTAGTCTAGCCTTAGGCATGAAAGCTGGCTGGGTGATTTTAGGCCATTCTTTCAGCCCACAATATCAGGCTGAGTGACAAGACTTAGTTGCAACTAATGATCAACAGTTGATCTGGAAAAAGTGAACCCTGCATTTGCGAGAAAGTGCTAGGGAGAAAAAAAACCCCTTCACTATTCATTATTTATATTGTTTTTTTATATACCGTATATGCCGCCGTATTAGGCGACCCGGCGTATAAGACAACTCCCGTCTTTATAGCCGGGCCGCATTCCTAGAACGTCGTCTTATACGCCGGAAACTACCAGTATTTCCGGCGTATAAGATGACTCGGCGTATAAGACGACCGTCTTTGGCGCCGATTTCAGCGCTCGCGGAAGTCGTCTTATACGCCGGCATTTACGGTACTCTGCCTGGTTATTTGTATAAGCATGTTATTGAAACATGTTTAAAAAATCAATACACAAACACACCTCTGAATGTCTATGTTCTTTAATTATGTATTTATTTATTTCATTTCTATAACTGTCCATCTCTCTTAACAAGTGACTCTGTACTTCATAAATATTGGGTGACATGGGAAAAATAATTTAATCTTTAAAATGGTAAACTGTTTTAAGGCAGTGGTTCTCAACCTGTGGTCCGTGGACCCCTGGGGAGCCACGATGTTGTCACAGGGGGTCTGCAAAGACTTGAAGAAATGTTATGATTTAAATCTTGCGTTAAGTCTTAGGGGGATCCCTGGCCAAGGTCCATAGCCACAAGAGATATTTAAAGGGGGTCCATGATGAAGAAAATGTTGAGAATCTTTCAGTTGAGATCCAACTGATCTAAAACATGGCATTAACCTTGTTAATTGTTCAGTGCCAGGAAAGAGTTTTTCCTAGGATTGTCAACATTCTCTTGGATATTGACCTCCACTGCCCATCATGGCTTTGGTCAATCAAGGTTTTCACCTACTGTTTTTTTAATAAGATGGAGAAGTTATAGACTGAATTACCAGTCTGGATATCATATGTGCAATATATGTTTTACCCACCCTAGCAGTAAGAATAGTACTGGTCAGTTTTGCATGTTTTGATCTCTATGTGACAAGAGCAATCCTAATCCAGTTCTATTTCAAAGAGGTTTACCAGTCTGATGTAGAAATGTGATAAATACAAAACTATGCTAAGGTTGCAAAGCCTTCTAGGAGGGAGTGTTCTTTTGTTTCTGGTTTCTTAAACATATCTTTTTTTTTTTTTAAGAGGATTAATCATGCCTGGAAGACATGCAGAGCTATGCAAAGCTCTGACTATCTGATCTGATGCTCCCTCTACAAAGGGAGCGATGAAGGAGGAGAGCCTGCAGCAAAGAGGAAATGACAAAAGGTGGGGAAGGGGATTTACAAGTCCCAAGCAAGGCTGAGAAAGGGAAAGAATAGGGTGAGTTGTGATTGTTACCCTCAGTAATACAGAGCAGTGGTTCTTAACCTTTTTGAAAGAATTGCCCCCTTGAGCCAATGAGGAAGTTGTCATCGCCCCCCTCCCCCAACATAACCTCTCAATCACAACATAGGAAATAATTCTTCAATTTATGCAAACACTTTTTTTGTTTTCTTTAAAATTGTCATCAGGACATATGATGCAAATAATTTATTTCCAGTCTTTTCCTCATATCTCAACTGTGTGAAAAATTTTGATGCCACCCTTCACTTTATTCCCAAACTTCGTGATACATGTATTTCATTTTATCTTATTTATTCAAGATACTTAAATGTAATGACCACTGAAAACAAAATTCAATTGCAAGAAAGTGAAATGCCTGGACATTTAATGATTGAATTACAAGTGAAATTTAAGATGCAAAAAGAAATATAAAAAGGGCATAAGAACAAACTGCAATGCAGGAACTAAGAATTTCAAGATGAAAACGCTGAAACTAAATTAAGAAAGTCTCAAAGTATATATAGTCACGCACACTGTAAAAAAGGATTAAAAAGACACAAAGAAAATATAATATCGAACTGGAGTGTACACTAAAAAAGTACAACACAAAGAGGCACACAAAACAGCATGCAATGTTTCTAAAGAAGCGCTCCCCCCTCCATCACCGCCCATTCTGGCTAATGGCGCACCACTGTATGGGTAGAGCAGGGGTAAGCAGCCCAAAACACTCAAAGAGCCACTTAGACCCGTTTCCCACCGAAAACAAAACACTGGGAGCCGCAAAACCCTTTTGACATCTAAAATGAAGATAACACTGCATATATCCTTTTTTACCTTTATTATATATATATCTTCAGTGTTATCTTCATTTTAGATGTCAAAAGGGTCTCTCTCTCTCTCCCCCTCCCTCCCTCTTTCTGCCCTTGGTCTGCCAGTCCTCTTCTCCCACTCAGTGTGTGTGTGTGTGTGTGTGTGTGTGTGTGTGTGTGTGAGAGAGAGAGAGAGAGAGAGAGAGAGAGAGAGGCACTTGCGCTTCCTATCTCTCTCTTTTCCATCTTTCTTTTTCTCTTTCTCCTCTCCCTCTCTCTCTTTCCTCTCCCTCCCTCCCCCCTTCTTTCTCCAGGTGAGGAGAGAGAGAGAGAGAGAGAGAACACGAAAAGCAGAGGGTGCCAAAGGGGTGGGGAGGGGGGGCAGGAGGCAGTTGAAGACCCACTATCGCCGCTAAAGGCACCCAGCTCTGCTGCCCACCAGGCCTGCGGGGATGCCCCAGCTCATGGTCATGTTGGCAGGCCGTCCCATGCACCACTGGTGTCCCCGGGCTCAAGTCGGGGCCACAGGGCATTTGCAGAATGCCCTGCCCATCGGCTGCATCGCCAAGCCTCCCCTTGCACTGCCAGCATCCCCAGGCTTAAGTCGCAGGCATCCACAGAACGCCCCCCATCAGCTGCATCGCCAAACCTCCCACGCCACTGGCATCCTCGGTTGGAACTGGGGCAACAATCCACCTCCTGCCAGGACCAACACTGGAGTCTCCCATGTTGCCGGTAGGTCCATTGTGCTGGAGGAGCTGGGGCCACTCCGCATCACGCAGTGCTCCCGTGATCTGTGACCCACCAGCATTACCCAGGGAGAGATGCCCCTGCCAACCCCCGCCCAGCCAGGACTGCCACCCAGGGGGCAACAGGAGGAAGAAGGGGAGGAGGAGGAGGGCAAGGAAGCCGGCGCCGGGCCCCAGGAGGAGGCGCTCCCGTGGGTCTGGCCAGGGCTCTTCTGCTCTTCTGTTGCTGGTTGGAAAATGCCTCCTCCTCCCTTTCTCTCCCCCCCCCCAATCTTCTGCTCACCTCACATTCTTCGCCGACAAAGCAGCCGGGACTCCGGCATGCCTTCCCAGGCAGCTGGGCCAACGGTCCCACAGCTGGGGATCACAGCGGCTGCTCTCCCTCGGGGCCGCAGCTTGCAGGAAAGCTGGCCAGCTCAGCTGAGGCTCTGGTGGGCTGCTCCCAGCAGGGATCCCAGGGCTTTCCCACGCAGTTCCACGGCCACATACACCTCGGATGGGGCCAGCCAGGGAAAGGGACTTCCTGGCTGCACTTCTCCCAGGGGGTGGGGCACCTGGGCGCAGGGCCAATCAGGAGCCCTGCGAGGGGGCAAATCCACATGAGAGAGAGAGAGAGAGAGAGAGAGAGAGAGAGAGAAGCACCTCTCTCTGTCTCTCTCTGCAAATGGCGGAGGAGGCTCGGAGCTGCAGGGGAAGGCTCCAAAGTGTCTCCAAAACTTCTCTCTGCATCGCCCCCATATCACCCCCTTTTTGTTCCTTTGCCCCCGCATTGCCCCTTTTCGTTCCATCGCCACCCTGAAAAATGAAATTGCCCCCTTGGGGGCGATATCACCCAGGTTAAGAACCACTGATATAGAGTGTAGGGTAGAGTGCCAGAAGAAACTGACAGCCTACTCATTTTAAGAGAAGCTGATTTGAAGCAGGGAACTACCTCTCCCTCCTCCCCTCCCCGACCCCGGACTGGCAAATGAGAGAGGATGCCTCTCTCATCAAACTTTCTGAATTTAGGCAAAATAAGCAAATTCATACTTCCTACTAAAATATAGTTTTTAACATTACTGAGAGATTGCTTATTTTATAAAATTCCTATCGTTTATTTTATCAAGTTATAAAATACTATCATTGTGTTATTTGCTTTATATATTAAATTTTATTAAAAAGGCCCAAACCTGACTGTAGTTACATCATTTGTTTTATTCATTGCACAAATCTGTGTTATTTTAAGGGAACTTGATATTGCAGAACATTCTAATACATGTGAAACTCTTCTTTTTCTTACCAAAAGACCATTATTACTTCTCCTACTAATAACACAAAATTTTATTCCCCTGACTTTTCCTATAGCCAGATAAATTTGTTAAGAAAGCTGTGGAAGAATTAAAATGAGGATCTAACTTGAGCTCAAGAAAAGGTGGATAGAAATCTAACAAAGAAACATATAAATGTTCCCTCCTAAAACACAGCAATTCAAAATACTAAACATAAACTAACTTATTTTTCCAGCATAATTTTAGCTATTTGTCCTCAAGATTAATTTTTAACGGTTAAATAAGACATTACAATTTGGCTGGTATTACACATTGCTTTCAGTAATATGGTTTGCTAAATGACCTACATTAACTGGATTTATGCAACATGTTAAGCTAAAATTATTTCTTTCCTAAACCTTAATGGCTGGCTTCACTCACCCATAAACCAAAATATTAGCATTGTGTGTGAATGCAGCTTATAATCATTGGTAATTTCTCAATGTGAGTCTAAACTGCTGACTTCCAGATATTATTGAAGCAGAAGGATGACAAGATGCAAAACAGCAGAATACGTACTGAGATATTACAAATTAAAAGTGTGATTTGGTCCAGAAGAAGGAAGCTTTTTACTTTGGTCAGTACTCAAAACAGAAAATAAAATTTAAAAAATGCACAGTTAAAACTATAGGCAATCTTCATTTAAAATGGTAATTGGGACCAGCAACTCTGTCGCTAAGTGATACAGTCATAAAGCATGATGTTACATGACCTTGCCAACTTACAATGGCAACTGCAGCAGTCCCAGTTGCTGTTGGTAGGTGAATCCTATGCAGTTGCAGCATCCTGCAATTATGTGATCTTGCCATTTGCAACCTCATGCCAGCTTCCACCACTGATTTTGCTTCTCAGAAACCAACAGCGAAGGTCACAAACGGTGATCATTTGACCACAGGATACTGCAACTGTTATCACTGTGAGTTGGTTGCCAGGTATCTGAACTGCAATCACATGACTACGAGGATGCTGCAACAGCCATAACTATGAGAAAAGCCGGAAGTTCCTCTTGTTCAATGCTGTTGTAACTTTGAACAGTCGCTGAATGAGGACTACCTATAAAGACAAAATTTAATGACAAATGCTAAAATTGTCTAACTATTAAAAGCTTAGCAAAAGATAAGCTTCTTTAGTTTTCCTAACCACTGAAAGTAGAGAGTCCAATGAAACTCCCTCAGAAGCATGTGTTATGCCTGGAAAAAAGTCAGCAGGAAGATGGACCAGAAAAATGGGCATGTTTTTAAAAAATTAGATCTTAACAGCCAAATAAGAACTTAAAAGAGAGGTAGTCCCTTAGTCAGTCAGGCCCTAAGCTGTTCAAGGGCTTTAACACTCAGTACAAAGAACTTAAATTGCTCTTGGTAAGTAATTAACAACCTGCATCATATTATCAGAGGAAGGGAGGCAAATGACAAAATGAGCATTATGGCATTGTGACCTTTTTGTATGTGCGCTGTGACATTGCACAGATATACATAAGGGTAGAGTTTGCATTGTGACATTGCAGTTCATTTAATCATCCTGAAAAAAAGGATTCTGCAGATGCCTCTGCAATATGATCGTATGCTTTGTACTGATTGGCACATTAGTTACTGCATTTTTTTTATCAGCTGCAACCTCTGGACACTTTTGAAGGATACCTTCAAAACAACATGTATTTTAGTGAAAGCATGCAATGAAGGTGTGGATAACCATTCAGTCTAACCAGCTCAGAAACCGTTGTGGCTGGTTTGTGCAAAAGTACTCTTTGCCACAGCTGTTATACCGTAGAGTCTAGTGACAACTGAGGATCTGTAAACATTCCAAGGCTGCAGATCTGCTTTCTTATGGAAAGGCAACCTATCTAAAACAAGTTGAGAGCTTTAATCCCTAAATGTAAGTTCCTATTCACCAATAGTTTCTCTGTCTTGCCTGGATTTAATCAATCCACAGATGGTGAATAGATTGCCACTGCTTTTAAAACATTCTTTTACAATAAAAAAGCACACACATTTTCTAAAAGTAATACGTAGTTGGCAATGTTCAGTAATGTTGTTATATTTATTTTTTCTTCAAGGAAACTCAGGCATATATGATTGTTTTTTCCCATTTTCTACTATATAGTATTTGATCCTTCCAACAGCCTAAAGCAGCATATTAGACTGAAAAAGTGTGACTGGTCCCAGACAATCTTTGTAAATAAGTAATTGCTTATAATACTATATTTGGTTTTAAACCACTGCTTGAATTACATGGAGCAAGAGCAGGGCTCACTATAATTTAAACACATACTTAAATAATTGGTTCTTTCCCACCAAATATTGTATTATATTTTTAATAGTGCATTATGTTTTCAAAGGAAGATGTTGCACTTTGAAAGACAGAAATGTCACTCTTCAAAGATCGTTAAAACTTATAAATTTCAAAACTGTGTTGGATATTTTTAACCACTGGCAATTCTCTTATACTACTAACTTAGACTGGTGAAAAGAGACACAAATGGAGCAGACATTTTAAGTATACATATTTATGCTTTTAGTATAAATTAATGGAAATATGTTCCCCTGAGCATAGGGGCTGCTTTCATTCATGGAAGTGTCTGAGATCCAGTGAAAACTTCTAATGTGAGAAAAAGAAACAATCTGCAACTATTTTACTTTTCCATTTCTCCCTTCTACAAAGAAGTCAACCAAAGGAACACAAGCAAGATTGTGCAGGAAGGGGTTCAGAGGCAGAAGATCTTTATTACCTTTTTGCTAGCTGGAATTGTAACTTATGAAATAACCAAATAAAATAGAATGAAAATAGTTATTCAGATACTGACATATATTCAAGGTTTTTTGGGGAAAAAACAAAATCAGTTGCTTGAAAGACATATTTTAATTTCATGCTTTTGCAAAATTAAATTATTTTATAAGGGAAATTATGAAATGTGTTTTCAAAAAATGTTGCAACATCCTAAAGACAGTAGTAGCAATGCTTTTCCAAACCTGGTGGCTACCATACTGTTTACCTTTCTTTAAAGTTTACTTGATGCAGAATGGAAAGGATCCACATTCTGCATCAAGTAAACGTTGAAGAAAGTTAAACAGTATGGCAGGGAAAATCCAGCATGGGGGAAAAAAAACCACGTTTTTTTTTTTTTTTTTTTTTTTTTTGAGATGCCAGACTAGAGTGCATTCACATGCCTCCAATTCCCTTGCTTGCTGCAAAGCCAGATTGGAGCTGGCTTTCCAGTCCATTTGTAGCCAGTCCAAAAGCGAACGGAATAGTTCCCACCCCACTCGATCACTGCAGGGCTTTGTTTCCAAAGACCCTCTGCACAGGCTCCAGACAAACTGAGATCTGGGACTGAAAAAACAGAAATAGGAGTGAAGGAGGAAGAAGGAGAAAGTGGGAGAAGCCCAAGGGAGACCTCCTCTGTCACCCTGCAAGACCAACTGAAGCTGACATCCTGTTCCATGCATGGTGGCAGCAAGCAGAGGCAAGGGGGAAACCTTCCCCTGCCTGCCTCTGCTTGCTGCCGCTTTGCAGCACATCCGGATCGCCTATCTTCCCCCCTTCTGCCTCTGTTTTCAGGGTGATGGAGGAGGTCTCCCTTAGGCGTGAAACAAGGCGTCAGCTTCAGTCGGTGCTTTGTAGAACCTCCTCCATCACCCTGAGGAACACGAGAGCGGCAAAACCCGAACAGATGAAGTGAGGAGCCAAGAGAAAAAACCTCAGCATCGGATTGAAAAAAAGTTGAAAAAACCAGAGACAGAAAGGCCAGGAGTGGAGACTCAGATTTATCATAATCGGTTTGCCAAACTCAAAAAAAAAAATCAGGTATCGGTTCTGCCAAACCGGTGCGAACCGGCTGAATCCCACCACTGGAAATGCCTCTGCAGCTGAAAATGGAATTCCAGATTGATGCATGCAGCACCCCCAGCCTGCATTTTTTCATAGAGGCCTTCAATCCATTTTTTCATAGAGGCCTTCAATGGTTCTTGGCTGCAGAGGCCTTTCTGGAAGGCCTCTGATGGCAAAATGCAGGCCGGGGGTACTGCAGAAGAAGTGGGCTGGCGAGGCAGGTGTCGGGGTATGGGAGGCCTCGCTGCAATGGTAAGTGGGTCCCGGGCGCATGGGACAGCCCCATTCCCCACCCTAGCTTGATTTTTAGGCATGCCCCTTGACCCTAGACTAGGGCTTATTTTTGGGGTAAGGCTTATATTAAGCCCAAATCTGGTAGCTGTGCTCTTGAGATATTATTTCTATCTTTCCAGTAACATGTACAGTATCTGTTTTCTGCCATGGGACATATATAACTATTACTAAGACACCATTTTACAAGTAGTATCCTAGATTTAAACAAACATAACTAGTTAGACACATCATGTTAGGGCATGGTTTGCTTAACCCTGATTTCTTGAACCCCAAATGGTTAGGTTCATATAACATTCTAAGCCAAAACCAAGCCACATATTTTATTCATACTGCTTTTCAGTCACGCCATATAAAATTATTTTGATTATAAAAAATACAGAGAAATTACATTCAGTGTCTATTCACTTAATGGAACTCAAAGCAAACAGGTTGTTCACATGACCTCCTCCAGGCATACTTCAAATGTGTTGGTGAGGCAGTATAGAACAATGGTTTTCATCCCCATCCCACAGCCTATGGCTAAAATCCAGATCTTAGGTGGCACATATATCACAAGATAAAATTACAAACTACTGGTCTCATCTCTCAAAAGTGTTGCTGATAGTTGTGAATAGAAGAGCTCTATCTTCTTTTCCCACTGTACAGTTAGTGTTCACAAGAAACTAAAATTTATTGATGGGTTTCTGGGGGAAAGAGAGAGGAGGATGAGATATGTCTGTGAGTGAAACACAGAGAGTATAAAAAGGTATGTGTGCATGGGTGTACGTGGGAGCCATGCCTCCAACCTTGTAGCCTATTTAGCAATCAAAGCCACAAATATATTCAAATCTTGTAAATTAAGCCATGACCCCTGAGAGGTTGTGAGCAAATTCGGTGGGTGGGGGAAATGCAGCTGCCACAGCCAATAGGGAAATGTGCTTCATCACTGCTCAGCTGTCCTTTCACCCACATAGGTGATGCTGAGTGATTCTTACTTCATCAGTTAAGTTGGGCTAAAAACAGCATCAGCAACATCACCCAGGAAAGGTTAGTAGGGAGGGTAAGCCTGCCTCCATCCAAGGATGAGATAGCACATCAGCCCACATTGTCATGTATACACACCATACCCACATTGCTTGGACTTCTGTATTTGGTCATACAATATCCTAGGGATAGAATGGCTGAATAGCAAATGGTAAATCTGAGAGGGCAGTGAGTAGTTAATGGAGACATTCTGGGGTTTATGCATTTCTTTGTTAAAGTAATTTCTCCATCTCTTATGCAACAGAGTTCCAGAAAGCATGAGGATGATGACACACAAGATAATGAATAAAAAGAAACAGGGATGGCACTGGAAAGTCCCCCTGTCCCTGGCATTTAACTGAGTCTTGCAGAAGGATCATTAGTGGAAAAATGGGAATGGGGGAGGGTGGGGGTGAGGAAAGATGTGAACATTTAGAGAGAATGAGTTTATTTTGCACTTGTTTTTTTTCTTCGTTATTACCATTGTACCATTATTCATTATTATTTAAATATTACTTTATTAGTATTAATGCTATTTGTTGCTATTGTTATTAGCATATTTTCCAATGTGGCATTGATGAAAATGTTATACACTGGAAAAAAAATTCTAAACACTTTAGCCCATCTCAGTTGGCCCCCTCCAGGCCATTTGTTCCTTGGCACAGCTCTCACATTACCATCCCCAATGGGCAGCCATGCTGATTTTGTTCCAACTCCTGTGTCCCTAAATAGAGAAACTGTTCATGCTGTTATTTCAGTTGCCCTGAATGGTTGGGATGGCAATCTTGACCCTGCCCTTTTTTTTGGAATGAGGATTCTGTAAATATGCATCCAGTTTGGGGGAAGAAATACCTCCTGTACTTGTTGCAGCTGGAGTTAGAAAGTGGATGTTGCACAAGACTTTTGTCTGTGATCTCTCTTCTCCTGTCAACTCTTCCACTTCGAGAGGGATCACCTTAAATTTACTAGGGCTGTGCTGATTCCTATGTGATATCTAGTATATTGGTAAATTGTATTCATGGGAAAAGTGGGCTCCATATAAATTCATTTATATTTTAGCGGGATCATGGCACCATAAAATTTGAGAATACCTCAGAACAGAATAAAATTACACATCATACAACATTCCATTTCCACCAGAAGACTGTAGTTTAAATACTCTACTGCTGTTCTGAGTACAATTACTGTGAATAGGAGCCATGAACACAATGAGATTAATTTGTAAACAAATATGTATTTGATTGGCCCATATGTCAGTATAAAAAGCTGATTAAACAAAAGATACCATGGCAAATGGGAATTTTCCCAGGCATTTTAAGGATGTGACAATGCGGACAAATTTGAGAAATCTTTTTAGGAGGTTTTTTTTTAGAAACATTTTTTATTTTTTTCCCAACCCCATATTATTTTCCTAAAAATTCATTTCATTTTTTATATTCAGTCAGAAAGTAATATTTGACTTCTAACATGATACTGATAATACTTGTCTTTCAGACAAGCAATGGTATTTCCAATTAAGTAAATATTTGATCTTGAATATATCATATCAGGCAATAGGTATAACTAGTAATTTGGGTAGTTTCCCAAATGCAAAAAGATTTTCCTTTAGTTTCAAGCCAGAATAAACTAGGAGGCCAAAACACTGTTTTCAGGCATAGACATTAACAACTGAGGAAGTACCAAATTGTTTTGGCATGTAATTCATGTAGCTAAATTCTCAGGATTAGATTTATGTTACTTAACTGAATCAATTTAACATAGTAAATTAAGAAAAAGTTCCCATCTTGTTTTGTTTTGTTTTTGCATGCTTGTTTTGTTGACTACCCACTATGACTGGTGGAAACAGGCTGAATGAAAGCATATGATTTAAACATTTTTAATGCATTTTAAATTAGCTGAGGTTAAGTGAGTTGAAATTAAATCTGTTCCAGTGACCTCTGTGGATCTGTTATTTATGTTAATATCCACTCTCCCATATATTTAGCTCAAAAATATATTTAAGCTTTTTACATTTTTCAAGGAGACTCATTAATTTCATCAGATAGTATCCTCCTGCAAGGTAGAGTTTGAGACACAATAAACTACCAAGTATTCATCAAAAATTTCTTCTAAGGCACCTAGAAATAAACCACAGAGCATTGCAAGAATATTACTCATGTACTGGATTTTATAATACATTAGGATTTACTTGCCTTCGGTGCCATGAGGTAGAAAGTGGAATATGTGTTTAATAAAATAAGCAAAAGTTAAATAAGATACATTTGTGAACATTTATCTATTTTATTGTAGCTCAGGTTAGTTAGAGTTAAGATTACTTTGGCAATTAACATTATAAAGATAAATCTTTGCTTCATTTACAAACTATTTAACCATTTATTTGAAGAGTTCATTTACTCATTTGGCATCAGGCAAATTTTTTGCGAACATCATTCCTCAGACAGAGCACTACAGTTCAAGAACTAGCTTTTTTTATTAACACTGTGTACAATAGTCTAGAACAGGGGTGTCAAACTGCCAGCCCGTGGGCCAAACATGTCACGAGGAAACTGCACCCACCCCATTTCCGGCAATGGGGGGAAAGCTCTGATATGTCACGTGATGTCGCAAGTTTGACATGTCTGGTCTAGAATCACTGGAGAAAAGACTTCGAAAATGACTCTGATGTTTGGGCATATTTATGAAAGAACTGACTACATTTCGCCACGTTCATCGCACTTTGGTAGTATGACAATATAAATATTTGCCATATAAACAACCTTCCATTCTATATTCCAGTTCCTAGGAAAAGATCTACCTTCAATAAGCCTTTGCAGAGAAATTGGCTATTTGTTTTAGCAGATTCTGTCCCTACTTTATTTCAGGTAATCCTCAACTTATGACTGGTAACTTAGCAACCATTCAAAGTTCTGACAGACCCACAAAATGTACTTATGACTTGGATTCAAAATTCTGACGGCTGCTGCAAATCCCCCCACCCTACCTCACCCCACCCCACCCCAGATACATGATTGTATGTTGGGTGCTCAGTAACCGGCCCTCATTTATAGTCATTTGCAGCATCCTGTAGTCACACAAATGTGATTTACACTTTTTTTTTGCTGGAAATTGTTGATTACTTCCTATTTTGGACAATGAGTTTGCTTAATGACCATGGCTTTAAGATTTATTATTGTAAGCTGCCCAGAATTACCCTGTGGTAAGATGGGCAGCCAATAAATTTTATAAACAATTTATTTATTCAACTTAATCACTTCAAAAAATGTCATAAAATCAGGTTGGTCACATGGGTGCCTCAACTTATAGCCATCATGGGATATGACAAAAATTCCAGGTTCCATTATAGTTGTAAATTGAGGAGTAACTGCATAACATTTTCTATAGTCTGAAATAGAATGGCCCAATCCAATTCTCTGAATTGTATTATGTAACCTAAAATAGGTTGAAATAAGATTATTCAACTGAGTGAATTATTCAACTCAAAGAGGCAGAAGTCTTCAAAGAATTGTTCAAAGCATATAGAGAATTATTCAGAAGAATTATTCAAAGAGAGAGAAGTACTTCCAGGGATATTCTAAAGACAAAACAAGGAACACCAGTCCTACACTATTTTCAATGGAAAACTTCCTGTTAGTATGATAATTTGAATTTATGAACAGTAAACTGATAGCAAAAACCATTTCCTATTGGGAATTTAATTTACCATTACTAGTACTGGCAGTTAGCTGTAGAGTCATCCAATTACCTAGTTTCTGGATATCTAAGTAAAAACAGACACTTCACAGAGTATATGGAATGTGTATCCTGAAAACTGTAGACAAAATAATAGTATATGTTTCTGTCTTCTAAAACATCCCACTTCTAAGTTGTTCACCCAGAGAATAAATTGAAAGAAAGGCAGTTGGGATTCAAAGTTAAACCACATTATCTATTGAACTTAATTTGATTTAATTGCAAAAGTAGGGGATTTGTGTCTGGCTATGTATATTGAATGCATGTCAATCTCTGTTCCAAAGTCAGAAAGTCAGTGCTCGTTTGGTTCTGAAATTCAAACAGCATAACTCACTAAACTGAAGTGCATTTTTTCATGCCTACCAGCAAGGGAAGGGGAAAAAAAACATATTGTAACACAGCTGAAGTGTTTTCTTTATGCAGATATGGGGTCCAGGGCTTAATAGAGGAATATATTTTTAATAGTGGGAAAGCAATATCTGAGATACTTATGGACTGCATGACAGTCAGGAACCAAATGCTTTCCCTTTTCATCACAAAACTGGATACTGCACATATGTTATTAAGAAAAAAAGGCTTCCATTGTAGAAATCATAATAAAGATCCCAATTAATTTTGTGTTTAAAATTGTACATAGTTTTGTACTAAGAAATGGGTTGGGAAACAATTTACTTCTTTTTTAGTTGTCTCTGTTTTCTTAATCACAGTACAATACCATCCCAATAGGCTATTCTTTCAGTGATTTCACTTGAAATTTGATAGATCATTATGGGAATGGAATCTGTAACTGCAGAACAGTCACTTATAATGCTACGTCCAATGCTCTTCCTGATTAAATTAGCATGCAGATGATGGTACCTGTACTTGTTGACCTGAAATGTCCACAATGCAGCAAAGAAACAAGTGGTAATGAGTTATTCAGAATCCCTGTTCATGAGTTATGACTTCTTCTAGAACACAGGTCGGCAACCTGCGGCTCCGGAGCCGCATGCGGCTCTTTGAGCCTTCCCCTGTGGCTCCCAGCCTCCTCTGCCTTTGCAGAGAGAGGCAATTGCGCTTCCCTGCTTCTCTCTCTCTCTCTCTCTCTGTGTGTGTGTGTGTGTGTGTGTTTGTGTGTGTGTGTAAAAGAGAGCGCACTCACAGTGTTCTCCGAGGAGCTGAAAGGCTTACTGGGCGGAGCTCCTCCCTTTGCTGCGTCTCTGCAGGAAGCAGGAAGGGCAGGAGAGAGCTAGCTAGCCCAGCTAGGCTGACTCAGGAATTCTGGGAGTTGAAGTCCATGAGTCATAAAAGAGACGAGGTTGCTTACCCCTGAGCTTGTTGGACAACAGCTTGAAGCTTGCCAGGTGAGCAGCAGATAGGAGGGGGGGGAGAAGAGAGAGAGGAGAGAGAGAGACAGAGAGAGAGAGAGGAAAGAGAGAGAGAAAGAAAGAGAGTGGGGGAAGAGGAGTGGCAGACCAAGGGCAGATAGGGAGGGAGGGAGAGAGAGAGAGAGAGAGACCCTTTTGACATCTAAAATGAAGATAACACTGCATATATCCTTTTTTTACCTTTGTGTGTATGTAATTTTATTCTCTTAAAGCATTCTCTTGGTGATCATTGTTTTAATAGTATGGATATTCCCAAGAGTGATATTTTTACTTTTATTTTTAATGTGCGTGTATACACACACACACACACACACACACATCTCAGAAGGGTATGTCTGGTTGAAAAGAGCTAAAGAGTTCGAAATAGCTATTCCAGTTCTCCCTTAATTCTTTGCTAGCAATCCAAATTTTAGAAATGTATATGATGTCACAGTTGTGACTGCTGCCTGTGGATGGCTCTAGTTTGAGCTGATACAAGGCAAAAGATTTCTCTCTCCCATATTTGGGCAACAGGGTGTAACATACAGCATTCTATATATATATATACATATATACACATACACACACCCACATACATACATACATACACACACACATACATACACAAATACACACACACACACACACACACACCTATAATAAAGGTAAAAAAGGATATATGCAGTGTTATCTTCATTTTAGATATCAAAAGGGTTTTGCGGCTCCCGGTGTTTTGTTTTTCGTGGGAAACGGGTCCAAGTGGCTCTTTGAGTGTTTTGGGTTGCCTACCCCTGTTCTAGAATAGTGTTTCTCAATCTCAAAATGTTTAAGATGTGTGGACTTCAGCTCCTAGAATTTTTATTATTTATTAAGTTTAATCTCACTTTTATTACTCTTATAATAAAATATTATATTACTCAAAGGAGCAAACATACATAATATTCCTTCCTCCTCCTGTTTTTCTCACACCAGCAACCTTATCAAGTGGGTTTGGCTGACAGAGAGTGACTGGTCCAGAATCACCCAGCTGACTTTCATGCCTAAAGTGGGACTAAGAACTCACAGTCTCTATAGTTTGTAGGCCAGCACCTTAACCACTAACCAAGACTAGCCTGGTACAAGCCATCTAACACTGTGATCGCTAATACCCCAAACAATATGCTGCACTACTCCCACTTATTCTTCCTTTCCTAGTATTCCCCACAAACCTATCTCCAAGGGACTTTCAAGCCACACAGAATCACCACCATTCAATGTCTTCCAGCCTGGGAGATCATCTCCAACATCACTCTTTCACTCCACAAAAGAAGCAAAAGAGTATTTTTGGATTTCACTCAGAAATCACCTTCTAGCAGCTCCCAATTTCTTCAATCTAATCTTGTCTGATCCGCTTGTTTTTCTTGGTCAGTTACCCTACAATTCCTGATCCAGCTTGTCCATGGAATTTACTCACCAGACCTCTGATGTGACCCCCTGTTCTTCCCTGCACAGTTATCCATAGTCAACTGTTTCCTTCAATGCCTGTGATTCTCACTGCATCAACTTTGCCACAATTAATTCCATCAATGTCACCTGATCTAGCTCCAACAAATGCCTGGGAGTCTCTCATCCCTGCTTCTAGCATTGCTCTTCTTGCCACAACTCAGCTGACAATGGCGATGGCAATAAGCTTCCTTTATTGGAGCTAAGCAGACTCCCTCTGGCCATTACATTGGTCAACAACAGAGGCTTGCAATTCACACTAGAACAACTCTGAGGAATCAAGCAGCAAAGAGTGGGCCTCTCCAAAATAGATCACATATAATCTCTCTTCTTTGAAGAAAATCTTGGTGTAGAAATTATTTAAGTTTCCATAGAAGCCTTTTTACAGAGAGCCTAAGACTTTTGGTCTGAAATTTTCAAAGTCAACAAAATTTATGACATGGAATGAGTAAAAGGTAATTAGATTGCAGTATGGTACCAATTTCACACATGGAAATTAAGAGTTTATAACTGTTATTGCCTCTATAATTATAGGGAATAATATATGAAATTATGTTTGGTGTGCCATGTAAATCTATGCTCCCAAAAGAGATACTTTCTTGGCAATGTAATACAGTCCTGCCTTTTGAAATTCCTTCTTTTACTAATATTTCTCAATCTTCTCTTGGACTAACAGTTAGAATATTCTGAAGTAAGTTTTCTTAGCAAAGAACAGCTTGGTTATTTATATCATTTACAAAACAGTTTTAGTAGTCCTTAAAGGCTAATGAATGTTAAAATAGTTATTTTCTAAGTATCAGGATATCCACAAACCTAACCAGAAAATTTCTACTATAATTAAAAAGGTTCACATTTTATAAACAGGATTATGATCACAGTATAATAGAAACTAGTTTGGTATAAAAATTAAGGTACAAAGCTAGAAATGAGGAGAGTATGAGATCTAGTCCTGCTTTAGGCATGAAGCCATCTGGATGACTTTGGGCCAGTCACATACACTCTCGGCTGTAGCAAGCAATCAATGTCAAACCATTTCTGATATCTTGCCAAGGAAACTGCAGGGACTCCTCTAGGAAGTTTCCAAGAGTCAACATTGATTTGAACACAAACACAAAATAGAAACTAGCACCAAAATCTAAAATACAAGTGCTCTGAGATCAAAGGGGTTACTTGTTCCATATTAGACATGACAGGAATTGCAGAAAAAATTCCCTTACCAAATAGTTTACTAAAAACAATCAAACAAAAATCTTGTGATACTGTTTTCATATCCACTACTTACTAAGATTACACTCTTACATTGTATTTCTTTACTGATTGATTAACCATGTTTAAAAGATATCCATGTCTGCGATTTTGGGAATTCTTTGACACCTTCCTTGAGTGAAGCTCCCCCTTTCTAGCCTCTGAAAATACAAAGATAGCAATTAAGTTGGCAAAGAAGTAATTTGATTCACTATAATCATATTTAAAATGGGCACTTCTACATTCCACTTAGCTAGGACTCCAGAAAGGACGACAGAATTGTTCCATGTATTATAATGTAGCAGTTATAAGAGGAAGAAGAACGTTTTCTGGCTGGCTCCCAAATAAAATCTGTTCGCAGAATTAACTCAACCATGGTTATTCAACTCAGTTGCCTCCCTAAACATACATATTTTAAAATTTGTTGATTTTAATTAGCAAGGATAGAGTTCTTAAGTTAATGTGTTTAGGTTCGTTTAAATTTTCTTGCTTTCATCACTGCTGTATTCCAGTACTTCCCAAACATGAAAACAATTATAAATTGCTTTACTCTTTCATCTCCTATTATTATATGACAAATGTTGAGGAACCATGGAACGAATTATTGTTTCCTACCACTAAATAGCAACTCAAAGAATGAAGGAAAAATACTTTCATTTTTTTCAAAGCTAGTAAATTTATTTCAGATTTTTGATATACTTTCTTGGTGCTATAGTTAGTGTGATATTAAAGCTTTTACAGCATTTATTTCTTTATGAAATATATACATTGCCTCAATTCAGCTGGACTGTAGTAGAACATAACTTTGAGCCCTGATAGCTCAGTAGTTAGAATGCAATGTTGGAAATAAATTCTGCTAACAGTTTGGAGTTTGATCCTGACGGGGCTCAAGGTTGACTCAGCCTTCCATCCGTTCCGAGATTGGTAAAATGAGGACCCAGATTGTTGGAAGCAATATGCTGACATTGTAAACTGTGCAGAGAGTGCTGTAAAGCACAATGAAGTGGTTGTTGCTGTTGTTGTTAATTGCAAAGTCGTGTCCGACCCATCGCGACCCCATGGACAACGTTCCTCCAGGTCTTCCTGTCCTCTACCATTTTCTGGAGTCCATTTAAGTTCACACCTACTGCTTCAGTGACTCCATCCAGCCATCTCATTCTCTGTCGTCCCCTTCTTCTATTGCCCTCCATCTTTCCCAGCATTAGGCTCTTCTCCAGTGAATCCTTCCTTCTCATTAGGGGGCCAAAGTACTTGAGTTTCAACTTCAGGATCTGGCCTTCTAAGGAGCAGTCGGGGTTGATCTCTTCTAGGACTGATCGGTTTGAACGCCTTGCAGTCCAAGGGACTCGCAGGAGTCTTCTCCAGCACCATAGTTCAAAGGCCTCAATTCTTTGGCGCTCAGCCTTTCTTATGGTCCAACTTTCACAGCCATACATAATGAAGTGGTATATAAGTGCTATTGCTATTCCTATTGAAACAGTAGCAAATTTGATTGGTTTAAAAAGACCTCTTGACTTAAGGTTTATTTTCTTCCATTCTGCTGGTGCAAATCATCCTCTTCAGTTCAGTGTGAACTGAAAGTTAGGACCATTCATTGCTCCAGATATAAGGCCCTCATATAGCCCTCAATCCCTTTCCTTAGGCTACTCTAATTATTTTTGACAGGATTTCAAGGCATTAGAACATACCAGCATGATAAATAAGTTGTGTCCCTGCAACATATTTACCCATAATTAAACAAATCATGGTTTAACTGTATTTAATGAATCCAATTTTCTAGATTTGTACAATGCAAGCCATAAATTAACTACTGTATACAGATGAAATTCATTCCCCACATTTGAATAAAAAGGCTATTAAGGATTCAGGATGAATACAGCCAGTATATAGTTTACGGTGGCATCTGTGAAGGTGGAGTTTGTCAAAATCTGCAAAAGGAAGATAGACATAATTGCACAATCTAAGCTCCAACACTTTTGTACCTGTAGTAATGTTACCTGCATACACAAAAGAGGCAGGGCTTCGATTTTGATGTTGTACATGCCATCTTGCAGACCACAGCCCCTGCCTTCCTGTGGACACCCTGGATACTTTATGATCATCCATATACAGCTCCCTGTATTTCAATTAATTCTTTCCTGATGCAGGCCAAAAATAATTTTAAAAACTATTGTTCCTTTAATAAATCTGGAATAAAAATCACATACATTTGTCCCAAACATATGTTCTTTGCTAGGGTTCACAGAGTCCACTATTACAGGATAGCATTCTTCAATTGCTATCATGGGACTCACATTTTCAATAATTACAGCCACTGGCCATGCTACTTGGGGATTTTTGGAGATATAGGGCTCAACCTATCCAGCGAGCATAAACAGAGGAAGACTACTATGAGTCATTTATAATGCTTTACTATCTTCACAGCTGCCATTCCCTCTCTTTCTGAACATTATTGCCTAACTGATTAATGCATTAATCTACTGATTTTCTTCAAACTTATTGTATTGAGAACTATGGCACAGTATCTTGTGAAGGGTTGACAGTCTTTATAAGCAAACATACTTAAACTCAGCATATAAAAGATTTTAAATGGCTAGAGTCTATGAAGATGAATAATTCCAATCAGTTTAGATGACTATGGACAATAACATTCTGTCAACTATTTTTTTCTAAAATTTATTATTGAAACTTCTTATTCTTTTGCTTGAACATCAAATTAAAATTTGATTTTGCCCTTTATGATGGACAATGATGAATCATGGAAGAATAGATACATCTAATAAAGCAGATCAAGTCTTGACCCGCATATACAATTGAATTGACATATTCCTTTAAGAGCCCAGAATGATCCATCTACCAGATGCATTATTATTCCTACCCTCTGTTTTAACTGACAGCCTCCAATTCAGAGCCATTTGTATGAATGTGTTTGCCATCTCTATAAATACAAGCCTAGTTACTAAATTGTCAAGAACAGAGAGTGAATGTAGGGAAATTGCTACAGGCGATTGAATAAAATTAACCCACACTCTGACAAGATGACACTCTTGACAATTTAATTGCTGCATCCCATCTATAATTAACATAGTAAAATACTGCATCTAAAAGCAGTTACAAACTTGGAAAAAATATAGGGTTAAACCTAGATGCAAGAAGATCACAGCCAGCTTTAAGAACACACATAATTATTTTTCAGATGACACATAGTAAAATGCTACAGATAAAATGAAGTATTGTACGTTCCTACTCAGTTAATGTATGGGATTCAATAAACTGGGAATGAAGATCCTGTGACTGTCAGAGGTTGCTGAATTCCAGTTCCCCAAAGCCTCAGCTAAGATCTAGTGCAGCAGTTCCCTGAGGGGTATCTGAGATTCTTTCAAGAGTCTACAAAGTCAAATAAATATGCGGACATTTCTCAGTTTTAATCTCTAATTCAGTAATACCTACCCTAGTGGTAGATCATATAACCCATATAAACCAAAATTCAATCATTGTTAAGTATGTAAAGGAGTTCTGAAAACAAAATGTTTGAGAACTGCTAAAGATATAGGCCATCCATTAGAAGGCACATGATGAAAGTTGCAACATTGTGATGCAACCTCAGCCTCAGCCTTTTATATATACATTGTCTCTAATGTTCATAAGGGATAGAACCTTGAGGCACAATGCTAATTTAGTCATTCTGATGAACCCATTGGGTTCTACAGATGATGCTCTCTGGAGTGTCACAAGTCCCTACTCTTAATGTTCCAGGTCCCAGCATTCTTATATAACAGTGATAAGAAACTTGATCTAATTCAGTACTGCTGAATTAGAAATCCAGGGTTCTTCCATTACTGTCCAAGCTACCTCTAGATTGCTGTACTTGCTGTAGGACCATCTTCATTCTTATACCAGTCCAGTTATGAGGTTCAAGCGCACCCTTTATTTGCCACATTGGTAATAAAAAGTTACCAAGGTCATCCCTCTAATGCTCAAGCCTCACCTGTGGGATTATATTTTTCAAGAAACTTTCCAAAGTCTCAAATCAGATGTCTTCTGGCAGTAGCACAAATACCTAGAAAGATAGGCTTTATAGCTTTTTAATAGCTATTTATTTATTTTTATTTTATTAATCGCATTTATATGACCATCCATCCCACAAGAAGCAACTCTGGGCAGCATTTGCAATGCTGTAATGCATGATCACTGAGTAGGATCTCTTTTTTTCTAGAAGCAGAATAGCTATCTATTCAGGAGCTTTCCAGGACACTTCTGTTTCATGAGCCTCTCTTGACTATTAGTTCCGCTTGCAAATGTTGTTAATACAAGATAGAAAGCAAAAGATAAAGGCTCCATCTTAGCTTATGAATATTTTACATTGATATTTAAGGACAAATGAATCCAAGCTTCACTTTTTTAAATGCCATTAAGTAACAGCTGAAAATACAAACAAGAAATATCGTAACTACGAAGCCCATGAAAAGAACAGTGAGCAGAACTCAGCTAAGGCAACACCCCCTTTCATTTCAAACTTCTTTTCAAATTAATATCCACCTTCACAGCAGGGTTGAAAAAAATATGTGACAGCTCCTTTAGCTGAAGAAATATGTTTATGAGCTTGCAGTTTTATCTTACAGGATTTGGACCATGTGCTCACTTTCAATTTTCTGTGCTCTCTGTCTTTTCCTTTGAGGCAGTTAAGGTCACAGCTGCTCGACTATACAATAATCCAGTGTTTGAGCAGACATTTATTTTTAAACTTGTCCACCCAGAAATCCAGAGTTAAAAAAAGAAAGAGGGCAAATACTCTTTCAAAAATTACAGTGTGGATTTTTAAAAAATTCAATAAAAGATTTTTGAAGGAAAGAACTGTAATGTAGATTTGCAAGGAATATCTAGTTGGCAAGTGAGGTCAGGACGCAAAAATAACTCTGTTTTTTTCCCTCCTCAGATGGTTAAAAAATAAGAATTCCACATCAATCCGACATCTCCATGCTGTGAGAATGGAACAAACCTAGGGAAAAAGTATACTGCATATACCGGTATTCCAAGAAACTGCAGCACTATATAACAGTGGCCTCCTGCATGATATCTTTCAAAAGACATCAACAGTTTTGTCCATTTGAAGATGATTAAAATGTTCAAAACAGGGATGAAAATGTTCCCTGGGTTCTTAGTAAAATTTGTTATAAAATTCTCTCATATTTGTTCTTTTTTATTATAGAAAAGCAGTTGTGCTGCAGTGGGAACTGTCATCCATATTAAGCATGTAAAGCATAAATGCTGGTCTTTAGCACTTCACAGCATAGTGGCTGGTAACTAATTTACAGATATATTACCAACTAAATTACCTTCTCCAATCCAGGTTTGTTGAACTATGACTTGGTTCACACAGAATTCTAAACAAATAATTTCTTGTCCAATGTTATTATTGAGTTCACGCATCATGAGAGGCAAAAACAAAACTCATCATATTATGGCGCAATATATCTTTTCCCAGTTTAAAGCCATCCTAGATTATTTTAACCAGTCTCTTTCAGATTACAACTCCTAACTAAGCTCTTGGAATTTTCAAATAAGATAGTGTGGACAATACATATTACCTCAGACTCCTTATCTCTCAGTAAGTCACTCATTTTATTTCTTTTCTGGATACCATCAGCTGTCACAAGACATTATAAATCTGGACCTGAAAAGTGCATATTAGCTCCACAAATGGAAGTGTGGTTTGGAAAACTACATACACAAACACAATTATCAGACCTCTCCATCAGACTGTGAACAAATAGTGTAGCCATTCCCAACCACGTGCCCTCTAGATGAAATCAAATACGGCTAAAGAACACCAAGCGAGCAAGCACATTCTGGCAATACATCTTCCATGGCTACCTATGCAAAATTCGTGCTTATTCTGCTACAGACTCTTTCTTTCCACACCTAGCCTGCCTCCCCCCCCCCTCTGGTATCGCCTCAGCTAATTTCTAACTCGGTTCCCCACCACCTGCCAAGTCCCTCCCGTTATCCCCAACGTCAGAATCCACCGATCTCGCACACAAAGCAACCTCCATCCTACAGCACTGGGCGGCTCCCCGTGTCCTCCTCGTTCTCGGTAGCACGCGCCAAAGAAAAATGTGGGGTTGTCAAAAATCAAATCCTACCAGGCCGGATGGGGCTGAGGGGCGGGAGAGAGTACCCGTCTGGTCCTCGTCCCTCCCAGCCAGTCAGTCAGCGTCTTGCCATGTCTTGAACCCCGTTTGCGGTAGGCGCGCGAGCTCGCCCTTTCTCTCTGGCGATTGAGCGACAGCGCGCGGCAACACCAAAGCGGCGGAAAATATATAACAATATATATGTGTGTGTGTGTTTGTGTATATACACACACACACATCCAAGGGACAGTCGCGCCTTGCAAAGAGCCAGTTGCACCGAAGCCGCTGCTGGTCCAGCAAAAATAGCAGCTCCAGCAACTTACAGGCTCCGCCGAAGCGCAAGGCTTTTTCGCTCGCTCTCCCCTTGATCGCTGGCTTTCCCGAGCGCGCGCGTGTGCGCAGTTGCCGAGCTCTCGCTATACTCCTGCACGCGCCGGCTCAGCAGCAGCAGCAGCAGGAACGGCAGCGGCAGCTGCCACCCGGAGGCAGGCAGGGACGGCGACAGCAGCAGCTGGTTGGGGCACGGAGGCGCCTCTCCTGTGTTTCAAGGCGGCCGCAGCACCTGTGACTGCTTGTCACCCAGGAGCGCCCGCCTTCAGAGGCTCTTCCTACTCCTCCCTCTCTCTCTCTCCTCTCTTCACTCTCTAGTACTAGTTAGCTGCGTCGCCCCCTGACGGGGAAACTGTTCGGTCTCGAACGCCAGCCTAGCCAGAAAAGGGAATGGGAGACGAGACGGCGGCGCCGGCGGCGGCAGGGAAGGCAGTTGGCTCTTTTAGCCTCGTCAGCAAGAGCAGCTCCGCTTGAAAGATGCAGAAAGAACCGAGGGAAGGCAAAAAGAGGTTGGGCCTTTCTTGGAGGCAGTTCGGCTCAGAAGGTAGCAGTCGGGGCGCTGCCTCCGCTTGTCTGACGAGCGAGCAGCCTTGGCTGGAGATTGTGTGGAGGCAGAGAGAGGACGACCCGGGACGCGCTACTACAGTACTGTGTGGCCGGAGCTGGAGTGACGTCACTGGGTTCTGGGTTAGTGAAGTATTTAATTCTGGCCAAGCAGTAGGAGCGCTTAAGGATCCTGCTGGGGAGAGGAGAGTCCTTCGCGTTTTTGTCTTTTAGGTGCGTAGCTGGGATCTTGCAGGCATAGTCCTTTCTCCCTCGGTTTTTGACATGCACTGGAATGTAGTGTTGGCCAACCTCTCCTTATTTTAAAAGTTCTCAACTCAGTGCCAGTTGGAGGCAATTACTAATATTCCGGTAATGTTCTTGACTTGCTCTGTCATGCCTTCTTTTGGGGGAAGACTCACCGATCCAGACCTAAGTGATACTTAAAAGCAGGGGAAGAAACTTCAAAAACATCCCATGCACATAACAAGGTTTTAACTGGATTCTGATGCGTACAACTACAGCTGTAAAACAATAGTAGAATTACTAGGTTTAATCACATTCACACAACCACCCTGCTCTCCATCTTATGTTCTGTTTTATGTCTTTCCTTTACATTATGAAAACATCTCAATGCCTAAATAAATATTGCCTTGATTTTGATGCAAACATCCAGTTAGAATGAGTTATAAATAAATAATGTAGGTATGACTCAGTGTGCTTGTGCTGTATTTTTTTTAAAAAGAAGAAAACACCCACTTTCACATTTTTGAGCCAATTCACAAAATGAAACTTGAATTGTATTTGAAATTCTCAATTGTTCATATTTTGTAATCTGAATACATCAATTATGTATTTTAATCTATAAAAATATTTATACAGAAATGTATACATTCATGAAAATTATACAGAAAATACTTGTTTTTTACAAAATATAGTTCTAAGGTAGCCTGACTTCAGAACTAATCTGGGTTGTTTATAAATTAAAAAAGGAAGAGACATCATAACATCAAAAATCAAAAATTGTCCCCAGAGGGGACAATGAACACCCTCTTTCTCACTTAGCACCCAACTCAAAGGGGTCTGACAATCAACCTAGCCTATGACCTGGAGAAAGAGCCATGTTTTCAAGACTCATTTAAGGCAGGCAGAATAAGAGTAGTTCAAATCTCTGGTGGGTTGCTGTTGCAGAAGGTGAGTGCTGCAACAGAGAAGGCACATTTCTCAAATCCTGCTAGATGACAATTTAATTACTGGAATCCAGAGGATACAACTCTGATTGTAAGTAGTGGAAAGAAACCATAGGAATGTATGATCTCTTAGATAATTAGGCCCTATGTAATGTAATGTAATGCTGTATAAATGATAATCACTACCTATAAGTAACCATGCAACTTGCAGTTGACAAAACCTGAAGGAGATTAGCAGAACACTATTTGTCCATCACTACTTGCATTGCCAGACCTGCAAGGGATCTTCAAAGGCAACCCAATGTAGAGTGCTTTGGAATAGTCTACAGAAGAGATGACTAAGGCATGAATGACTGTAAAGAGGTTCAAGAATGGGCAAAACTGGCACACAAGATGGATCTGTGCAAACGTTTTCCCTGGCCATAAATGCTACTTGCTCCTTAAACAGGAGCTGAGAGGCTAGGAAGCCCCTCACATTGGGCACCAGCCCTTAATAGAAAAACGCAGCCCCATTCAGCCCCATTCAGCCACTGCCTAAGCAGAGTAGCCCAAGAACCAGAGCCTATTCTTCTCCAGCCCCCCCCCCCCCAGTTTCCAACCCGTAATAGCCTCCAGGCATTTGACAACATTCTTGGCTAGTTGGTTGAGAGCTAGTTGGTTGAGATAAACAACTGGGTCATACTCATAATTTTCACAGACCAAGTATTGATAAACACAGTTAATCTCACCTTGTAGGATACAAAAGCAAGTACAATACCGAAGAATGTTGGTTTATATGCTTCATAATTCATTTTGTTCTGTAATAAGTTGTTGAAGATTTCAATAAATCTCTTGTGTTTTATAGTCTAAAAATTAAGTCACATATGTTTCTTTTTTGATTTGTCACAAACAACTAGCAAGGATATCATAATTATTAACTGTTGGGAGGCCATTTCATTGGGAAACTTGTAATATATTCTCAAAATTCCAGTTGTGTTCACTTGTGCAAAATGCAGCCTACTCCCAGTATAAATGATGCTGGAGAAAAAAACCATTTCAATCCTGTGTTCTCTTTGTAATGTTGTTATTGTTTCTCCTCCTCCTCCTCCTCCTCCTCCTTCTCTTTCTCCTCCTCCATCAATTCTAAGTTAGTCTTTCTATCTAGTCAATACGACTTCCACAGACCTCAAATGTTACTCACACATATTCCACTCATGGAATATGTGTGACTAACATATGAGGTGGTATTGGATTTGAAATCTAACATCTTAAACTTCATTGCTTTCAATGGGAGCCAAATGCAACTAATAGTCTGGAGCCTATATAGTTTTTCAACTTTCTCAACAAATAATTTTTCAGTTCTACCTTCCTTCCTTTGGAAATAAGCAAAACAACCTCTCTTCTTTGATTCATGAAGACTATCTCACTGTTTTGGGAGTCTTTTGTAATAGGCATATAACTACTTCAAAATCCAAAATTCAGGCCTTTTTGTAGTCTCAGTTCAAGTAGTCACTGTTTCCTTAAATTTATTGTAATGTTAAGACTCCCATACCCTTGTGATTCTGGCAGGTGTATACATATCCTCCAAAAAAGTAAATCAATTCTTATATAGTTTTTCTTTCTACATTTTTTTAAAATGTAGTGTGTTTTAGACTTACATTATGGATAGTTTTGGCTCCCTAATGGTATGCCTGGAAAGTATTTAGCAACAGTTGGGAGGGTGTTTTTTTTTTAAAAAAAAAAATACTTTGTATTTATTAGAGACACACTTCATGGAGAAACATTCACCACAGTTAATGCTGAATCAAGCTTTTGACACATACAATTTTATAAATATTGGCATTCATATGAATCTGTTTTAAAAATGGCCCAGTCATTTTTGAAATGGCAAACAAAGGAAATAGGCTACCAGTTTAAGAGGAATAACATTAGCTTCACCAGAATGGAAAGAAAGAAAGAAAGAAAACGAAGGAAGGAAAGAAAGGAAGGAAGGGAGGGAGGGAGGGAGGGAGGGAGGGAGAGAGGGAGGGAGGGAGGGAGGAGGAATAGATATTTCTTCCTAGATATTTCTAGCAGGTTACTGGATAAGACATGGATAAATAGTGTTAGAATTTTTTATAAATACTCTTAATACTAATAAGCCAACATTGTTTAATTTATCCCAATGACATATTCTCTGAAATTTCTGTTGGCAATCACCTAGACTTAACACTACACTTTGACAGTTTCATTAAAGCTTCATTTTTCAAAATATGTTACCTTTGGCATTGGCAATCCAGAGCTAAATGGGAATGGATTGAAAATATAAAATATGTTGCAAGCCTTATTTAGACTAAGACATTTAAAATAATATAATATATTTATGCCAAGTGCAAGCATCAGGAATAAAATACTCATAACCTCTTTCACCTCAGATGTGAAACTGTATTTTCCCCACCTAAAGATACATACTTTTATGTCAAGGTAATTATAATTTAGAAGCTGATCGGCAGAAGTGATGTGTGGAGAATGTGTCAGCAGAACATTTTAAGGGTAGTGTCCCTTTAAGACAGTGGTTCTCAACCTTTCTAATGCCGCGACCCCATAATACAGTTCCCCATGTTGTGGTGACCCCCAACCACTTATACATCACCGGGTGCCAGGGGCATGGCCAAAGAGAAGGGAAAAAAATGGCGGACAGCCTTGTTTGGCGACCCCCGTGAAATGGTCGTTCGACCCCAAACCTGTCCCGACCCACAGGTTGAGAACCACTGCTTTAAGAGACTATGTCTGAGGGGAATGACAGTTGGAATCTTGAGCTCACTTGAACAGTTTGTAAATAACTGACTGCCTTGTATTCTATATGCTCCCTGAATGTTGTTGTTTCATATTGTACATTAAACCACAGTTCTTTTGATAAACAACTGTCAGATGTTTGTGATCCTGTGTTGTCACAAGAAGAAAGAAAGAAAAAGGCTGCAATAATTTATATTATTCAAACCAACACTTTATTTGACTGATATGTTTGAAATTCCATCCACTCACTGCAAAAAATTAACAGTAATTAAAATAATTTTAAAAATGTTTTCAATTGTGTTAACAGAATATAAATATGTTACAATCGATTCAGAGACACTGATATGAGCTAATGTTAGTTGGCTTCCCAGTTTGAAGGTACAACTTAGTTTTGCATCACTCTAAACCTGCAACAATATGTACAAATAAAATTCCTTAATTTTTAACAAACATTATGTTTCTATGTGGGGCAAATCTCTTAATAAAGAATTTTAAAACCAGCCTTGGCAGTTATAAGAATATCAATAAGCAGACACATGAGAGCTTCAAACTTCAATTTTATGTACTTTAGCTGTCTGAAGAAAAATATGCTAACTTTATGTCTTCTGAAAGGTTTTTTACAGAGATTTTTGTAATAAAGAAATGAATAATGGAGACAGTCACAGATTAATTTCTTGATACTTCTAATAACATCTAAGCATCTCCATATATAACATTCTCAAAATACTTGTCATTCTATTAAAACATAATGCAAATGAATATCTCACTAATAGATATACTCCAATACTCCAATAATGTTCTTTAACTCTAAAGAAAAACACTATACATGACTGTACATTAAAGATATTTCTAATAAAACAAGTTGAAAGTAAATGTTTTCTTCAGGTTAAACTTGGCTTCTGATGAACATTGGCAACACACTATGAGAGGTGTTCTGGAATTGGAACTGCAAAAAAAAAAAAAAAAGGATTGTGCAGTTGTACATATTTATGAGCTGCTGGCTGCCCAAAGTGCATTAAGAAAGGTATTCCATTAGGTGAATTTAGTTTAATGTTGACAGAGCCTTAAAAGTGATTTAATTTTATATTTTGCCACAAGACCAGAACATCTGTCAAAAATAGATGAATCCCAACATATGCTGTGGAAATTGCTCACAGAGGAAATAGGAAATGCCTTCTGATGAACTACATATTGCATTCCAAATTCATCACTAGCTTTCATAATTTTTCTCCAATTGAAAGTTTCATGGAACTTGATATGGATATCTGCCTCCATCCTCTTTGAATCAGTTATCCATAATTTTTCCTCTTTCAGTTTATGTAGTCAGCATACTTTGCAAAGAATACATGTATTACATAAAGTTACTTTTTTTTTTTTATTTGGGGGTCAAGCGCAAGATAGGAAATCACCAAGGTACTTTGTTTGAAGTTGGGCTCTTGGAACAGCACAAGTTCCTTCCCTGTGATAATTTTGCTGCTAAAGCCCAGCACAAAAGGAACATGTTGTAGAAAAGGGCAAATTAGCTCCAAGAGATTCAGCGTTGCTGATTTGGCCTGGTAAAAAGCCTACTTGTCCCAGCTATAAATAACTTGAGTGTGAGGAAAATCTGAGCTTCCCAAGGAAATTGTATTAGGATATGACAAACAGAAAATAAAAACCATTTAGAAAATGTGTCAAACTTCCTTTGACAATCAGCTTGCATGTTTTTCATTTGGGTATAAAGTTTGTTGATACTTCTCTAGGCTGATGGATATCTTCTCATGCCATTTTAAAAACAAAAAATCCTAATCTGGATTTAATTTTCTTTTTATATTTAAAGCTATTAAAGATAATACAAAGTTTATATATGTGGTTGACTCTGATTTTTTAAAAGAAACCCCTCTCTGAAAAATATTAAACTGAATACCTAACACACAGTTTGAAAATCATCTGATAGGCTGTGAACCAGTTATTAGAATCTTATACTACCATTAATTTCCTAGCAGTTTCTTATTTTGAATTACACTATTGTATTTCAAAATATTGTTAGAAAAATAGGGAAATGTCTTTGTTAATTTGTTAATTTACTTACCTTTCCCCAACTTGGTGCCCTCAAGAACAACAGCTTCCAAATAACCGGTTGATGTGGCCTTCAAGTCTTTACTGTTTACATATTTGTGGATTAGCATTCCTAAAGACCCCTTTCCCATTTCAGGATGAATGGATGGTGGGTGGTTTGTGTATCCTCAACTGTAGTAAAACTGGCTCTGCAGCAGAAGTAACCATAGGCCGAGGGCATCTCGCAATTCCCTGCTGGAATGATTTTCAGACATTTCCATGCCATATGAGTCCTCAATATCCAGTGGGCTAGGCAATTCTTCCTGCTGCTTTTATAGTAACTATGTTTCCAGAGCTGCTTCCTTGTATAGTAAGTACCAAATGCCAACTTGTTTCAGTCCAAAATTGAGCATTACTTTGAAATAGTATTGATCACTCAGTGTCTTTAGTGCCAAAGGCAGCTTCGTGCATATTTTTCCCTACATGGAGGCCAATGGTATGCTGTTTTCACATAAAGGTATTTTCCTATAAGAACACTGAAACCAATGCACACTGGACTGCTTAAGAAAGGGGTCCCCAACCCTCAGACCACAGACCACAGACCACTACTGGACTGTGGCCTGTTTGGAACCCGCCCATGGAAACAGGGCAAATACGCACAGCTCCATTTGCATGTTGGCAGATGCACGTGCCTCTACTTGTGCAAATGGAGTGCATGCTCGCCCACTGCTTGCGCGGAATCATCCCAGTCCGCAAAGCTAGAAAGGTTGGGGACTGCTGGCTTAAGGGATGAGTTGGATGTGTGTTAAAGCTCCTGTTGTGTTGTTACTAGGGAAACATAATACAATAAAAATATTTTATGTGCAGATACCTTATGATTATCATATTCTGAACTCAAAATAAAGCTCCTTCAGGATAGTTTGGCTGATTGTTCCAACTTTCAATGGCAGTAGGAAGTGTTTTGTCCCATACCATATACATACACAAGGTCTGTGGATGTATGGCTTGCTTTACCTCCATCATCCATTTAATTCTTCAGTAGTAAGTTGGAAGCTAGTGGATACTTGCAAAGAAACACAAAGAACCCTAGATAGAAAGCATAGCTGATGGGGAAAACCTGCAAATTATTATTTTTTTCCCCTGAGATTTTGCTAGTTGCTAAAGACATATGTCCCAGCATGGAAATAAAAAAAATCATGTAGTTGTGAAGCAGGGCAATAGCTAGCCCAAATGTTGAATAATTGTTTGAACTAGTCCAGGCTATATCCTTTAGCCATAAAAATTTAGGGATACCAAAGGAGGCACTCACTAGGCCTCTCCTAACTATCTATCAACTTTCTTGAAACTGATTTAAACTGAGACAAAAAAAGGTAAGCCTAACTTATAACATACTCATTGCTCCAGCAATCTATGTTCCAGATCTATCCCAAATCAAGGAAGGCAGGTTTACCGTTCCCTCAAGCCTTTTCTAAATAGGAAACATCTTGGTCTTAATTTATCAGCATGCAGCGTTCCATTTGGGACCTGAGTTGCATAAGAAATGTTTCCCTCCACAGAATTCAGATTCTTCTATGAACTGATAGCTACTGAATGGATACTACTCCCCACTCTATCCATTTGTTTCTTTGCTATGCTAGTTTCCACAAAGCCACAGTTGCGTCTCTGTCATATGGTGATACTGAAGACTTGGCTGTGCCCCCTAGTCTTGAAATAAAGGAAATTCTTTATACAATCTACTTGATTATGATGAAAATTATGCCTGCTTTTTGTTTTCTCTATTGAGTAATAACAATAGACAAAAATAACTATAAACCACAAAAATTTTGCACAGTTTGTTTGTTCATAGTTCCCGTGATTTGTTTCAATGCTCTAAACCTATAACAAATGTTTATAGTTCTTATCATTCTTAAGAGACCTTTGCTGGATCCAACAGTTACTGACAATTTTCATCCAATTTCTGTTTGGGGAAGGTTATGGAGAAGGAGATCAACTTACATCTGCAGAGGCCTCTGGGACAGAATCTGGATTCTTTTCAGTCAGGATTCAGATCTGATTATAGTACAGTAGTAAGATGGCACTGATTGCACTTATTAATGACTTTTGGTGGGCTCAGGTGATTTGGATAATACAGCCATCCTGATCCACCATGATCTCTCAGCAGCCTTCAGTATAATCAATCACAGTATCCTTCTGGACCAGTTGAGGGGACTTGGAAGCACTGTTCTTCAATATTTCTCTTCCTTCCTCTGAGGCCGATTCAATTCAATGTTGGCAGGAGGAGAGAGATCAAGTCCCTGCCATATGGGTGCCCTAGACTTCACTGTCTTTCCTTTTCTATTTAACATAAAGCTACTGGGGGAGATCACCTGCCAGCATGGGATATGGTATTATAAGTACCCAGATGTTTCCAAGCTGGGTGACGCTGCTGAGGCTGTTTCTCAGTGCTTGGGGGGTGTTGGAATTTGGATATGGCTTCAGGCCAGCCCTGGAAAGATCAAGCAGCTGTGGGATTTACAGCCTCCCTGAATGTGAAAATTTCCCATATTTAATTATAACCTTAAGTTGCTATACTCTACATCTTTACCATAATAAAGCCAGCAGTTGACTCTTTGCTGTAGCTGGGACCCTAAAAACACTAAAGGGTTCTTATAGTTTCTTCAAAATATATATTACCTAAATAGATGTGATGCATTTAAAAAAAAAACACAGGGAAAGCCCATGAGAATAAATAAAAAACATAATAAACCAACCAAGTTAAAACTAACCAAGGACAAGATCTTCCAAAGAATGACCAAAGATAATCTTAGCATATAGGGATAGGAACTCCTACAGGGACAGAGGGAAAGAGCTTAAAAAAGTCAGGAGGGCATTCCCAACCACATGATTGAAACCTCACCCCACCCCCCCTTTTTATGTGCATCAATGTCATGGCTACCATCTTGACTTTTTAAACACTCTCCCCAAATGACCTTTTTCAGTGAAATATGAAAGAGAAAGTATGATGCAAGAGTTCTATCAGGATCAGCACTGCATAGTTATTGCTTCCCCAACAGTACTTAAAGGAATTAAGTGCCTAGAACAGATTTTTTTTCCTCTGATTGAGCTTTAAATATTTGATTAAAAAGGGCAATTGTTTTTGATAAGGCATGAGCCCAGGTGTGTGTGTGTGTGTGTGTGTGTGTAGTCAGATGATAGATAGATAGATAGATAGATAGATAGATAGATAGATAGATAGATAGATAGATAGATAGATAGATATTTTTTAGTATCTGGAGGTTTTTCTTTCCTGTTAATTGAAAACATTCTGCATCTGGAATGAATAATAGAGGCCTTGTGCTGTTTTTAATTTGAATTAAAATACATAAGAATTTTGCTGGCAATTATTTATATTAGAACTTTTTTTTTGCTTTTGTTATAAAAAAATGTAAGAGGAAGTCATGCATACCTCCAAGTCTGTAAAGCAGCAGGCAATTCCAGTTCTTTGTCGCCAGAACTTGTCAAATGATACAATACTTGAAACTCATCACAACATTAAAACAATGCATTTGATATCATCATCTTCATTACCATCATCAATTACCAGCTTGTAAGGTAGACAATGACATGGTCACATCCAGTATATATACAAAGCCATTTTATTAATCAGCTTCTCTTTCATTGTTCTTAGTCTGAGCTTTTGCCCTACATTCCTAGGAAGTGAATAATATCAGTGGAGATTACCCTCTAGTACCACATCTGTTACTAACAGGCCATTATACAAATTGAACACAACCTAATTAGGAAATGCTGTAGTCAGCTGGGTGGGGATGTGTAAAGAATTGTTTTACATGAGCTTTGCTTGTTATAAAAAGAGTGTTTGTAGTGAAGGATTTGTGAAAGGTATCCTATGTGGTTCTCATTGTTGAGCTTAGATTTCACAATCAGATCTCACATTCCTGAGTAAAAGCCAGGCTTGACATCTTCTCTCTGATGGTCAGGGTTTAAAGGCAGAAACATAGAATTTATATAAACCAAATTTTGCTATTTACTTATTTGTGTTTAATTATGGGGTATTATTGAGTAGGTTCTAAAATTTTGAGCACTTAAGGGAGTATTCCACTGGGTCTATCTCCATCATCTACAATTCTATTTCATTGTCTCAGAGAACCTGGTCTGGAGTTAAAGTTTGTTGCAATTGCAAAAGGTTGTCCATTTCTCTATCTTTTGTTCTAGAAGGGAAGTACAATGGTTAAAGTATCTGTTCTTATAGTGATGACATTAAAAAGAACCTGAACATGCCTTCTTCATCAAGTAGTTGACAAAGATAAAGATTTTAAGGAGTTCTAGTTCATACTGAAGCTCAAATACTTTGGTCACCAAATGAGAAGAGAGGACTCATTGGAAAGAAGTCTGATGTTGGGAAACATTGAAGGCAAAAGCAGAAGGGGACAGCAGAGGATGAGGTGTTTAGGTGGTGTCATTGATGCAGTTGGCATCAATTTGGGCAGACTCAGGGAGATGGAGGAGCACAGGGGGCTTGATGTGTTGTGGTCCATAGGTTGCACAGCATGGACTGAACTTAGCGACTGAACTACTTAGCGACTGGACAACAACCATCACTTGGTTTCTCATCAGCCTATATTGCATTAAAATTGCTATCCAATTTTAGCAAACATATTGTTACAAGATCTTGCAATTCTTTTGTGCAATCTACTGTATTTAGTCTCTCATAGTCTGTCTCAAAATACAGTATATTATTCTTTTCCTACACAAATGTCCTGCTATCCTGCTTTTAAATGACAGGCCAGGAATTGCATTTTATGGTGATCAACTTAGTCCTTACAACTTTTATGGTGTATAATTCATTAATCTTTATGTGTCACAAGATTCTTTGTTGCTTTCATTGCAACAATTAACATGTACATCCATTTGGGAATTAGAAGGATGTCATGTCTGAAATGCTGACTACATATTTCATTAAAATAAAAGGATTGAATGGAGAAAAGAAGAAGCTGGTTTTACATTCCATCTTAAGACTTTTCTGTAATTGGCTTATGAAAATATTTACCCAAATACAGACTGCAATATATTACTATACCGAAATCTACATATTCTATGCTCAGCAGCAAAATGCACACAAATTGCATAGTGCATGAAGAACTTTAACATACTTATTGCCTGTGTTTGGGAGAAATAATAAGATCCCAGAAATTAATATAAGCTTTAAAGGGGTAAGGTGGTTGTCTAGAAAGTTTGATTTCTGTAATTGGGATCTGTTGCATGACAGCTGAATGTCTAGATCTTTGAACAGTTAAGCTATAATTTCTAATTAAAAGATTGGTGATCCATGTCCTGTTGGACTCCACTGTGTTACACCATTTTTTTTGGGGGGGGGGTTCTTTTTGGAGCTCTGTGCCAAGCTTCTCCTTGGCCGGCTGAGATGAAAAAAAGTAAATAAGCACACAAGAATTCAGGAACATCTGGTAATTATTTTGTTGTAGAAAAAGGTAAGAAATCATTACAAAAGAATTCCAGTAACTGCAGTGTATCAAGTGCAATTCTATTTACAATGATATCAAAATTTGTGGTTTTGTACACTTTCTCACACCTAAATTATGCAAGAAGCTATATGGTCCTCTCTTTGGGCAGCAAGCCCAGTTTCCATCTATTTCTTATTTTAGCAACAGACAGGTCTAATATCAAATTGTTTTTCTCTGACTGTGAGAGAACTAATTCTTACTCCTTATTTCTTGGCTGCCGTGCCAAGAGAACAGCAAGAGATGCCAACAATATTCAAAGCTTCCAGGTATCCAGCAATCCTCATGCAGAGAGATTCTCAGGCAAAGCATCCTTGAATAGGTTTATCACATTGAAAAAAAAAGCAGATACAGTACAATCCTGTATTTAGGGAAGAGGAGAACGAATGTATACTGCTGTCCACTCGCTAGGGCAGGTCAAGCTGCAGATAGATTTCCCTGCAGGGAGAGGTGGGACAGAGGAATCACAAATAGGAAGGGTGGTGTAGTCTTAAAGTGGAGAAGGCCTCGTCTGGGCTTAGGAAGTTTTGGTGTTTGCTTACACCCCATTAAAAGAGCTCTGATGAATCAGCGTAAAATCCATCTACGCCTATTTTCTATTTCTAAGAGAGATCAGCCAAGTACCCTTGTAACATTTACACGCGCCACAGAATGAATTAATCATTTTTATTTATTTTTGTCCTCATATTAGGAGACATGGAGACATGTTTGGCCCTGGGGCAACCACTTAGTTCTTTTGCTGAAAATACAGGTCTGCACTGATCCTCCATGAATCTGCCAAATTGTTTGCCAGACAGAAAAGAAAGCTTGTTGCCATCAGTACATCTCGTAGGATTGAAATTGGGTGGATCGGTTTTTATATGCTCTATTTTCTTCTGCTCGCAAACAAATGTTTTGCTAGTGCAGGATGGGATGTGCTGCTTCTGGTGAGAGAAACATCCTCAAACCCATGACATTAAATTCAGAGGTGAATGTTAAGAGGTTGAGATGGCAGAAAGCCTTTCAGTGATTTCAACAGCAACCTGCTAATTAGCAGGGTGTATCATTCAAAGAGTGCCCAGCGTGAAATTTTTAGAGGAGGCTCCTGCCAAGGAAGGTGAGACTCCCTGTGGCAAAGGAGGCCAAGAAAAGAACACAGATCTCCTGTTTCTCCTCAGTTCTAATGATAGATGTTTTGATTATTGATGGCCTTTCTGAAGGCAATCAGAAGCTGAGGTGCTTTTCTACACTAGCAAGACCCTGTTGTCTATCATTCTCTCCCCATCCTTACCCCTGTGATCGATTCCATTCTGGTTCTCCGATAGCAATGGAAATAAACTTTGTCTTGATCGCTATGCAGAAAGCTCTCTGCCCAGGTGTGCAATGGAAAACAAGCAAGCAATTTGGGTCTCTACCTTTTGCCAGCAGGCAACAGAATCTGCAGAAACACTCTGGAGCTTAAGGGCCTTCCCAGGCTATTAGAAAAGCCTCTTTAATTGATTCTGAGTACTACTAATGCTTTAGCTGCCAACTGAGCTTTAGAAGACCTATTTCTTCCTGCCCTATAATGAGTGGGGGAAGGTAGATTTCTTAAGAGGAGAAAAGTTGAAAAAAAACTCTAGATGTGTGCAAAGTCATAGACACCTAGATGCAAAATGCAATCAGATAGCAGGTAAAGCTCTGGTGGTAGTAAGATAGGCTGAAAAGAGAGATTTAGAATGACAGCTTTATTTCAGGTTTACTTTCACCACAATGAAAGTCCCGGCTAGCAATTTAGCATTGCTATGGAAATCCGGTAGCTTATATAGTCTTAGTTGTTTTGTGTTTTACTGATTTATATCTTGCCTTCTCCTCCAAGTGCTATACATGAAAGTTTTCTCAGTTCTAATCTAACACTTTAACCACTACCCCACACCACTTTACAAGGCTCAACAACACAGCATTTGTGAGTGCCAGGGTGATTTTCAGCATCCCCAATGGTAGCAACATTCCCCCAATCAAATAAAATGTTTCTTTTTTTAATTCTAATTTTAATAATTCATTGAATATACCATTCATGAGCTAACCTATTCCACTGGTTGACAGTTCTTATTATCAGGAATTGTAATATCTAACCTGAATATATTTCCTTGTAGTTTCAACCCACTAGTTCTTGTTGTGCCACCAGGATAAAAGAGAATAAGTCCACTCCTTCTAAATGATTCCTTCGATATCTGAAGAGTACTACCATTATTTCCCCTCAATTTTTTCTTCTGCAGACTAGTCAAACCTAGCTGCTTTCACTGTTCTTCATGGGACCTGGTTTCCAATCCTCTCACCATCTCTTCTGAATTTCCTCCATATTCTTTTTAGACAGCAATGCCCAGAACTGGACATATTTCAAAGGGGATGGGGCTGACGAAGTAATTGGACAAGCATTTCTTATGATGTAGACTCTGTTTTTGTTAATACACTCCTAGCAGATGCATTCTTAGCAGATACAACATGCTATTGTATTAGAATATCCAGATTGTTTTCAATATTACCAAGCCAGGTTTTCCCCATCTTTTACTTCTGTTTTTTTTTTCTTTTTTTCCCCTCCAGGTACAGGACTTTATACTTCCTCCTGTAAATCCCTGTTTGTTTCGGCCCACTGTTAGGCATTCTAAACCTTAACTAAACCTTTCTTTTTCTTCTAAAATATTAGCCACTTGTCTTGATTTTGTATTGTCTGCAAATTGGATAACAATCAACTCAGCCTCTTCATTTACATAATTAATAAAAATGTTGAGCCATATATGGCCCAGCAGAGAGACCTGTGGCTTTCCATTCTACACAGCTGTCCAAACTGATGTGGAGCCCTTGGTGAATGCTCTTTAAGGGTGGTCATTCAGTCAATTATAACCTCCCCCCCCCAACAGTTATATCATCTAGCCCTTATTTTGCCTTTTTATTAAAAGGGATATTGTGAGAAATTTTGTTGAATGTTTTGCTAAGGTCAACATTTCCCCAATCCATTAAGTTAGTAATTCTGTCAGAAAAGGAGGATGAGATTAATGTGGCATGACTTATTTGTGATAAATGCATGCTGGCTCATGTTAATTACTGCCTTCTTAATCAAGGGCTCACAAACATGCTGTTTAAAAATCTCTTTGCAGACCTTGCCCAGTAGAGATATCAAGCTGACAGGCCTATAATTTTCTGGATCCTCCTTATACTTTTTTTTTTTTTAAGACAAAGCTTCTATTGCTTTCTTCCAGTTTCTGAAACTTTACCAATTCTCCAGGAGGTCTCAGAGATTACATTTAGTGGTTCTGTGATGACCTTCTTTAGTTTTTTTTCAATATCTGAAAGATGTAGTTCAGATGACCTTGGTGACACAATTTGTTTAAATTTGCTAAGTGTTTTTTAATTCTTCATTTGTCCCTCCTGAAGCAAAGCTCTCTCCTTCCACCATTGACACAATGATGACCAGCTAGTGTTTTGTTTCCTTTCACAGAGAAGAAAGATGTAAAATACAGATTAAGACTTTCTGTCTTCTCACTGTCAGCCATTAATCAATTCATCCTCTTCTCTTTGGGGAATGTTTGCAAGCCTCAGCTCATTCTGAACTTTTGCCTTTCTGCCACAAGCCATAATGTTTCTGGCAACTGCCCTGCATCCTTTTTTGGACATACATCCCTCTTTCTATTTCCTATACACATCTCCTTTTTTCTAATATTTTAGAAAGCTCTGTGTGAATTTGACTTCATCAAAATCTACACTTCTGAAATTCATTCTACAAGCTTGACTTTTCTCTGTTCCTCTTCCCTTTGATACAATGAACTCAAGGATTATATGATCACTTCCTCCAAAGATTCCATTCACATTCATTTCTTCGGCCATGTTCTCTCTATATGTAAGGACTAAGTCCAGGATAGCAGATCCCAATATTCCTTCATCCATGTTTGACAAATGAAGCTGTGAGCCAGAGAGGAAAGGAATTTGTTGGCAATTCAATTCGGCAGAATCCAATTTCCAACAGATGTTAGGATATTTGAATATTCTGTTGTCACTACAACATGTCTTTTTAAAAGTTTAGTCAACTGTCACAAAAAGATCTTACCCATACCGTCTGCCAATCCAAGAAGCCTATAAATTCCTACTACTGTACAACTTTTGTTTTCCCTCTTCTTATTCTTATTCAATCACATTCAATAGGGTGCACATATTCCAAAGAGAATGCATCATGCGCAGGCCACACCCACCATGGCTCCACAAACACAAAAAAGTCATGATACATTATGATATTCATATGACGTGATCAAGTTTGACATCCGTGTTGTATTCAGGGTGGGGGGGGAGAGGGAACTTGACAAAATATGTGTCATAATACAATTACAAATGTCAGAACTTGCTTGTGATGTCACAACATACACTTTGGCATCAATATGGTTAGAATCAGACAGCTATGAATCCTCTGCATTATTACCTGGGAGCAAATTCCATTGAGTTCAAACAATGCTTTTACTTAGTCCAAGATTGCCTATCTTTGTCAATACTCTTTGTAGTGTTGACTTTGTAGTGTTTGTATACCACAACAGGAATTCATATTTTAGCAGAAAGCCATGAGTAAAAAGGATTTGCATTAATCCGCAAGAATTACTCATGCCCCTAAATGATATAATATACATTTTAATTAGCCCCAAAACTTCTCATGTTTGGGGCCTGGAATTGTAAATGTCAGGCATTCTCTTAAATGTGGTTGGTGCTGAACTATGAGCCTAAACTATGATGTCACTGAAGCAAGAGATCCAAGATGAGAGAAAGCAAATGTTAATTAATGTGATTTGCTCAGACTCAGCAGTGCTGAGTAAATGGAGCTTTCAAGTTCTGAAAATATCACTCAAGAAACCACACTGAGATAAATGTAACAGGCAAGTATTTGAAAGTCAGTAGAACTCTTGGCTTTGTTGAGACTTTGATGTCTTGAGATTCATTTCAATATGCTGTGCTTTTTAAGTAGCTGTGGGTAATAAACAACCTTAGTCTGTTGCTTGATGTTTTTCCTGTGACACGGACTTTGAGGATATGTCTTATAGCCTTTTGAGTGTACAAAATGTGTAGTTACCCAATACCTCTGTTGAATATAAGATATAAGTTGAAATCTAATAAGTGATATCTTTAGTCTCATGGATTTCAATGGATCTCCTCTAAGTATGGTTAAGATGCAACTTATCCCCCTTGTTCTTCAACATTCTTCAACAAACATATATATGTTTATCCAAATTTAATTCCCATGGAGTTTGTTAACATTAAATCCAGATAAATGTAGCCTTGGTTTCATTTCAATTCCAAATTCTCGGGGTCTTCTTAGAATTAAATCTCTATATCCCTGCTATTCAAAGTGGAAAAATAAGAATCCTTTTTCCTTCCTGAATAAGTCTATTTGGTTAAGGAATTAAATGTTTGATTACTGATTTGATTCCATGTTTGTGAAGGGAATTTTCCACACAAAATTTCCATTCCACAATCCCTCAAAACAATTTGAAAAAAAATGATTGTCTTAACTTCAGCAACTCCAAAACACCAAGAACAGGGAGCCAAGAATGCCATTTAACCAATGCTCTACCTGTGCTGCCACAGTTCCTGTACTAACTATAATCCCGTCATTGGCAATCCACACAAGAGAAATTGGGGGTTTATACCTATCCATGTCTTCCTTCACGTTGAATATATTTTGTCTAACTACAAAAATCAACTTATTCCTAGAAGGGAGAGTTAAAAACCCAGGTAGATATTTATTTATTTATTTATTTATTTATTTATTTATTTATTTATTTAGCGTATGGCATACAATGTCAGAGAAATCTACACAATGCAATCCTGATTGCTAGTTCATTCTGTTCAGTACTTGCATGCCTATCCTTGGTGCACTGTAGGGGGTGAACTAGATCAGTGGTTCTTAACCTTTTTGAACGAATCGCCCCCTTGAGCCAATGAGGAAGTTGCCATCGCCCCCCCCCTCCCCCAACATAACGTCTCAATCACAACATAGGAAATAATTCTTCAATTTATGCGAACACTTTTTTTGTTTTCTTTAAAATTGTTGTCAAGACATATCGATGCAAATAATTTATTTCCAGTCTTTTTCCCATATCTCAACTGTGTGCCATCCATCACTTCATTCCCAAACTTCGTGATACATGTATTTCATTATTATCTTATTTATTCAAGACACTTAAATGTAATGACCACTGAAAACAAAATTCAATTGCAAGAAAGTGAAATGCCCCAAAAGAAAATTACGAGTGAAATTTAAGACGCAAAAAGAAATATAAAAAGGGCATAAGAACAAATCGTAATGCAGGAACTAAGAATTTCAAGACAAAAATGCTGAAACTAAATTAAGATTCGAGGAAAGTATATATAGTCACGCACAATGTAAAAAGAATTAAAAAGAAACAAAGAAAATATAATATTGAACTGGAGTGCACGCTAAAAAAGTACAATACAAAGAGACACACAAAATGCTTTACAGAGCACAACAAAAATTCGAAAACGAAGCAAATACAACGATAAAAGCTCAGACAATTATTAATGAAAAAATGTATGTACACAAAAAGCAAAAAAAAAGAACATCAATGGCTGCCTTGTGCTTGGTGAGCTGATGCCAATTTCTTGATGTCTGGAACCATTTTTGTTAATCGCATTCTTAAATCACCGCGCTCAGAGATCTTCAACATGTTCCTTGACTTAGAAAGGATCTGTTGGATGGTGCTGAAGCCCCTCTCCACTAAATAAGTGGAAGGAAAGACTAAAAGAAGCAACTTAACTTCCTCCCACAATATTGCGTAAGTGTTCCTCATTTTCACCCAAAGAGCTTCGTAGCCGTAACCCTGAAAATGTGACTGGGCTTCACAGTCATATTTCAAATCTGTCAGTGGCTCTTGCAGTTTGAGATGAAGTTGTGCAAAGTCTGCTGTGAAAGGATTTAGCACTCAAGTGGGCACTTCCAGATTTATCAGATCATAGAATCTGGTTTCCATATCTTCTTTTAATTGCTTCAAGTGGCAGCAAAAAATGTCCAAATCTTCTGCTTGGAGTTCACGTTCATTACCAAGGCTTGGGAACTGATACAGTTCCTGGTGACTCATATTGCTTGCAAGGAGGTCCAATTTGGAAATAAATGAGCAGATTACTCCCTTGGCCTTAAGAAAATTGATTTTATCTCCTTGCAACTTTACGTTCATTCAGCTTGTCAAAACCATCAGCGAGATAAGCTACATCCAGACATCGAAGTTTAAGAGAACTGCTTAGACTTGGGTCAGTGGATTCAAGAAATTCGACTACTGTGTCAAAAAGTTCGTGGAATCGCCACAAACACTTTCCTTTTGAAAGCCACCTTACTTCGGTATGCAAAAGGAGATGTTCAAACTCCACGTCATTTTCTTCACAAAGCTTGGAAAAGTCGGTTGTTCAAGGCATTTGACTTAATTTTATTCACAGCATTAATGACGTAACATAGAGACTCATGCAAACGGCCACTCAATTTTTTGGAGACAAGGTGCTGTTTATGAATGATGCAATGGACAGTCATAACTCCAGGTACAACCGATTTTAGATGAGCTTGAAATCCACGATATCGTCCAACCATGGATGCAGCTCCGTCAGTTGCACATGCCACGACATTTGTCAAAGGAATGTTTTTCTCATTAAAAAACTCTTCAACCTTTTTAAATATCGAAGAACCTTTTGTGTCGGTGGCTAAATTTCGAACAAATAACAGTTCTTCCTTGATCTCTTCATTTCTGTTGATGAAACAGACATAAGCCAGTAACAAGGCTTCATTTTCACAAATCGTTGACTTGTCAATCTGCATCACGAATTCTGTATTTTTCAAAATGTCAATAAGCCTTTCTTCCACATCAGCAGCCATTTCATCAATTCTTTTTGATACGGTGTCATTGCTCAAAGGAATCGATTGTATGATAGTGCTTACTCTGGGCCCCAACATGGTGGCAATAATCTGTTTCACTGCTGGTAAAATTAGCATTTCTCCAATAGTATGAGGTTTGCCACATTTTGCTATCAACAAAGATACTTCATAGGAACAAATGAGCCCCTTGTCAGCGTTGAATGATGATTTTCCAAATAACTTCCCAACTGTGCTGCGACCCTCAAACTTGGCCTTTAAGGATTGGAAAAACAATGCCGGTTTGTCGGCTTTATCCGAATGAATTCTTACCAAATGTTCTTTCAGTCGGAAGGCTTCATCACTTCATTTGAAAATGTTTTCTCACAAAGAAGACAAAACGGAAGCTGTACGTTGGAAGGAGATGGAATGAATCCCAATTTTAGGTATTCCATTGAATATTGGCGACACTTCCTCTTCTCGGCCATGTTGAGAGGTCTTCGAAATGAAAGGCACTACCTGCAAATTAAATTTTCAACTCCATTAGAACACTAGAAAAACACATGTGGACATTGATAAACCTAGTTTCAACAGTTACATTGACATTGCAGGAAGCCCCTAGAACAGGGGTAGGCAAACTTGGCTGTTTTATAACACAGCTAGCTCAGGAATTCTGGGAGTTGAAGTCCACAAGTCATAAAAGAGCCAAGGTTGCCTACCACTGTTCTAGGGGCTTCCTGCAACAAAACAGAGGCAACATTTTGATAAATCTGTGCAACAAGTTCATTAATTCATTTATTCAATCAATCAATTTCTGTAGCTGCCCATCTCAGCCAAGTGACACTGAGTAACCTATAGTTCTAAAAACTATATTTATTTTTGATTAAATTTATTAGCTACCCATCTCACAGTTCAAGATGGTTTTCCCCTCCATACCGCTGTTTTGTAAAGACAAACCCCTTTCCAGCTGCTGTATTGTGAGAGCATCTTCAAATTCCAGAAATGTCCCCATGTCCCCCCCAAAAAGGGAGGTCCAGAGCCAACCCTCTTTGAACAACAGAACACAGAAGCAAAGCAGCACTAAGAACAAGAGTTTCAATTTTCTTAGCCCAACAGATTAAAATGGAATGCCCACTGATAAACTGCTCATAACTTTAATTGATTTAGTCGCCAGTGGCTCTTAAACTTTGCAATACTGCAGACCTCTTAAAATGTGAAATGAATTTATATAAACTTTCATTTCTCTCCCCCAGAATAAAGCTAATAATTTTGTGGATGTGAGGGCTGGCCCGCTCAGCTGAGGCTTTGGCGGGCTGCTCCTGGGGCTCCCCTGCGCAGTTCCCCGGCCACGGGCACCTGGGACGGGGCCAGCCAGGGAAATGGATTTCCTGGCTGCGCTTCTCCCAGGAGGTGGGGCACCTGGGCGCAGGGCCAATCAGGAGCCCTGCAAGGGGGCAAATCCGAGAGAGAGAGAGAGAGAGAAAGAGAGAAAGAGAGAGGGGGGAGGGAGGGAGGGAGGGAGGGAGAGAGAGAGAAGCACAAGTGCCTCTCTGTGTCTCTATCTCTCTCTCCAAATGGCAGAGGAGGCTCGGAGCTGCAGGGGCAGCCTCAAAAATGTCCCCAAAATTTCTCGCTCCATCACCCCCATATCGCCCCCTTTTAGTTCCTTCACCCCTGTGTTGCCCCTTTTCATTCCATCGCCCCCCTGAAAAATGAAATCGCCTCCTGGGGGGCGATATCGCCCAGGTTAAAAACCACTGAACTAGATTACACCAGCTAACTAGCAGTGCTCGGGTTACTGGCACTTCCAGACTTCTCTGCCAGTTTCACTTTGCCTACCTCATGTTGCTTTGCCTCACATCCGGCCAGGTCCGGCATGAGCTTCCACTGTCTGCATACACAAATGCAGTTAGGTTTTCTCCACCAAAGTGGTACCCATTTACTTGCAATATTGTATGTTTTCGAACTGCCGGGTAGGCAGGAGCCAGGGAGCAGCCAGCAAGAGTTCACCTTGTCTCGTGGAGCCGGGCTCAAACTGCCGGAATGCAGACCATTTCTGGCCAATGGTTCCAGCATCATTAAAACACCGCATCCCCTTTGTAGATTTCTATAACAAAAATGTGTTATTTCAAGGGATCTCAGTTTAATAGGATTTCAAGGCCGCAACCTCTATTTTGAATTCTGCCAGCGTATGACCTAGTACAGGACCTATGATAAAAGGTTCACATGATTCCTATACATGGTCTTGGTCAATAGCCTTACCACCCTGTTTTGAACCAGTTGAAGTTATTTTGAAAAACATCATCATAGGTATGGATTAAAGCAGATTAGTTATATAGTATAATTCTGACCAGTGTCTCTCAACCTTGACAATTTTAAGATAAATGGACTTGTACTCTTAGATGTGAAGGATGGCTAGAGAATTCTGGGAGTTGTTGTTCACATATCTTAAAGTTGTCAAAGTTGAGAAACATTGATTTAGACATTGCTTCATGCCTCCAAAAATAGACACCTGGCCACTGCAAAAATGTGATATCCAAGTTCAGGATATTACCTACTTACCTACTTTTTGGGCAGGAGAGTAATTCCAGACAAGGCAGATAAATTTTCTTATTAGTCTTTTGGCTGACTAGGAACACCTCTGTTGGTCTAAATTCAACTTCAATTTGTTTGCCCTTTGAAATCTGTTATTAGTATCAGATGAGTGAACTACTGAGTCAAATTCTAAAACAAAACACCCACAAAACATTAGTCACTTCCTCCTTTCCATTTCAACTTATTCATTGCTTGTTTTATTTTATTTTATTTTTCTGATGGTGGAATGGGAAGAAAGTTCTCATTTACCTTGAAGCAGTGGTGGGATTCAGCCGGTTCGCATCACTTCGGCAGAACTGGTAGTTAATTTTTTGTTGCCCAGGCCCAGAACGGACTTCCAGAAGCAGCATCCACATAGAGAACTGGTTGTTTACATATTTGAATCCCACCACTGCCTTGAAGCCCTTATGAAGACCAAAGCCATTTTACCTTAAAATACAATATTTTTATGCCCAAGATGAGAAAACTCATAAAAGTAACAGGAAATTCCATGAGTTCCATTTGGATGAGTTTCTAAATAATTTTCTTGTCAAAGACATGCTCCAGACTCCAACAGACTAGAGAAACTGAAATACCTTAGAAACTATCATGAGTTGCAGCAGGAAGAAAGGGCCCATTAATTTTTTACTATCGTCTCTCCTAGTTAGGTGATAGTCACAAAATTTGTTTTACAGGTGAAATGTAAATTATCTTGGGAGTTAATGGGGAATATTCCACATATAGAAGTAGGTATACTGTGATATGGTTGAGAGATGTATTTGTCAGGCAATAAACATGTAGTATTCTTTTATTCTTTGTTCATTTATCACTTTTTGAGGAAGCTAAATGGCTGGTTTATACACACAATTCCACCATCATAAGTGAACCAACCACAACATATTAGCCAAAGCCACATCTGAGTATGGCAAAGTGGCAGGTGAATCTGCACACTTTGTTCTTGGCCATATGTATGTAGAACTTGACCAGTATCCTGATTCTCCCTAAGAGAGAAACAGTTACAACTTAAATTACAAGAATATGACAAAGGGTTCTATCAATATAAATTGCATGCATGAATTAATGATTTTTTTATGGACATTCTGTCAAAATATTTACATATATTTTACTGGAAACAAGAGCTGGTTCCTCCCTTTGTGTTTGTTATCTGGGTATTTTAGCATTCATTGGCTTGCCATTCTGTTTTACAGAATCACAGCAGAATCTAACTTTACCACCCCCATTCAGGCAAAAATCCAGCAAAACAGACAGATGAATGTCTAGCCTCTACTTAAAGACATCCAATGAAAGGGAGTCCATCTTTTTAAGACCGTTGTTTACACTGATAACTGCTCTTGCATTAGAAAGCTTTTCCTAACGTTAGTGTGGGATTTGCTTTTCTGTGATATGCACCTTTCATTCTATTTCCTCTCTTCTGAGATGATACAGAACAGGTCTTGGCCTTCAGTGTGACATGCATTCAGGTATTTCAAGAGTGCTGTGAATGGTTAACATTAAAAGAGGAAAAAAATTGCAGAGCAATTGGATAGAAATAAAAAGCTGTTTTGGAAATGGGTGGAAAGAACTACATAAGGAGTCTCTAATAGAGCAAGTGGAATTTAAAAAAAAATAAGTGTAATGAAATGGTTTAGGATGAAGCTGAATTGAGGGAATACTGGAAGGAGTATTTCAGAAATCTGCATGAAAAAAATAGCGATAGTAATAAATTGAAAAATGAAGTTAAAATAAATACTATAAATGTTAATTCCAAGGGAAACAATGATGAAAAGATAGTATAAGAATAATGAAAAATAGTAATATTGCTGCTGCTGTTAGAATAAGTAGAGAATCTTAAAATATGAATATTTCTGTATGAAGTGACTACAAGACTTATTTATCAAGTGTGCAAAGACGATGTCTAACAGTTGGAAAAATTCTGTTATGTCTTCTTTTATACAATATGAATGAGTGCAAAAATTATAGGGAGGTTGGTTAAGTATGTCTGGCCAAATTTTGATCAAAGGGGACAAGATAAGACAAGCAAAATGTAGGAAATGCAGTGTGGTTTGATGCTAGACAGGGACTGTGCAGACTAGGTGCATACTCTTTAGCAGATTGTTAAGGAATGTATGAATATGGGACTTCTGTGGGGAGGTGTGGCAAACTAAAGACAGAGCTGATAACTGCAGCGAAGACCAAGGATCTAGTAAGTAAAGCATACTTCGAAACCTCTCTGGATAAGGAGACGATTGAAGATCACCCACATATGCTCCAAACAGCTGCTTCTTTTGAGAAAATGCAGGACAGCAGTTTTCATAGGTTTGAGCACTGGGGATAATGGTATTAGCTATCTTGGCTACTTGTTGAGATGAGCAGCTTTAGAAATAAAATAAATACATAGATAAATAAATATTGTTCATGACCATGATCATGATTTTTAAATGACACTAAGTTTGCAAACCTCACTTTCTAATCACTTTGGAAATTGCCTATTAACTACTTCTAAACTATTAGAAACCTTCGCACCCACAAGCTTGAAAAAGTGATAGAAATGGAAAAAGGCCCCTGAAATAGTGAAGAGAACCAGTGATCTAAATAGACAGAAGAAGCAAATGCCTTGCGGAAATCATAGGGTCCCAGCAAGGTGTTCCTTGCTACCCATTCATTCCCCCAAGCCTTAAAAAAAACACCCCAAAATAAAAAATCAATTGTATTGGATATAGACTGAACAATCAACTGTATCAGGTAGGGTTGCAGAAACTCAAACAATCACTAGACAGAAGCAAACAGTTGTTGTTGTTTTACATCTCTTTGTTCTTGTTTATTATTTGTCATCTACTTTGAAATCCTGGGAAGTCCTTTAAAGCATTGTATTTCCAGCAGTGAAGGCACTTACACAGATTTTGGTGTTCTTGGAAAAAAAATTAAAATTTGATTCCTATCTTCTCTGAAATAGTATTTATTTAAAAATTGGTGAATGTATATTTCTTATTTTTGCACATATTTTTCTGGACTATTTTTATAACGCCATATATTTTTTTGTGGAAAGTTTCAGCCAAAATAGGAATGTTACCTTAGATCAACTACTGATCAGTAAATAAGTGCTATGGATTTTAAAATTTTTGAGAAGTTGCAAAAATAGTATAGCATGTCTAAAACTGCTGAATGGCAATGTACAGTATTGTGTTCTAATTTTATTGATTTGTTTATTCAATTTGTACACTACCCAACTAACAATGATTCTGGGTGGTTGACAAAAAAATAGAAGTACTGGTGACCTCAGAAATTCTGATGATATTAAATTTATAAGAAAGTTTTCATAGTGACTAAATCCAAAATTCAGATATGTCAACTGTTAAAATTGACAACAAATATTAATAATTTGTCAGAAATTTGGAATAGAGAATTGAAATATTCTATTTTATGAAGTCAATGGCCTCAGATTTTAATAAATGTTAATTAGTTTCTTCTGAACTAAACATGAGACTAATAAAAATGATATTTGGGGAATTATTGGATGCCTCAAAACTCTTTTATAAGAATTTAGTCTCTTTTTTTTGCCATCTGCATCTTGCAGAAGAAATACGTTTGAAGGTGTGCTAATACATGTGATTTTGGTTATGCCCTCTAGTTGAATAATTTTAATATGATGAAGATTTAAAATATTAATCTGTTGTTAAACTATTCTATAAATTTGGAATTTAACTGTTTATGAAGAACTTTGGATCTTTTGTTTTTGAATTGTTGCACACAAAAAAGTTTATTATGTATTTTGAGAGCCACTTCTATACCAGATACCAAATGCTAGCTTGAAAAAAATGTACAAATTCTCAGTCTTAAACCTGGGTCTTCATCACCACCAAGGAAACCCAGACTTTGCAGCCCAGACATGGCAGCGGAAGCAGAGGACCTCAGAAGAAGTCAAAGTGGAAAAACAGAGGGAAAGAAAGGATGGAACGAATGAAGGAGACCTGCCACGACCACCATGTGGTTCCCAAGATGGCTGTTGGCTCAGCAGTAACAACAGCTGCAGTAGCAGTCACCAGAAATGAGGACCTCAGAGCCCTGGCAACTTCCCCAGCAATCTTTGCTGCCTGCTTTCTTTCTCTTCATACTCTCGTCCTTCTTCCTGCTTATGAAGGAATGAAGGGAGGGAAAATAGACAACCTGGGTGAAGTCAAGAGGGCACCAAGATACAGAGACATCTTACTCTATGATGCCATCTACTGGTCATCCAGATGTCTGCAACCAGCATATTTACCCTTGGTCCTATATTACTACTGCTTCAATTGGGGGCTTGCAACCTCTGCTCCTCACCATTGTGGAGTTCCTTGTATGTCCCTCAAGAAAAAACTGCAATGACCAAGGTAAATAAAAACTAGAACTTTATATAATAATAATAATAATAACAACAACAACAACAACAATAATAATCTGGATGCAGTGTGGTCTTATATCACAGTATTCCCACTTGATGTGACCCTGATTCTGTCCCTCTGTTAATGCAGTCTAGGTCTGTATTGGCTTTTTTTGGCAGCTGCAGCACTTTGCTGGCTCATATTTAAGTGATTGTCCATTACAACTCCAAGATCCCTCTTGAAGTTACTACTATTGAGCCAGGTACCACCCATACTATACCATGTTGCTGAAACAGAGAAAGTCATTTTGGTTTAAGCTACCAAGCCAGAAATGGGACACTGTAAGTTATAGTCCCATTTTAGGCACCAAGCCAGGAAGGGTGACTTTATGCCAGTCATATGGATCAGCCAAGACTAGATTTTACTGTGGAATTATTTTTTTCAATATTGGAACTGGGAAGAAATTCCTAAGCTCATATATTACATACAGAATATGCATTTTCTGTTTGTGGGTATGTGTACACAAATGTATGTATGTATGTGCATATGCATGCATTCATTTCTGTGTATATTGTATTGATTTTCCTATGCTCTTTATTTAAATAAAAAAATGTGACTAAGGTATGAAAGGCATGATGTGCAAAAATAGATTAAACAAAAAGATCATAAGCAGAGAAGCCACTGCTCCATCACTTTCTTAACAGTAGTGCCATTTACGACAGATGTTGGGCTCCCCTCACTAGGTATATTCAAGGACTGCCTGGACATCTGTGGGGATGTTTTGATTTGGATTCCTGCTCAGAGTCTTGGATGGTGATGGACCACATGGTTTAAATGGCCCCATCCAACTTTATGATTCCAAGTTACAAGTATTTTTGTCAATAAGGGAGGTGTTCTGAAGAACATTAGGTGGACATGGATAAAATAGGTAGGTCCTGCAGCATTGACAAAGTTGGAGGCACTTGACCAGGATTCCTGGTCAGATTTCAAGCAATAAACTTCTCATTTTCGATATGGTTAGATTAACGCTTGGTTTTAAAACATTTGAAGAATTCTTAATAAACTCAGGATTTCTTGTGATAGCAACAACTGTTCAGCCAAATTGAAATTATGCCTAGAAAGAATTTGCTAATAATAACAACAAAAACACCTGGGATTATAATTTATCAATCTTCTCAATTTTCTTCCTCTTCCTCCTTCAAATAGTTACATAAAACTTCTATAGAAACTTCCATTATTGCAATTTCTTGCATCTACTGCTTTGTATCTGTATGGCCACAATGGGGTTTCTTCTATTATTTTTCATTTCAGGATTTATTCTTGTTACAGCTCCCAAGAGAAAGAGCATATAGTAACAACCCTTGCAATCTTGCCTCCTCCCCCACTGTAAGACTTGAGCCAAAGGAGATGCTGTGAAGATGTATAGCAGGGGTCCCCAACCTCTGGGCCACGGCCCACTAGTGGGCCATAAGGTGTTTGCAACTGGGTCATGCAAATGCCAGGCGAGCATGCGCACGGGCATCCCCAGTTGCTTGAGCAGCAGGTGAGCGCATGCACATGTGCTCCATTTGTGTGAGCTTTGGGCACAAATACATGCTGCTCCTGAAAATAGAGCTGCGTGCGTGTACTTGCCAGCCGCTCACATGGAACCATCCCCTCTTCCCCTCACCTGCCAGTCCACAAGGCCGGAAAGGTTATGGAACTCTGATGTATAGCAGTGGAGTGGAATGTCCAGACTTGGTCTTTAGTAAATGTAGATGTCAAGGTTCCAATAGACAAGACCAAATAAATCAGAACTCCGAGGCTTGAGATGTCCTCAAAGAACATGTTTATTGGTTACATAGTATCGGCACAGTCAAAAGTGAAACCAAGTCTGAAGTTCCCTTCAGAAAGCAATAATATTACAAAGTTGAACTTCCCACCCCCAGTGCTATGTTCCCCAATGAAAAAGTTTGGCAGGCTTTCCAGCTAAATGCTCCAGCCCCTAGCTAACTGACAGAAATTACCTTGGTTCCCACAGGACAGTAAAATGTTTAGACTAGTAGAAATTTTCCATCCCCCTCCCAATCCTGTGGCAACTTAGAACGAAGAAAATGGCTGCAGCCAGGTTCATTGTAGAGTTGACAGCAGTATTTATTTCTGAGTTCAGGTCTTGCACCTTTGTCCCAGGAGAACCTTGTATATTTTATGTTGTCCGCTAGTCCAGGAATTTTACAAAGTTATTGTAAGAATGGTCTTTTCTTTTTCTTTCTGAATTGCCTCTTTCAGAATAGCAGTGGTGAGAAGCATAGGGTTCCTCTAGTTGTGTAAAATTGGAATGTTGCTTTATGTTTCGGCATTCAAACAACACATGATTTTTCATTGTTTAATTTCTGCCTTGTGCTCACTGCTCTTTAATTAAAAAAGAACAACAATCATTTTAAAGCCTGGTGCCCAGACATATTATATTTTGCATAATTTATTTGTTCTTCTTTCGGTTACAAAGATGTATATATTGTGGCATGGGAAAGTAACAGAGGAAGGGAAGGAGGGCACAAAGAGCTACAGATAAATGGGAATAAATGGCATCTATATCCAAGCAGTTCTCCTTCCTGACATTTCTGGTAGTGAATTGAGCAGATTGTTTATGCCACTGTTGACATCTTCGAGAGTAAGACTGGCATAGTTTAGCATCTGTAAAAAGTTATGTTCTCTTCAAAAACCAGAATTTCAGGCTCTATTATTTCCATAATGTCAAGGAGATTAAAAATAAAGCAGAAACAGGATGCTGGGAAGCCACTTACCCATTTTTGAATGCTGAATGTAGCATTTCTCATGTCTAATAACAATGCAATATAACTCTGATATCTGTGTCGAAACCCACAGAGAACAGGAACTGAATATTCAAGAGGCACCACCTCATTATGCTGTTACTGCACTGAAGAGAAAGCAATTAAAGACAGGAATGCAATGAGGACAGTTCTAATTAAAGTTGCACAGAGTCTGCTGAATTGGGTTTATTACTGAATAATAATCCAGAAGAAATTTCAGTCATAGGGAACTATGCTGCTGGAGAATGAATATCTTAACTGCTAAATTAATTTCACTTCTAGCTGATTATATACAAGCAGAGCAATTATTTTTGTAAACAGGTGTGAAATAAAATGCCTATGTTGATGTCCATAAATGAACTTCCACCCATGGCTGTGTTACAATCACCTTTTCTCTAATCCACAGTTCACTTTCTACAGGGAGAATTTTAATATCCTGGATGTAAGGGTTCTTATAAAGAAATCCAGGATATAATGCAGAGTATGTGTCTGCAGCATGTTTAGATGGTTTATAAGCTTATAAGTCAAAAACTTATTTAGTCTTTGACTAGCTATGCTCTAAAAGTAGGCGGAGCCCCAAACGAAAACTAAATTTGATTTCATTTCATTACATTTAATTAAATATAATGAATGTAATTACTGACTATATATCCATTTGTTTCTCTTCAGCCATACTACAAATTACACTTTCTTTATAATATTAAAAATGACTTTGTACAGTACACTCAGGACTGTAGGAGGTTCAGGTAAACCTGGGGACACATCTCAATTGTATAGCATTTTATTAAATACTAAATTAATGGTTGAAAAGACATTGGACTAAAGACTTCTATGGCCAAATAATTTCTTCTCACCTAAGTTATCTTGATCGCTATGAGTAGCCAACAGGCACGACAGATGATAAGAACAACTTTCCCTCATGTTCTCTAGCAGCTGGGATTGGCAGGGAACTCAGAGGTCATAATATTCATTGTTAGCTTTACAGTCCTTCAATACTATAGGAAATGTACTGTCATAATATTCATTTCTGGCCTATCGGCTTTGATTTTAACTCATCTTCTTTGGCAAATTTTCAAGTTGACAAACACGATTTGCTCTTGTGATAGCAAATGCCATTGTTTATTGCACTCTACAGAGTGCAAAGCATCTCATCACCTGTCTCGAATCTACATTACATGGCAGAGGGAAGGCAATAAGGTATAGGACAGTGGTGGCGAACCTATGGCACGGGTGCCAGAGGTGGCACTCAGAGCCCTCTCTCTGGGCACGTGCGCCGTTGCCCCAGTCCTAGGCCTTCAGCTGAGTTTTATAAAACCTTTTCGCTTTAGGCCTCTGCTGCCATGTGCAAAAAAAAAAAAGGTTCAATCAATCAGTCAATTTCAGCTTCTCGCAGGAAAAAAAAAGATTTTGCAAAGTTGGAATTGATTGATTGAACTTTTTAGTCCCACCCAGTCTGCCATTACCACTGCAGCCACACTTAGCCAATGGGCCATGCTCAGCCAATGGGCCACACCCAGCCAATGGACCACATCCACCCGGCACCCAACGATGCATAAGTGGGTTTTGGGTTGCAGTTTGGGCACTTGGTCTCTAAAAGGTTCGCCATCATTGGTATAGGTAGGAGGAAGAGCTGCTATGAAGCAATGATCAGCTAAAAGGGGGCCTGAGTCCAGCCCAAGATTGTAATGTGAGTAAGCATCTCAGAGAAGCCTTTTCCTAGTTCACACAAAGATAAAGGGCAGGAGAAGGAAGCACATTCAGATTTGCAAGATTCTGGCATTAAAGAATGGCATTAGTTTCTTTGTCTAATCTATTTTGAAGTGCTGACAACCCTCCTCTAATTTAACTTTACTGAATGATCCAGGGCACATGCTTTCAGAGGTGGAAGAAAGAAAGAAAAAGATCATACAAGTGTCAGGACATCATCTTGCAAATAACGACACTTATGTAATTGCATCAGATGTCATGACAGAAGAACATAATGTCATCACTCATGCTACATCATAATATATGTGTCAGTATCTTGAGATCATTGTGGTTTGCTATGAAGGCCTATGTCCCTAGGTTTTAGCATCATGAAAGTTGGAGAATGTTTTTTCCTACTTTTATTTATCGCATTATGTCCAACTGCTTACTCAAATTATTTTAGGTATCTTACAAGTCTACTAATCATATTAACTTTCTCTGTTCCAGACATAACTTTATGTAGTTCGGTCACATCTCAATTTGACTTTTCCCCCTTAAGATTAAAAAAAGAAATTTGTAGTATTGCAACCTTTCCTCTTGGAGAGCTATTCCGTTCTGACTGTGTAAGTTTAAGTTCTAGCTCTGAAATACATTGGAGGTACAGAATTCCAAATATTTTCCCACCAGATCCATTATATTGGGCATTCTGATTTTCTACTGATTCCCCAACAAACTTCTTCTTTTCCACAGCGACTTGTCCAGTCCATACAAGAGTTAAGAGACTGTTTTTCTGTAATTCCCGGTAGCACATAAACAGAGAAGCCTTTATGATCATCCATTCTTTCTCAGAAGGAAATAGAGCCTGGAATAAGAAGAGCCTCTTCTATTATCAGAGTTCCTACATTTCAGACATATTTTGGATCTGAGGTGGAACTAGAATGAAAGGAAGCATAAAACAAATAACTATGGAATCCATTCTAAGCTCAGAAAATGGAGATGATTTTTTTTAACTTCTAAAAGATCGGTTTCATCAGCTACTGAAATGAGGAGGAACATTCCCAGACACTTCAAAGTCCCAGCAAAAGGGTTTTACTGACTTCTATTTCTCACCCACAAGTTGTCAGACCAATTTCCAAGATGAGAATAGAAACTGTATTGACAGTTTAGAAAGCTAAGAAAGAAAATATGATCCAATGCCATATCCAATAACAAGAACACTATCACGTTGGCTAGCAGTTTCTTGCTATTTGGTGAGCAAGATAGAATTAATATATTCATGTAAAACATGTAATGGATATTTATCAAGAAAAGAGCTGTCAAGTTGGAATATTTATTCTCAGTCCTATTTATTTTTCCATTTTTCTGATTGCTCCATCTCCACTGGGAAATTTTATTGCCCTCTCTGCAACTTAAAAAAGTTCTACAAAGCCTTACAAAAAGACAGTGAGGAAATTCTTGGCTTAAGTGCTATAGCCTTCCAGATGCAAAATAAAGCTGAAACAGAAAATAGAGCAAGGCTGGCTCAAGAATTCTGAGAGTTGAAATCCACAAATCATAAAAGGACCATCATTTCCCACCCTGGACTAAAAAATGGCTGTTGCTTTTTATTTGTTTTTGGTTGAAAGTTGCTTATTTACAGTAAATGTCAGTATATAGGGATATACAACCTTAGGCATATCACTAATCTTATGCTAAAATGTATGGATTCAGTTCTAAAAAAATATATTAAGTAGCTTTTGCTTCAGGGCACAAAACTGGGGTGAAGTGTTTGTAAATTATGCTGTCTTCACAGTTTCTTCAAAAAAGTTGCTGTGTCCAAGTCTGAATTTTAAGACTATGAAAATAAATCGATCTATGTTTCTGTAAATAATAATAATAATAATAATAATAATAATAATAATAATAATAATAATAATAATAATAATAATAATAATAAAGTTGGAAGGGACCTTGGAGATCATCTAGTCCAACCCCCTGCTCAGGCAGGAAACCCTATACCATTTTGGACAAATGGCTGTCCAGTTTCTTCTTAAAAACTTCCAGTGTTGGAGCATTCACCGCTTCTGGAGGCAGGTTGTTCCACTGGTTAATTGTTCTGACTTCCTGTCAGGAAGTTTCTCCTTAGTTCCAGGTTGCTTCTCTCTTTGGTTAGTTTCCACCCGTTGCTTCTTGTCCTGCCTTCAGGCGCCTTGAAGAATAGCTTGACTCCCTCTTCTTTCTGGCAGCCCCTGAGATATTGGAACACAGCTATCATGTCCCCCCTCGTTCTTCTCTTCATTAAACTAGACATACCCAATTCCAGCAACCGTTCCTTATATGTTTTAGCCTCCAGTCCCCTAATCATCTTTGTTGCTCTTCTCTGTACTCTTTCTAGAGTCTCAACATCTTTTTTACATCGTGGTGACCAAAACTGGATGCAGTATTCCAAGGGTGGCCTTACCAAGGCATTGTAAAGTGGTATTAATACCTCACGTGATCTTGATTCTATCCCTCTGTTAATGCAGCCTAGCACTGTGTTGGCTTTTTTGGCAGCTGCAGCACACTGCTGGCTCATATTTAAATGATTGTTCACTAGGACTCCAAGATCCCTCTCAGAGATACTACTATTGAGCAAGGTACCACCTATACTACCTGTACGTTTGGTTTTTCTTGCCTAAATGTAGAACCTTACTTTTTTCACCATTGAATTTCATTTTGTTAGATAGCGCCCAGTGTTCAAGTCTGTCCAGATCCTCCTGTATTCTGGAGTGTTGGCTATTCCTGCCTGCTTGGTGTCGTCTGCAAATTTGATGAGTTCCCCATCTATCCTCTCGTCCAGATCGTTGATTAAGTTGTTGAAGAGTACTGGGCCCAGAACAGAACTCTGGGGCACCCCACTCCACACTTCCCTCCATGTAGATGCAGTTCCATTGAGGATCACATGCTGAGTACAGCCGGTCAGCCAGCTGCGGATCCATCTGGTGGTGATGCTGTCTACCTGCATTTTTCTATCTTATCAAGTAGTAGGTTGTGGTCTACTTTGTCAAATGCCTTACTGAAGTCTAAGTAAATTATATCCCCAGCATTCCTCTGGTCCACTAATTTTGTCACTTGGTCAAAGAATGCAATAAGATTTGTCTGGTATGATCTGTTTTTGACAAACCCGTGTTGGCTTTTAGTAATGATTTTGTTTGCCTGTAGGTGTTCACTGATTCATTGTTTGATTATCTTTTCCAGAATCTTCCCAGGTATTGAGGTCAGGCTGATAGGTCTTTAATTTCCTGGGTCCTTTTTTCTTTCCTTTTTTGAAGATGGGAACAACATCAGCTCTTTTCCAGTTCTCTGGTAGTTCCCCAGTGCTCCAGGATCTTTGAAAAATATAGTTCAGTGGTTCTGAGATCACATCTGCCAGTTCCTTAAGAACCTTGGAGTGTAATCCATCTGGTCCTAGTGATTTGAACTCGTCTAGGCTGGACAGGTGTTCACTTACCATTTTCTTGCCTATCTTAACTTGTATTTCTATTTTGTTTTTTATGGCACTATTTTTGATAGGTTGGTCTGTTTTTTCCTTTTGTGTAAAGACAGATGAAAAAAGGAGTTAAATAGTTCTGCTTTCTCCCTGCTGCTTGTCACCTTCTTGCCACTTTCACCCACTAATGGACCAATCGTTTCCTTCACTTTTTTCTTGTTCTTTACATGTTGAAAGAAACTTTTTTTGTTATTTTTGACTTTGGTTCCAAGCCTTAGTTCATTTTGAGCCTTAGCTTTCCTCACTTCGTCTTTGCAGGCTCGGGCTATTTGCTGATATTCTGACTTAGTTATGTGCCCCTCTTTCCACTTTCTATACTTGTCCTTTTTATCTTTCAGTTTGTCAGAGAGTTCTTTATGCAGCCATGCTGGTTTCTTTTGAGAGCTGTTATTTTTCCTCTTTGTTGGTATTGTGCTAGACTGGGCCTTTATTATCTCACTTTTCAAAATTTCCCAAGCCTCTTGAGTTGTTTTCCCCTGGAGGATTCTCATCCATGGAATCCTTCCCAAATCCTCTCTAAGTTTATTGAAATTAGCTCTCTTGAAGTCAAAGACTCTAGTTTGACTATGTTCTATTGCTTGTGCTTCCATAATGTTGAATTCCAATATTGCATGATCACTTCCTCCCAAGGTTCCTATGGTTTCAACACCTTCTATCATTTCATCTCTGTTAGTGAGGATTAGATCCGATATGGCTAATCCCCTTTTTCCCTTCTCTACTTTTTGGGAGACAAAGTTGTCTGCTAGGTTTGTCAGGAATCTGTTTGATCTTCCACTTGGTGCAGAGTTTGTCTCCCAGTTGATGTTAAGGTAGTTAAAGTCCCCCATTACTATTGTGATGTGCTTCCTACATACCTTAGTTAGCTGACTAGCAAAAAGTTCATCTATTTCTTTTTTTTTTTTTTTGGTTGGGTGGCCTATAATATACGCCTATGGCAATGTTGTTTCCCCCCCGCCTTTTATATTGACCCATATGCATTCAGGACAGTTTTTATCATTGTTGTGCTCTATTTCTGTAGAGATGTAGTTATTTCTTATATAGAGAGCAACTCCACCTCCTCTTTTATTTGATCTGTTTCTTTTAAATAATTTAAATTCCTCTAGCTGTGTGTTCCATTTGTGGGTTTTGTCCCACAATGTTTCCGTTATGGCAACAATATCATATCTGCCCTCATTAACCTGAATTTCTAGTTCACCCTGTAAAAGCTATCATCTGTAAATCTCGGATACAAAACTCCAGGTGGCAGAAAAAACAACAGGGTTTTCCATGTCATTTTGCAGCCATGTCTAGTGGTTATCCAAATTTTTGCAGCCCCAATTTTTTATTTATGTTTTTAGAGTTACTCTTTGTTAATATATGAACTTTTCTAATATTCATGGCAACAATTTATATGTTAATATGTTTGCATACATTTTAATCTTTTTATTGTGTATACCTTACAGTAGAGTAAAATGTATGTAAGATATTTTAATGTTGTACACTGTGTGAAAATGGTGTATGGTTATTTTTATATTCTTTTTTACAGGATTTTCCCTAATGTGTGTCTTTCTATACACTGTTTCCCCAAACATATACATTTTTCTATGCAGCTTTACTTAGTTAAAATTTTTAATCAGATTGCAAAATCTGATGAGTGTCGAAGAATAAAAAATATTGGCATTTAGTTTGCAGATAAATTAAGGAACTATGTATTAACTTGCTTTAAATTAAAATGCAAAATCTCCAGTGGGCACTTGTACATTTCTTCAGATAAAATCAATATAATAAAACTAGCTATTGATCGTCAGTTGTGGACATGGTCTGACTAAATGCTTAGATACAGAGATATATATGATGGAAACCTTGCTAGACCACAAATATTTAGGCTTAATAAATCTGTCAATTTTTTGAGAAGATTGCACATTTCTGTTAGTGGCTAGAAATGTCCTTCATTCATATGTTTAAAAAAAAAAAAAAAGAACTAGTGAGTTTGACCTCAGTCCACTTAAAAGCTAGACTCCCAGTTCTGTTGGTTTCAATTGATGTTACTGCAGAGGCCTTAATTTTTTTTCCATGTACAGTATAATCTATACATTTTACATACATATTTCAAATCTCCTTTTGAGTGAAATATGGTGGTTGGCATTTCCATCTCAAAAAAAGCCTGTAAATGTTTCCAGATTGCATTCCAGCTTGTCTGGTAAAATTTGCCAGACAGAGCACATGGTATATTTTTGTGTGGTGTTAATGTGCTTGAGCTTCTGTGTTGAAGAACACTTTATGAGCATTGACTACTTTCAGGGAAACTTGAACACTGTGAAATGGACCCGGCTAAACAAAACCAGAGTGGGCCAATCCAATCACCACAGAACATAGTTTCATTATGATAGATGAAGAGTTTGGTGCAATTCTTACAGTTGCAGGTTAACAGACTTCATGCCATCTGTTAAATCAGTGGTTCTCAACCTGTGGGTCGGGACCCCATTTGGGGTCGAATGACCATTTCACGGGGGTCGCCAAACCATGCTGTCTGCCATTTTTTTCCCTTTTCCCTAGCTGTCCTACTCCCTCTTATTGGTGGCCACACTCACTTGGAGGTCACCACAACATGGGGAACTGTATTATGGGGTCACGGCATTAGAAAGGTTGAGAATCACTGTGTTAAATGATTGTGGCCGTTTAATAGTTACACAGAGATAGATTATGTTTCTTTATCCTTTGTCAGATGATTGACCCATACGGAACAGTGTTATTTTCTCTGTCAGGGATCATTGTTTTCTAGACTGTTGCTTAGGATGTTTTAAACTGGGGTAAATGATTATGCTTATAGTCAAGGCAAATGATGCAGCAACCTCGTTGAACCAGAGAATTTCTGAATCTAGCCAGCATTTGGACAGGAGGTCACCTAGGAACTCTGTGGAAAACTCCCGACTTTCATGATGAAATAAAGACTAAGGCAACCAAATATCAAATTTACAATTTTATAGAGGCCTGGCATATGCTTCACTATAGCAATATATCAATCCGCTGCTTTCCATATCATCCAAATGTATGATAATTCCTACCTAGTATGACATTTGGAGAAATATACATAATGGGCTTCTCCATGGCAGAAAAAAAAACTGAGGTTAAAAATAAGTAGTTTGAAAATTATGTTGAATTTCTATATAAGACAAGAGTTACATCAGAGTTCAGTGTTTTTTTAGGTGGGAGAATAGCTGTTATGCCTGGAAAAGTGTCAAGATCTACAGCAGAAGAAACATCAGAAAAGTGGATAAAGAAGACAAAAGGGTGGTAATAGCTAAAGAGCCTAGAAACTCTTGAAAACTGAATTGATGTCCTTGGAATAGGACATTAAGTGATAAACAACTTTCCAATGAGATCATTTAAAAAGTATCTGTCAGGTATAACAAATAAATATGTGTTGCCAAAATTAAGAGGCTTTGGATTTGTTGAAGTTGTTATTTTTGATTTTTTTTAAATTAGGCTAAATCTATATTTGGATTATTCATAGTGAGTAGAAAAGGCTCACAAGCAACTGAAATTACTGCTTCAAAAATGAGAAATTCTCTGAAACAACTATTGGCTGACCAATGGCAGAACACTGCACTGTGATGACTAGTGGAGCAGAAAAAAAATCCATTCATATTAAAAGCATAAGAGGACTTAGACAAATCTCTGTTTGTTTCCTGATTTAGTCCTGCAAAGGAATGTCTGGATTAGAGTTTGTGTGTGTGTGTGTGTGTGTGTGTGTGTGTGTGTGTGTATGCACACATGGATACCCCCCAAATATTTCTACTTATGATTTTTTTCTTCTTTTTTGCCTTATACTCAGGAAACCCTTTTCTAGCTTTCCATAAATCATAACTAAAAAAGAAAAAATGAATTTTGTTTGAATCTCAATACTTTTTTCCAAGAAAAATAAGGGCAAGGGGAAGCAGACCAAGAAAGAAAATCATATACCGTACAAATGTTGGGACAACAAAACTTATCCTGAATGTCAGCAAACCTCTACTTCCTTGTAAATAGTCTTTATAAACAGGAACTGTTTCCAAAAAGCCTTCTCATCTGAAGGTTTTATATTTATAGTTGCATTTATAGAATTTCTGCTGCCAGATGTATGCTCCAATAGACAAAAGAGGGAAAATATGGCCATGATGTTTAAATCAACATTTTGGCTAGTTTATTTTCTGGGAAATGTTTTTTACGTAGCCATAGGCAAAACAGTTATTGAATGGATCAGATGTGGTACCTTTCCCTGTTGCCAGTATCTTTCCATTTTTTGATTAAAGGACTGAGGATCTAGAGATGTGTTGGGCATCTTTCATCACAAGCACTTGTCCTCTTCATCACCCAAGGCCACATGAAGATTCAAATATGTTTTGCATGCTTGGTGTTTCATGCTGAACCTCACTGCACAGTCCAGCATCTGGTTACAAACTCAGCTTCTGAGAAACACAGTCAGTGTTTTCATCCTTTAATGATCTAGACGAGTTTTCTTGGCATAGCAGATGAGTCTATGTTTAGGGTCTGTTATTTAGCTACTCAAAAGAAAAGCTGGTTTAGAGGTTTGGCTCAGCTTATGTCAATATCAAAATCTGATCAATCCAATTCCATCCGCAAATCTTTCTGAAATGTTGCCCACTAGTCCAGGTTTCCCCAAAATTGCCTTTGTACTTTGATACTCCCTCAAAACAGCCTTTTCCCTATGGAAGGAAGCTCCATTAATGGGAAGGAGACCGAGCTTAAGGCTTTTCTGGGAGGACGACTAATGCATGCCACAAGTGCATTGTATTTATGGTTCCACAGTTCTCCATTTCCCTGATTCTTCCAGTCCACATGAAGGGGATGAAAATAACCTCACTGAGGGTGAAATTCTATGCAGCTGTTTGCTCTCCCTTGGGGGAGATCTGCACGGGCTTGAGTCCCATCACTGTGGTGACTGTTTCATAAAATGAGGCATGTGCCCCAACTCTTCTATTGATCCAGTTTTCTCCTCAAAAATCCATTGTTCTCTTATTGTCTTTTAGGCAATAAGGTTTTCCTGCTGTAGGAAACAATGTCCTTTGAAGTGTGGCATTCATTGATGAGATGGTACTGGGAAAAAGCATTATGCTTCTACAAGTGGGGAGATAAAAGCAGGAGTTTCCAATTGGCCTTGTGAAAGAGAGGAGTAGGGGGAATTGTGAAATTGATGAAAAAATGGATAAGATACCCAAGGAAAAAGGTGAGGCTGAAACAATCCCCTCTAATTTCTGGATTGATTGATACACAAATTGGCAAGCAGAAAAAGAGATTCCCGCCTTTAAAAAAAATCATCAAATGTACAAAAATGAAAGAGTGGTGCTTTGAAGATTTATTTTTTCAGATTGAAAACTGGATCTAAATATTTCAGTTCCTCTGAAAGTTTTCACTTGTAGTGCTATTTCTTGCCAAAAATTCATTGTTGTTGGAGAACCTCCCACTTCACCCACAGTTGTGTGTTTTGTATGATGTTCAACTGATATTTCAATTTATTCTTTGCTGTATGCCTACTAGGCATCACTTTCTGTTTTGGAATATCATGGTGCTTCATACAGAAATAATTCTAGTATAAGCCCTACTTAGATCAGTCTCCACAATCAAGATCTTTGTGGGCTATCATCCTTGAATGGTGAATGGATTCTTGCTTTATTTTTCCCTTCTATATCTGATATATTAAAAACAAAAGAATTATAGTCATTAATGTGGATTGCAATGATCATTGCTAGTTTATAAAGTTAATTTCTAAGGGTTTGGGTCTGTATTTGGGAAGATATAGTAAGCATCTCCCAGCTCATGCATTTGTATTTGCATATATCACACACTTTATGAATACATGACATATGTTTTCCTAAATGAAATATAGTATTCTAAAATGGTTTCCCTGCTTTTTAAGAAAATATAAAGTATTATACAATTTAGATGTCTGTGCAAATATCATCAGAGTTAAATGACTCTCATAATAAATCCACCCTTGGTGCAGAAATGTAGGACTATCTATCCAGAAAAATAATCCTGCATGCATTGGTGACAAAAGAGGCATAGATACCTTCCTATTGTACACTTCAGCTACTATGCGATATGATGCATATATAAATAGGTTATCTCTTGTCTTTTCAAGATGATTCTGTGGGCACATACTGTATCCTTATAAAGCAGATGAGGGTAACTGAAGAAGGATGCCAGTTCATTTATTATTCAAAAAAATTAAATAACACAGTCTTTTCTTTAATCTTAATTTGCAGAAATGTATCCATATTAAGAAACCAACCACCTCTGTATTGAGAAACAGTTTTCCTTTAAGCCTCAAAATATCTGCTTTTATTTACGACAGTAAATTATCCCATGCTTTTCAAAAGTTGCTAGCTTTATGTTAAGGGAAACGCCAGTCTTCTGGCTTAGAACAGGAAAATGAGTAAAAGGAATGGGGGGGGGGAAGAGAGAGAGAGAGAGAGAGAGAGAGAGAGAGAGAGAGAGAGAGAGAGAGAGAGAGAGAGAGAGAGAGAGAGAGAGTTTAAACAAAGTACAAAGCTGGGAAGACCCACAAAAAATGTTTTACATTCCATACTCCCCACAAAGGGCAGGTCAAGGGAAAGGGACTGAGGGGCTGAGCATGCCATAGATATTTTCAAAGCGTTGCACAGCAGAGTTGATCTGATCACATAACAGCCACATGAAATCAGAACACATTGGTTTGGAATATGGCAAACATCTTGGGTAACTGCACACTGGCAAGATTGGATCAAAGAAGGGAAGCTGAAATAACATATTTGTGAGAGTTGCTTGCGCTCTGAACACCAGATGTTTCCAAAATGAAGAACTTTTGTTGAAGGAGAAATTCAGTCCAAACAATATCATTTGGCTTACTATGTTGCATGCATTGATTGTTTGAGGAGCTGCATTTAAAAGGCAGAATGAGAAACCTGGATAGTTGCAGAAGGTAGTTGCTAACATAAATAGGACATAGCTCCTAGGAGGAAGCAGTAGAGAAAAGGTGTTGATATGTTCAATAAACAGAGATATCCATCTTTTGAGCCAACCCAGTGCTTCAGAGGCTGGGGACAAAAATTCAGGGATATGACTCTTCTTAAATCAAGGTCCTCTGCAAAGAGGGTTCAAAAACATAATGATGGAAGTCATAACCACATGCTTGAAATTTCATATGTTGCATTTTAAAATGCAACTGGGCTTTAATTGTGCAATCAAGGCTATTTGCTTTTTTACTCCCCTCCCCTCCCACCCTTGCAGATATTCCTGGTTAAATGTAAATAAAAGCTCACACATCTACAGGTGATCTTCGACTAACACTTAATAACTACTTTGCCCAAAATTGGAAATTTTTAACTCAATTGTTGTCGTAAGTCGAGGACTCTCTGTACTTGCTTCTCTGCATCAAAAAATGGTTGGAAATCTTACTAGTGTTTCATCCACAGATATTTGATGGCATCCTGTTGGGAAGATTGGGGCTACAAAAAAATAATTTGGGAAATGCTACATGTCAGTTTGGGTTGTTTCCATCATAGACCTCTTTATGATTAATAATCTGAGCTTCTCTTCTCTACTGGAGTCCATAGTTCAATTGGACTCAGTATTGACTCACAGTACTTTCAAGAAAAAATGTGTTACTTGTTCCTCTATGGATATATGTTGATTCCTATTTATTCTAAGTGAGAGAAAAAATAAACAGTGTGGGAGATTCATTGTCTTTGTAATGCTGCCATATGGAACAATATCACAATGGGAATAAAGCCATTAGAAGTGGAATTAAAATTAGGAAGAAGGCTGGGGAGAAAGAAGGAGGATAGCATTGGGCAATGATGGTTTGATATCTAGATGCCTTCCTAGTTGCTTTTTTCTTACAGTGACAGTTTCTGCATTACCTGAAGATAAGCAAGATAGGTCCTTCAAATGCACTTTCCACTCATGGGAAGAAGTTTTGACCTTTCTTTATTTGAGGACAGAGATGAAATAAAATCCAGTTATAATCCATAAAGCTCAGTTTCATAAGCGATACGTAATTTTGGAATCAATGCCTCCTTCCATTCTGTCAGATTAATGGAGAATGACCACTACTTCTGCAGTGTCAATAGGGTTGAGATAGAAACTGACCTATCAATAGTCTCCATTCTGGTTTATTCATCGGATTATATCTCTTCTTCCCCCTGGGTGGAGACCATATGTACCATTCCTGATTAAATTTCCCTCCAAGAACAACCTTCTAAGCTAGTCTGGACAGAGTCACAGTGACAGGTCTGCAATCATCATAGGAAGGAGTTTTGATGACTGACAAATCTGGGTCTTCCTGATCCCAGCTGCAGTCCTGAAGCCCAATAACGCAACAGCTCTGCTTGGTTCTCCATACTAGCTGGATTATAATTTCAATCATTTTTAGCCATTACAGATGTGTTGGCTGGGGTTAATGACAGGAGCTGTAGTTCACTGCATCTGGAGGAAACCTGACTGGGGAATGCTAATCTATCTAAAGAGACCGATAGAATTAATCACTCTCCCAAAATGATAAATCATTAATATCAGTTAGGGCATTAGACAGGAAAAAGTAAATCACTGTGTGTGACATCTGGTGACAGATGAGGCTCCTTTGATCTTTGCAAAGGAGACACAGATGGTTATTAACTCACAAGGTCAGCTGCCAGACGTCTTTTGGCGACTCTGTGCCCACTCAGCCACCCACATAATAAACAGCTATTAAGCCACTTTGCTTACCGCTCCCTCCCACCCCTTTCCTTAGGAGGCGCTTTTCAAAGCAGTCTCAGTTCAAAGAGCCTTTCTGCTCCCCTGAACTCATGGTGAAACTTTTGGGGAGGGACCGGAGGATAGAAAGGCTGGCTCTGAGCCACTTCAATACACTTCAGAGAACATGACAGGACATTGAGTGAAAGCTTCTTTATCCTAACTGGTTGGCTAAGACCGCACAATAAATGTTGAAGGCAGACAACTTCAGGCCAGAGAGACTGCATTTGTTTTAATATACAGTGGTTAAATCACTGTCAAGAGAATATGAAACCATAAGATGCATTTGAATAAAATAAACAAGCAAGATCAGTGTTAAATGACCTTACAGAGTCATTAGTCTTAGTCTTAAGAGTCTTAGTCACATGTGAGAATATGAATGCAAGAAATCTGCATGTCTGTGGGAACCTGGTTAGGAAACACAGCTAGAGGGTTACATAGGTTTCCTTAAGCCACTCAGATTTGAGTTCTGCATATAGATGACCCACAGGCAGTGGATGCTAGGAGATGCAATCTGACATACGTAGAATTGTGGAACTCTTCATTGCATCGGGAGTGTTCCTGTATCAACTGGAACTTGGCATTCCACCACCCTGGGGGACTGTATACAGGTAGTCCTTGACTTGTAACAGTTCATTTAATGACCATTTGAAGTGACAATGGCATTGAAAAAAGTGAGTTATGACGATTTTTCACACTTATGACCATTGCAGCATCCCTATGGTCACGTGATTTACCTTCAGATGCTTGATAACTGGGTTCATATTTACGACGGTCGAAGTTTCCCAGAGTCATGTGATCCCCTTTTGCAACCTTCTGACAAGCAAAGTCAATGGGGAAACCAGATTCACTTAACAACCATGTTACTAACTTAACAACTGCAGTGAATCACTTAACAACTGGGGCAAGAAAAATTATAAAATGGGGCAAAACTCACTTAACAAATTTCTCACTTAGCAACATAAATTTTGGGCTCAGTTGTGGTTGTAAGTTGAGGACTACCTGTACCCTGAAGCATAAAGAGAGGGGTATCAGGTAAGGTATATACATGAAGTCAGATTTTACTTACAGAACTGGTAGTGTAAATATCTCCTTGATTGTTTTCTTCAAGGTATTTGTTACACTTTTGTTCTTCACCCTCTGTAGCCTGGCCCCTAGACCCAGAGCAGACTGTTCCTCAGTGCTGAATTAAAGTGCTATCCACCTATCATTTTTCTCAAATTACTTTTTAACATTTTGAAATTTAAAAAAATTAAACAAAAAGATCTAGGCCTAAGGTTTTACCAGTGAAGAAAAAAAAGAAGAAGCCTGTACAATTCAGCTAACATAGAAGGTGAATGAGAAAGGAGTAAGGACCCACCAGAGTGAAGAGATTCCTGGGGCAGCATTATTATTAACAGCAGTAAACAACAGTCCTGAGAGGCAGTGGATAGTTTCTCCCTAGTTCAGGGGTGGGCAACTATGGTTCTTTTATGACCTGTGGACTTCAACTCCCAGAATTCCTGAGCCAGCCAGGTTTAGGAATTCTGGGAGTTGAAGTCCACAGGTCATAAAGGAGCCATAGTTGCCCATGCCTGCCCTAGCTGCTCACAAGAGAAAGTGGCCTCTAAATTGTTGGAGGCAGCATAAAAGACTCCTGTGGGAAACCATATTATTTTTCTATCAAATATTAAGGGTAATGCCTTGGTCAAAAATCAAAAAATCTGAAACCAGATTGTTCCAAAACTAAGATCCAATCCATGAGCTTCACATAAAGGTGCCAGGCATATAATTCACTTATTACATGTAACAAATTAATTGGGCAATAATTATCTGAATGACACCTAAACACTTTTTTAAAGATTGGGATACCTACAGAGCACTTCCACTGTTTAGATCCCTAGGTTCATCTGTGTGGGCAAAAAGTGACTATCTGTTCAAGAAAGACTTTAGAAAAGTCTTTAGAAAAGACCAAGGAACATGAAGTATTATTGCTGATGCCTGCTAGATAATTGAGAAAGTCAAAGAATGCCACAAAGTACAAGTTTCATTGATTATAAAAAGACTGATTATGTTTGATCACATCAAGCTATGGAATGTGCACAGAAAAATGGAAATCCTGATGTATCTTAATTGTTCTCATGAAAAATTTACATACAGGTTGGGAAGCCACAGTATGGAAAAACATGGCGAAACAGGCTGGCTCAAGGTAGGCAAGGGAGTGCAACAAGGTTCTTTATTTTTTCTTTATTTATTCAACCCATATGTTGAATATATATTGAGGAAAGCTGGACTGAAAGAAGATGGGAAGAAACTCGGAGAAGAAACATCAATAACCTGCACTATGCTTATGACATTACTGACAGTCACAAATGCAAAGGATCTACAAACTCTAGGAATACAAATGAAGGAGCAAAGTGAAAAAAATGGGACTAAAATTCAAGAAGCTCAAGCCAATAACAGATAGAACAATCAGATTTAAAATTGACACTGAAGATATTGAAGTGGTGGGTAGCTTCTGCCTTTTAGAATCAACTCTCCAAAGTAAAGGAAGAAGCAGTCCAGAAATAGGTCAGTAGTTGTACAGCAGCGATAAAGGTTTAGAAAAGATATTCAAATGTTGTGATGTGTCTATACCAGGCATGTCAAACTCGTGACGTCACACGACATATCGCAACTTTTCCCCCATTGACATCAATAGGGTGGGCGCAGTTTTGGCGTGATGCATACGGCCCGCAGGCTGGCAATTTGACATGCCTGGTCTATACCTACAAAGATCAGAATCATGCAAGCCATAGTATTCCCTGTGATGCTCCATGGAAGTGAAAATTCCAGACTAACCATGAGCAGAGCCTCCCAGTACTGGGACACATACAGTGGCTGGGCAAAAACTAGCTACAACTGTCACCTATCCTTCAAGTGGGAATTATGAGTCCAAGAGGCCCCCAAATTGTGCACAGATTCCAACTAGGGGTAAGACAAATCCACCCAGAATTAAAGGTGGATATTACTAGACTGTTTACAAATATGCATCTGATGTAGCTCACATAAGTATATATACCTTTAAATGAAATTTGTTAGTCAAAAATGCTGACTGGGGGATTCTGAGAATTGAAGTTCACACTTCTTAAAGTTGCCAAGGTTGAGAAACACCAGTGTAGATAAAGCTTTGGCTAGTTGGGCTCTTTCCTTCTTTCACAGCACCAGATGGAGGATGCAGAGGAGTGAGAGGAAGAGGCTAACTCCATGATCAGTCCTTGACATTGCGTTCTCCAAATGAGCCAATAAATCAGGGGTTCTCAACCTTGGCAACTTTAAGACTTGTGGACTTCAACTCCCAGAATTCCTCAGTCAGCTTTGAGGAATTCTGGGAGTTGAAGTCCACAAGTCTTAAAGTTGCCAAGGTTGAGAACCCCTGCATGAATAAATAGAAACATCTGCTTGTCCTTCTTCTGAGCAAAGGAGATGCTAAGCTCCTGAATTTTAGCATTTTCTCTGAAGCAGCGGCTGAACCAGAGATCATTAACTCAGTTACAGAAGCCTTCCTAAGATTAATAATATTGTGGTATGGACAACATCAATCCTGCATTGACTCAGTCTGTGGATATGGATCAGGCTACTTTATTATTTTAAAGAAAATCAGACTGCCGTGGATGTGTTATGACAAAACAGCCCTCTGTGCAGTCTTCAATAATCTTACAGCTTCTGCTAAGAATTAGGTTACTGCTTGCTTATTTGCATGTTCAGGTCCTGATTTGTTCTTGTTGTACTTATTAATATTCCACTCATTTATTTAAAAAATGCTGAGAAATACCTCACTCTGAAAAGTACTTAACTGCAATACATCTATGTCACCAGAGTTTAAAAAGATTTTGTGTGATTTTTTTTTTTAAAAAAAAACCTTGGTGTTGCCCTGGTTTTAAATCTTGTGTTAGCCCTTTTCTCCTCCCATTTGCAAGTTGGACAGTCTTATGAATTGCTATTTTGAAATTGTGCTATTTTATGCTTGATCCTGCAAAGTAAACCAACATGAACACAGTTTTAAATAGGGAAATAATCTCATTAATTCAGCAGAGATGATTCATCTGCTTTCTGATAGGTAACCGGGGGAACCTGAGGCAAACTCTTCAACTGAATTTCAACTAAGGGGCCTGTTTTACATTCAGTTCCTTAGTTATGATGACCAACTACTTTCTATTCTTGAACCACACACTAATACACACAAATACTGTGTACCAGCAGTGCCCTTTTTCCCCCTAAATTCCTCCGAAGTATTGACAAATCTGAGATACATCTGTTATTGCCACCATGTGCAATGGCAGCTGTTTAATAGCTCCTTAGTAATATCGCAAATTGTGAGAGCCTAAGTTCACAATGATTGATAAACCCATGATTTGTTGATTAAGCAAATGCCTGGGTTCATACCAACTTGCTAAGTTTTAAATCATGGTTTTTAAACCATAGTGGATGGACTTGCAACAATTATGCCAAGATAAACAGTCACCCAATGAGTTCTATGGCTAAGGGTAGGCTAGAGCTGGGATCTCCCCATTTGAAATAGAACACCTTAAACTGGTTTAATGCCCATGTTTTTTGTTTTTTTTTATTGAAAATTTTTAAATTTTACAAAAAAGAAATTCCCTTCCCCAAACCCTCCCAACCCTCCCCGGACCTTCCCAGAGCTGAATACAGGCTTAATTAAAATTTTAAAAAAAAATCTTAAAACACGTATAAACCATAAACAAATCTAAATACATTGATTAAACAAATTATAAAATAATTAACAACAATATATAAAGAAAACAAGAAGAAAGAAAGAAAAGAAACAGAAAAAGAAAAGATAAAATGAAAAAAGAAAATTAAAAATTAAAAAAAAATATCTATAAAATATCTTAAACTTTACCATGTTTTGTACTTAAATTGGCTTAGCCTGGGTTCGTGTAACATGCTAAACTATAATTTCCTTAACTACAATCTCTTAAATAAATCACAACTGGTTGGATTTGCATGCCTTGCCAAACCACAAATCATGATGCATACCTCACAATACCTAGTCTCATACAATATGTTAAGCCTTAATTACATAATGGCTTAGTACATTATACAAACTACTAGTTATGGGTGATAGCAAGGGATCTTTAATAAAATTCATGATTCCCTCATCCAATTGTCCTTTCAATATAATTTGGGGGGAAAGCATAGCAATTAAAAATATCAGTGTGTAGGTCGCAAATGGCCTGGGAGAAAAATCTGCCTCTCTAGCCTACTAATCTAGAAGATATCAGTGTTTATCTGTCTCTTCCTGTGCCTGCCAAAATAGAGTAGGCTGAAGGCTTGGCAAGTAACTGAATCACAGATAAAAAGAATATTGTTGAAGGCATCAGGATAGGAACTCCTTCATTTCAGTGGTTTTCAGATACAGCAGCTGGATACTATTAATCAAATCTATATGGTAAAAAATAACATCAGTAACACTTCTATAGTAATATTTTAAATCTTCTCATCAATTATATATTGGCTTTCCATGCTGTACTTCCTTTCTATATCTCTTTTCTATTGCAATCCCTCCTATCTCAGGGTGTTTTTAAAAGCTTTTAGAATGGCATGATTGGTTATGTCAACAAGCTGCAGTGGTTGAGAAAGGATTCCAATTTCATCTTATTTGGGCAGAAGGTACTATCACTCTGTATTTATTCCTCCCATGCCCTGATAGTCCCCAGCCACAAAGAAACTAGATGAGGCTGAGATATAGTTCCTTGCTTAGAGCCAATAACTGAGCAGGGTTCAAGCTGATTCCATACAGAATAATCTCAGTTAAATGCAGCCGACCCTTATACATCAGAAAACTGGGGAAGACTAAGTCTTTTCTTGATATCTATTTCTATATTTGCATGATATTTATATTCTGAAGACCAGCATTCCATTAAGGGAGCTCTCAACCGCAATTTTGACATTGTGGAATCTAGGCGTAGGCTTAGCATGCCATATGTTGTTTGCAAAAACTAGATTGAAGTAAGGTTGCAGTCAGTCGTCAGGATCCATCCCTGGATTAGAATCTGTTCCAATGTCAAGAAATAAACAGATAAAATTCATGCTGGGCAAAAAGCCAGGAGGCCACAGTAGACCTCAGTGGGATTACAGCAAAGGCAGACAAATTACGTCCAGGGCCCAGAAAAATGGAGCAGATAAAGCCAGTGTGTTGAAGATTAGACTATGCATGTAGAAACAGGAAGCCAAAAATTCCAGTGTCATCGGCAGTTAGCCAAAAGGCCTATTGGGTTTTTTATTTATTAAACAGGAAGCTGTATAAATATCAAGAAAATGGCTGTGGGCCCAAAGGGAGCAAAAGGCATGCATGGGATGGCATGACAGTAGTCTGGGCATTTTCACAAGTATCAGTAAAATACTGAAAAGAAGGTAGCATTTATGCTATTTACATTTCTTCTAAATGCATTGCCTCAAATCATTTTTAGATGACATTCCTCTCTTTCTATCTCACATGAAGATAATACACACAGATCAGCACATTTCAGACATAACAACATTCTTAGCATTATTGATGAAAACACCCACAGATAATGAGCTCCCAGAATTATGATCCCAGATTGCTTCTCCCAACTAATCTGTAAACAGCCAGACTTGATAGAACTAATTCAAAAGAAGAATGATATGGTATCATAAAAATGAGTGGTTGTTCAAGAGTACACTAATGTTCATATTCCTTCTGATAAAGGCCAATCAGAAAAATTATACTAGAACATAGAATAGTAAGGTTGGAAGTGACCTTGGAGGTCTTCTAGTCCAACCTCCTCCAACTTTATACTGTTCCAGACAAATGGTTGCCTCATTGCTTCTTGAAAACCTCCAGTGATGAAGCACCCACAATTTCTGGGGGTAAGTCATTCCACTGATTAATTGTTCTTACTGTCAGGAAATTTCTCCATAGTTGGAGAAAATGTCTAGGTTGGACCTCTCTTTAACAAACTTCCACCCGTTACTTTTTGTCTTGCTCTCAGTGCTTTGGAGAATCGGTGATCCCCTCTTCTCTGTGACAGCCCCTCAAATACTAGCACACTTCTATCATCTCATGCCTAGTGTTTCGCTTCTCTTAGACTAGACATAACTAGTTCTCTCAACTGTTCATTATATGATTTAGCTTCCAGACCCTTTATTTTTGTTGCTTTTCTCTGTATTCTTTCTAGGTGGGTCTCAACATCTTTTTCTATTAGGATGAACAGAACTGGATGCAGTAGTCCAAGTGTGGTCTCACAAAACTAATCACACATAGTCATATAGTACTTATAACAAATTCAGTGATTCCAGTTCCAGTTTGGAGTGGTGAGACATATATGCATTCAGCTTCCACAAATATTTCTGTGGTATAAGATTTATTTACACACAGACACAGCTCTCAGCAAGATGAGGGTTCATCCCAGTGGTGGGATTCAGCCAGTTTGCACCACATTGGCAGAACCGGGAGCTCATTTTTTGTTACCCAGGCCCAGAATGGACTTCTGGAAGCAGCATCCACACAGAAAACCGGTTGTTCACATATTTGAATCCCTCCACTGGTTCACCATAGTAGCATTCAACAACATTGTGTACTTGTAGGATTTTCTGGTGAAGCAAAGCTGGGTTTTAAACTTAGTGCTAACCTAAACTGTCATTTTTATATACACAAAGGGGCCATATCCTCTTGTTTTCCTTACTAAAGGGATTATCATGGCCCATATATCTTTTGGCCATAGTAGCTCCCACCTACTAACCTACCAAATGTTCTCAAAGCACTCACAAAGAAAATCTAGGGAATTATAGTAAAAAAAAAATGTTTTAGTTATCTGGATTAAGTCATCTAAATTCATATTATGATGCTTTTATATCCCTTTTAGGGAGAAAAACTATTGATAATAGGAGGCAAATTATTTGGAATTTCTGATGATTTACTGCCAGGAGAACTGGTCCATTATGAAGTGCAATACCTGGAAAGTAATATAAAAATTTGTGGATTCCAGGTTGACCACTGGATGAAAAATCATATGAAAATTAGATCCTAATAACATTTCAACAATTAATGTCCACCAAGTGTCCTTAACCAAACATTTCTCAGAAATATTTGTACTAAGGTAAAAAAAATCAAATTCCAAAAAGCAATTTACTCTATAGATTTTTCAAAATTGCTCCACATCCAGAATTAAGAGTAAAACTGATAAAACTAACCTGGCAAAAGCCTTAGCAGTATGGTTCCAATTATTTATTTGTTTGTTTTTTGTTTCCTGCTTAAGACCATAGCTATTAACTCTTTATAAACAGAAATCAGAAATAAATCTAAATGGTGCATTGCCCAATAAATCATGTTCCCTGGACTCTGTAGATAGATGAATAATTCAATATTGGCAAATTAAACAATTCAGTAGTTCAGATATTTTCATTTTGTGCAAAATTCTGAAGATCATAATTATATATAGTTAAATCTATGATGAGCAGTGGTGGGATTCAAATATGTGAACAACCGGTTCTCTGTGTGGATGCTCTTTCTGGAAGTCCATTCCTGGCCTGGGCAACAAAAGATTAGCTACTGGTTCTGCTGAAGTGTTGCGAACTGGCTGAATCCCACCACTGATGATGAGGTGTGGCTCCTTGGTTTCATATATGTATGACAGTGAACATTTAAAAACACCATCCCAAACTATTTTTATTTCTGGAAAGCAAACCTGTGATTATGTATGGTCTGTGAAAGTTCATACTAGCAGAACAAAGTGAATATAAATGGAAATATAAGAGGGGAATAATGAACTATATTCTGTGTATTTTTTAAAGTTTTGCATAGACTTAAATTAAAACTGTTCAAATATAGGAAAAGTAAACTCAACAAATTGACAAAGCAGAGTGTGTTCCCTAAAATGATGGCACATATAAATCAGAATCCATAAAAGTACAGTTAACAGTAAAAGAACAAGCAGTCAAGAATTATATTGCAGACTAGCGCTTGGTAGAACCAACATGAAAGCCTTGGAAAAGATATTTAAATGTTGTGATGTGACTACACCTACAAAGATCTGAATTGTGCAAGCTATGTTATAACCTGTGACAAGTGAAAAGCAGGATAGGGAGAATATTGACATTTTTGAACTTCAATGTTGAAAAGACTGCTAGGAAAACTGTGAATAGTCAAGGAAACAAACCAATAGATCCTTGAATAAATCAACAAAGAGTTCTCAAGATACAAATGACCAGACTCAAATTATTCTACTTCGGCTACATTATTCAAAAACATAGTTCTCTGAAAAAGCTTAAATCTGGGAAAGGTGGAAGGAGAGAGAAGAAGAAGACCACCAGCAGTAAGATGGATAGAGTTAATTACAGTGGTGATGAGTGCACCATTGGAAGACTTGAAAGGCCCGGTTAGGGACAGATTGCCAGGAAAAAGATTTATCTATGTGGTTGCTACAAGTTGAAAACAACCTGATAGCACAAAACGAATAATAATACAGGTGTTTAATCAAAAGTATAATTATTTATTAGATTTTTTTTAAAGATGGCTACAATTCTATGACTCTCCATAGTGTGCATGGGCTTGAATGGCGATAAAGATTTTTCAGAATCAGACCCCTCTGAAGAAGGATCTGGTCGTTCATCCAAAATCAGGGTTTCGAGCCAATTTTCTGTTTTGTTCAGCTCTTCTATTGATTATGGCTCCTGGTAGCATAAAATCTAATTTTTCTTGGAGTGAAAAGTAGCTTTACTAGAATTCTGCATGTTGGAAAGAAGAGAGTGCATAGATTCTGCTCATTATCATAGTGGCTAACTTAACAATAATGGCAAAAGATAAAGGTAAAATCCTATAGGTGTAAAAACTCTGATGGACATGTTATAATTAAACTGCACAGCATTCCCCAAGCTTGAGAGCAGAGAAATCTACCAATAAAATATTCCAAGAGGTTTGCACTATTTGTTTTCCTAACCTCTAGGTAGCAAACAATTGAAAAGCTTTATCTTGGTTGTTCAATAAAATTGAAGACATAAAGAGAAGTCCAGAAGATTATCAGGATAAATTAAATCATCCTCCACGGTCCAGATTGACAGCTACCATATCTGGACTGCAAGAATCTGGATGACCACTAGATGAAAGCAACCAGAATTAATGCCATCCTGATCATCTCATTCCCTCCCCTTTTTGCTGCTTCCTTTGATTTTCAAATTTGCCAGCTGCAGATCTCTTTAATCATAAGGAACCTAGGAATCCAGATTGTTGATAGACTGCCTTTAAAGACTTTTATCAAGAAACCTGCTGAAATCCATATCTAAGTGATGAAAGACAGTAATGGCTTGGCACCCTAGTATCTCTGAGACCTCTTTCTGCAAGTAGAACTGACCTGCCCAGTTCACTCATCTAAAGGAGGACGGGATAACCATCTCCTGGAGATGGTCTGAATATTGTAGCAGTGGTCTACACTTCTTCTTTTGTCATAATTACAGAAGACCTTTCATATAAAATGACTATGAACAACGCATTGTTTGGAGTTATAGAAAATGAATGGAAATAAACCAGTTATTGTTAATAACAACTTTATAAGAGAAAAAATAAACATAGGAAAATGCAAGTAATATTTTTAAAGCTTCAAAGGGGCAAAAGAAGTTTTTAATCACATTTTGTTCAATAAGACAAAATGTGCTTATGTTTCAGCCATAGAGGATAAAATATATTCTAAATTACAATATTGTTGTTTCAATCTGTTGACAATTTGTTATTGGTTGACTCTGTTAAAGAGACAGAGGAATTGTTTTTCTGGAAAATCTTAAACATAATGTTTACCAGAGTTTTAAACAATTTATCTATAGGGCAAGTCTTATCTTAATGAAGAACTATTTAAACTGACTTTACCTAATCTGCTAAAAGGCCTCATTTGTGATTAAAATATCCCAACAAGTTTAGACTGGCCAGAGTCTTGTTGCCCATAAAGTTGTATTTTAAATGCTGAGATTTGACTGATTTACAGTTCTAAGTCCAACATTACAAATATATTTAATTACATATTCTCTAAAGATTCATCACAACACATGTTTTTCCGCTACTTGGGTATGGCAGAAGCCATCCATTATTACAAGTGGGAAGATGGAACAAGGAAAAATCATGTAAAATGGTGCCTAAAAACATACAGATGGGTTGATCTATCAATATAAAACGGAAATGCAAGAGAGTTTTTTCCTATTCTAACATGATTTTTTCATGTTAAGGCATACTTTGCTCTGTAATATGAATACTTTCTTAAAACTAATAACTAGAAAGTTTGTTTTTAATGCATAGCTGTTATGTTAAATCCAGATGTTTGATTCAATGATAGTAATGGTGATTTCAACACAATTGCATGTATTAATACTATACAAGTTAGAAAGTTGAATTTGTCCTTTTAAAACAATTGGAATTCAATTGCAAACAAGTAGACAGAATTAGCCTCTAATATTTTTTCTCCTTTACTTCTAGGGATCATAGCTTTTTGTCTTCAGTTTCACCAAATATCAGTGTTGCTGTTTGGAAGGACAATTGTTTTTATGTCTGGCTTCTTGTGATCTAACAATATTTTAGACTTTTTAAAAGAATTATTTGTAGTTTGGAGCTTGCACTATGGACCATTTGCACTAGCCTTGTAATCCAGTAGTGATTACCAGCTGGGAAACATTGGTCTGAAGTTTTAAAATTAGATTATAGTTTCACTGAATCTCACTGAATGAGATTCTTTTTAAAATATGGTCCTCTTGCTTCTAGAATCCCCTTTACCTGAAATCATACAGAGTTGTCTTTTTTTGTTCTCTGATTGTAAAAAAGAAACTAACATAGACATGTTCAATCTTACAGGGAGAAACCAGTTTAGAAAATCTTTTTTAATTTTTCCAGTCCCTTCAATAATGAGAAATTCCCTGAAGTCAAAACAGCCTCAGTGAGCCAGACCAGAGTTAGGCAAGTTCAGTTTCTTTGAAGGGGGATACCTAGAAATGGATGGTATTTCTATCCTGTATTTATACATAGATTGTAGACCAGTGGTTCTCAACCTGTGGGTCGGGACCCCATTTGGGGTTGAACCACCATTTCACGGGGGTCGCCAAACAACGCAGTCAGCCATTTTTTCCCCCTTTCCTTAGCTGTGCTACTCCTTTTATTCTATTGGTTTTTGAAAGCCAATAGAATAGACTCTATTCTATTGGCATTCGAAAGCCAATAGAATCTATTGGCTTTCGAAAGCCAATAGAATAGGCTCTCTTGAATAGAGTCTAATTCTATTGGCTTTCAAAAGCCAATAGGAATTGTCCAGGCTGTCTCTGCCCTGCTGAGCCCGCCAAAAGTCCCATTCTGCAAACGGTGCTGCACCAGTTGAGTAGTCCTCGACTTACGACTGGTTGAGTAGTCCTCGACTTACGACCCGTTGGGGGTCGCGGCATTAAAAAGGTTGAGAACCACTGTTGTAGACCAATGTGCATAGCACAGGACATGATGACAGATTAAAGCCATTAGGTGGCAGTACTTATGCATCTTTGGATAGATAATCTAATTCTAAGCAAAGCCAAGCTTGATTAGGTCCTGGATGGAGAGCCATTTGGAAAGTCTAAGGTTCAGGCTAGACTTATTTATTCAAAATAAATCTGAAAGAAAATAATGTCACACTAAAAATGCATATTATCTCTCTTATTTGGTTTCTATGGAAATTCAGAGCCATATAGTTTCTTGCAAAGGGTTACATTAGCACAGCTGTACTAAGTCAAAGGTTCAAAAAGGAGCTTTGAATGACATGTACACACATTAGTACGCACACATTACAACTTTCTACAACTTCGTACATTAAATACATCATTTTCCATAACTATGCCAGAGCTGCAGAAAGCAGCCATACCGTCCCCAGAAAAAGACATGCAGAGTTAAAGTGTTTCAGACACCTTATGCTCAGAAGATTTTTGCCTTCAGATTTGAAACACCACACATTCCTATTAGACAGCTTTGTCTCTTCTTAGTTGTGGTATGCACTGACCTCAGAAAGAAGCCAGAGGCTAGACTATCCCTTTCCCCTTAAAGGGCAGAAGGATCCATTGTCTTCATCCATTATGATCATCTCATCTCCCTTTTGAGATTACTGAAACACAGTCTAAGATAACAATTTTTTCTGGCTGTCAAAGGGCAGCCATGTTGACTGCTTTGTTGGGCCAAGAAATCCAGGAGAAAGAGACCATGTGAGGCCTACTTAGCTATCTTTCCAAACCCAGTAACGGCTTTATACTGTAATTATCAGCTTGGATGCCCATTTGCATTTGTCCAATTTAAAAAAGAGAATAAAGACAAAGACAGGCAATTTCCAAAAGAATTAATCTTCAGAAAATTAATGCAGATCATATTTATAATATCAGAGATGCCTCTACCCCAAAGCCCAGAATCCAAATATTTTGGCGAACTCTGAGATTTAGAACTATGTTTTTTCAGGTTTGTATCCATATTTGGTGGGGAAGGAAAATCATGTTGCCTGTGCACTGGAAAAGTAAGTCAGAGGAAGATAGACATCTGTTTGTTGGAAACATATTGCAACAAGACATGAAATAAAAGAGAGATTGTGTAGAGTAGCTGAGTAATATCTATAAACTACAGAAACAACAGGGTCTATAAAACTTTCAATAGTTTCAGGCCAAGATATCTGAGATAAGTTAGTGAAATGCTCTTGAAGACAGCATAAACTTTGTCCTTTGATTTGAACTTGTTGAAATTTGCAGTCTTCGTCAGAGACTCTTAGATGTCCAACCACAATAGTATTGATAGAGCATAAGAGTTTGCTATGACTACAGTGCTTTGGAACAACCTCTTATTGAGAACATATTAACAACATTAACAAACAGAATCAAACACTTTATAAGAGATCATGCAATGTTAAGTAATGTATTGAATATCTGGTATAATTACAAGAAATTTATATAATTTTGCTTCACTATTAAATGCTTATTTTCATGAAAAGAATAGCATAATGAAGTTCTCTAAGAGACAATATAATACATTTAGATTGCAGGACGATTAAAAATAAGATAAAATCTTTTGAGACTCACTTCACAATGGCATCATCATCATCATCATCATCATAATGTTGGATAGTATCTTGGAGGTCATCTAGTCCAACCACCTGCTCAGGCAGGAAACCCTATAATATTACAGACAAATGGCTGTCCAGTCTCTTCTTAAAAACTTCCAGTGTTGGAGCATTCACCACTTCTGGAGGCAGGTTGTTCCACTGGTTAATTGTTCTAACTGTCAGGAAGTTTCTCCTTAGTTCTAGGTTGCTTCTCTCTTTGCTTAGTTTCCATCCGTTGCTTCTTGTCCTGCCTTAAGGCGCTTTGGAGAATAGCTTGACTCCCTCTTCTTTGTGGCAACCTCTGAGGTATTAGAACACTGCTATCATGTCCCCCCTCATCCTTCTCTTCATTAAACTAGACATACCCAATTCCAGCAACCATTCCTTATATGTTTTAGCCTCCAGTCCCCTAATCATCTTTGTTGATCTTCTCTGTACTCTTTCTAGAGTTTCAACATCTTTTTTTACATCATGGTGACCAAAACTGGATGCAGTATTCCAAGGGTGGCCTTACCAAGGCATTGTAAAGTGATATTAATACTTCACATATTCTTGATTCTATCCCTCTGTTAATGCAGCCTAGCACTGTGTTGGCTTTTTTGGCAGCTGCAGTACAAAGCTGGCTCATATTTAGGTGATTGTCCACTAGGACTCCGAGGTCCCTCTCACAGTTACCACTATTGAGCAAGGTACCACCTATACTATACCTGTACGTTTGGTTTTTCTTGCCTAAATGTAGAACCTTACTTTTTTTACCATTGAATTTCATTTTGTTAGATAGCGCCCAGTGTTCAAGTCTGTCCAGATCCTCCTGTATCTTAAGCCTGTCTTCTGGAGTATTGGTTATTCCTGCCAGCTTGGTGTCGTCTGCAAATTTGATGAGTTCCCCATCTATTCCCTCGTCCAAATCGTTGATGAAGATGTTGAAGAGCACTGGGCCTAGAACGGAGCCCTGGGGCACCCCATTGCACATTTCCCTCCACCTGATTGGTTTCAGTTATCTTCCTATAAGTAGTCTAGTATTAAAAGAATTATGAAACAAAGGAGGAAACACTTAGAGATTTGACTGAATCTGAGAATCTTTTAACATGTAAGTCAGAGCATCTGTTGGGCCTTCTTTATAAATTGCTGGTGAAGGATCATTCAAAAACTGAACAAGTCAAAGACTGATTAAATAGATGCAGAATTTAGATGCAGTAATATACATCAGTGGGAACTTCAATGGAATAAGAACATTAGGTTTACACTGAATATTGCCACTTCGAGGAAATTGGTGTAAGATTCAATTCAGGGTGTTGGTGGTCACTTTTAAAGCCCTTCATGGCATGGATCCAGGTTCTTTGAAAGACCATCTCATCCCATTGGGATTGGTCTGCACCATTCGTACCGGCAGAAGAGGCATGCTGTGGGTCTCATCAGCCCAATTAGTCTGGGCGGGGTCCAGGAGGAAGGCCTTCTCTGCTGCTGCTCCTGCCCATGGAACGTCTTGCCCCAGATGTGAGATTGGCTCCAACCCTCCTATCTTTTCGTAAGTGCCTAAAGACATGGCTTTGCCAGTTGGTTTGGGCCCAGTGGAGGGCAATGGAGGTGATTGATTAATAACAGATCCCACTTATCTCCCCACTCCGTCCCCACCCATCCCATATATCTTTAGTTTTAATGTTTGTTTTTAACTTTTTTATGTTTTAGCTTATATGTAACTGTAAGCCGCCCAAAGTTACTCTAAAGTAAGATGGGTGGCCAATAAATTTTATAAACAAACAAACAAACAATTACCTGAATATTAAACTTAAGATAAATATATAGGGGCAGGGAGAGCACTAATACTTTGCTCATGATGAGTAGCACACCCTTGCCAATCAGGAATAAATGTAATAGAGAGCTGGTAAAAATAGACAATGGGGCCAGCAAACATTAGATTGATTCAAATCAAGACAAGGTTGGGGAGGGGGACAGCACTTTAACAAAGCTTTTCCTACTGCAGGGATGCATTTAAATTATAGCAGTAAACTTTATGTTTGCATGAATACATAACAAGCATGTGCAAAATGTACAATATTTCCCTCTTTTGTTCTTTTCTTCTACTTTGTTTTTTGGGGTGATGCATAAGTGCCTCATCTACTGCAAATTATTTTAACATACTTTAATTTATTGTCAATTTTTATTTTGTTGCTATTGTTCTGTATCCTACTATTTTTTTAGCTGACTGAATATCCTTTCCATGTAGAAAGGCAAATATATAACTCCAATAAATGTTACCTTTTTTTGTCAAAGCTCCCCCTCCGTTTAAATGAATCCTGAGAATTGAAGTTTGGTGGCAGTACTATGAGCTTTCCATCAGAATTCACTAATCCCATCCCCAAAACAACATAAAACCAAGCAAGGAAGCAAAGTCTATGGTGTCTCTATCACTCCTGATGGCTCAAATCTCTTCATAAAGAACTGCAGAGTGGGGTTTATTTTTTTATTTTCTCCCTGTCAAAAAGACAAACAGAGGGGAGGGGGAGAGAGACCTGGCTATAACCTGTGCTTTCCACAAGCTGACACATATATTCTTATTATGTAATAGAAATAAAAGAAAAATATGTGACTGACAGCCAGAAGAAGAACAATGGCAGAGTTCTCTCTCTTTTTTCAGCCAAATACCACAAGTAGTCTGTGCTTTGTAATTTTAGTTTATTGCTCATTCCTGCCCTTTTCTCTTGCCTCCCCATAATTAAACACTGTTGGAAGAGTGCTCTGAATCATACATTCAATAGAATAGCCAGAATCAATTAGCAGCATATTTTTAACATAAAAAGTGGGGACCATAAGTACTGCACATGATAGCTCTTTGAAGGTTTTGTTGGAAAGGTGTCCATCTGTTCTGAATTGAAAGCTAAATCTGGAAAATCTGCCCTCGCTGGAGGTCTATAATGGTTAAATGGCACCCCATTGCTAGAATTCCTTGCTGTTATAGTAATCTTCTCTCTCCTTTTTGAGACCTGTTTCACTAGCATTAAACAACTAGAACTGCAACCCTGTGAACTTCTAGGAGTAAGTCCCTTTGCAGTCTTTAGGAGTTTCTTTTAAATAGATATATATGTCATTGATTTTAAAATTACGGATGAGAAAAATGTTACTCCAGACGGCTATGAACTTTATTTCTTCTGAGTGCCAATTACATAGCGCATGGATGCAGTCAGTGGTGGGATTCAGCCAGTTTGCACCACTTTGGCCGAACTGGTAGCTAATTTTGTATTGCTCAGGCCCAGAATGGACTTCCAGAAGTGGCATCCACACAGAGAACTGGTTGTCCACATATTTGAATCCCACCACTGGATGCAGTCCATTAGAATCTGGAGGATCACCTATAGCTAGGCACAATCATAAATCATAAAACAGTGAATATAGCAATCAAGTAAATAAACCCTCTTCAGTGTATGATTGTGCATGAGTAGGAGCAATATTTATTGCTGCTGGTATTTCAGAGAGGTAAACAAAGGCAATATAAAAGGACAATACATTGGCTAATGTTATAATTGTGGAATCTACATTTAATAACAGCTGGATTCACATATTCCTGTACTATAATGTGATTTCCTTGTTTGAAGCTTAGTCTGAAGTGTGAACCCCATTGATAGTGGATTATCCCATCAGGAAAGATTGTTTGCTAAGCACAATTCGCGAACTATGCTAAAATAATCAGGAGAATAATGGAGAAAGGTAGCACACTTTTAGAGACTATGCTTTATTGGGTATTTTAGTTATTTCCTAGAAGTCTCCATAGAATGACTAGCAGAAACACATTATGAAAAATATAAGATCCAACCATTATCAGGTATTGCCTTCTTGCTTAGAAGAAACATATAATTTCTTTTGTAAGTGGAATTACTGAAAGAGTTTTTATATCAAGAAAACAAAGGATAATACAACCCTAGGTATTATAACTAGAGACTTCTTGAGAGGCCTCTACTAATAAAATTGGATAGCTTTATCTATAATTAGAGAGGAAGTGTGCTTAGAGAATATCTTCCCACTAAAATAATAATAAAAATACAGTAAAACTATCCTACATGGAAAACTATTATAATAGGAGCCAAGTCAAGTTTTAGAGCCATAGATATCTTTTAATTTCCTTTGTTTGGAATAGCAAATTGCCTACATCCAAGAATCTCTCAGCACATATTTTTCTTCTATTCCCCTAACCATTCATTTTCCTCATGTGTCCCAGGAAATAACAAGTAAAAATTATAACAATCAACTGAACATCTGATAAGGCAAATTCCAATTAAGAATGTGTGTGTGTGTGTGTGTGTGTGTGTGTGGGAGAGAGAGAGAGAGAGAGAGAGAGAGAGAAAAGGAGAGGGGGGGGGAGAGAGAGAGAGAGAGTCTATTAAGGCAGTATCCATTTCCTCCACTTAATATTATAGCCAAGTAGATTTCCTGCTTGGAAGTATTCAAGGCAATAAAACATGGGGAAAGTAGTATAGGATGACACTGGAAACCATGGCTAATGAAAGGGCCCATTGAAAATAAGTCTAATTGAGAACTGTTTCTCAATACCACCAGTTAGAAAAAGTTTTACTAAGAACTCATAATGGAGCCAAAGAGGGTACAAGAGGCAAGGTCAATAAACTATAAGAACAAAATAAAACCAAACCAAAAACCCAATTTCCTTAAAAACTGCAGCACGGATGCCCCCCTGTGGACACAGTAAACTATTTTGATCAGCAAATTATACTGATCTTTAGCAAAGGATAATTCAGAACTTGTTTTAAAAGAACTCAAACTTCCATCTTGTTGGCAAATATACTTCAAGTAAAACAAGAGCCCCATTTTTAGTATTAGTGCACTTTTTATAAATCACACACAGATAATCCGGTAATAAGCCTTATCAGAGTAGGTTCCACTCTATTCTATACTGATTCATCTTTTGAGCTGTTTTCTAGACTTGTCATTTTGAAAAGGATACCACTTTAGGCAGTGATGAGATTCAAATAATTTAGCAAATGGTTCTCTGCTCAAATGACCACTCCCTTTCCCGAATGCACCATTCGGGAAACTAGAGAGATGAAGCATCTCTTCCTGAAATTACCTCTGAGAAGCACCACCTAGTTTTTTGCCTGAGTGACATGATCAAAAATGCCGCATCTTCATTTGGTTTCCATCACTCCTTTCTTGGATTTTTGAGGATGGTCTTTTTTTTCCCACCTGGAAGGAAGTTGAACGAAAACCAGACATGTTCTGGAAAATACAGATTTATCATAACCAGTTCGCCAAACTTAACAAAAAATTAGGTATCGGTCCTGCCGAACCAATGCAAACCGGCTGAATCCCACCATAGACTTTAGGAATAATTCTGCAATAATCTTGAGGAACAGGAGGAAGAGCTGCTATGAAGACAATATCCAGATAAAAGAAATCTTGAGTCTGGAGCGGAAATTAATTTGGGAAAGCGACTCAGATAGGACCCTCCCTAGTTCTCATTAAGATAAAGGGAGGAGGAAAGCATATTCAAACTTAGAAGACTGGTGTCAGCCCTCGAGATAAACCAAACTAAACTTTAGGAAATTAAAGTTATGCATGCTAATGTTATTACAGGTAGACCTTGACTTACAAGTTTGTTTAGTGACTACAACAGCACTTTAAAAAGTGGCTTATGACCGTTTTTCACAGTTACAACCTTTGCAGCATCTCCATGGTCACGTGATCAAAATTCAGATGCTTGGCAACTGGTTCATATTTATGACCGTTGTGGTGTCCCAAGGTCATGTGATCACCTTTTGCAACCTTCTGACAAGCATAGTCACTGGGGAAGCCAGATTCACTTAACAACCAGATTCACTAACTTATCAATTGCAATGATTTACTTGCCACAACTGTGGCTAGAAAAGCCGTGAAAGGGGCAAAAACTCATTTAATAAATGTCTCCTTTACCAACAGAAATTCTGGGCTCAATTGTGGTCATACGTCAAGGACTATCTGTATTTTTATTATAAGGTTACAGTAACAGAATGTTGCGAATCTAAATACCTTCCCCCGCACTTCTCTACAGAAATTGTTCCTTACAGATTCAGGGACAACCTACAAGATAATTAGGAAAACAAAACCAAAGAGAAGTTGAATGAATTGGACATGTTCAACTTTGAGAACAGCAGACTGAAAGAGGCTATGATAGCATTGTTCAAGTAATTGAAGGGATGACACATAGAAGAAAATCAGGGCGTGTGTATGACCTGCAAGAATTTGATTTAATTACAGGAGTATTGGGGACAGACCATTACACTTAACAGAAGAAGCCAACCTGGTCCAACAGGAAAAGGTTAACTCTATCTTTTCTAGCCAAAGGCAGAACTTGAACTTGAACTTCTGTGGAGGAAATTCCTTCTTCCTCAGTTGTGTACATTAACCTCAGCTGAAAGCAAAACCTATAACATCTTTACATATGGAAAAAGTATACTTCCAGCAACATCTAAAAGTAAATCCATAACCCCTTGATCAATGAAATAACAATATTAAACAATTGGATTGCATGTGCTTTTTATTATAGTCCCTTCTATCTGGTTTGGATTCCTGATGCTTGATTACTGAGGATGAAGCTAATGGGACAGTGATACACCATATCCCCATTCTGGGGTTGCAATAGAAGTTACAGTACCATCTGCAGCACTAAATGGTTGGCTGTCTCTACTGAAGTGAATGTATTTGTAATTTATTTACTGGTAATATTTAATAATTGTTGTCATCTTCACCCAAGTCACAACCCTGCAGATGTCTATCAATGAAATCAAGAGGCTGTGAATGCCATACAGAACTCATAAATTATGACCAGAATAAATTATTGCTGTGCTGTATATTTCCTGCCCCATCTGTTAATGGAGGGTGGATAATTCATCTCTCAGCACTCTCTGTCTTGTAGGACACAAATATGTGCTTAGTCTTCTGGTCTCCTAGAATGTGCAACTGAGATAAATTCTTATGGCTCTGTGTGCAAATAATTTCTTCAAACTGTATTCCATGAAAAAACTAATTCAGAGAAAAATTTGGTAAGATTATCTCCTGTCATTTGTAAAACCTTGAAAGATGTTTGATATGAAATAGGTGGCTAGTCTCAGGACCACATTGTCTTGGTGGCACCCACCACTGATCTCTCAAGAAAACTCCCAGTTCCTAGAATACATTTGGAAGGGGTACCCAAAAAGATAATATGCTTATTTAAGATTAAATTGGACTATGATAATTGTAAATTAATAAAGTTTGAAAACAGGATTAGGATCTATAGAAATCTAATGTAGAAATGGATCATTTTAAATATATTATACTATTTGAGGGAAATAGAGGGAATATTTAATGTATTTACTTGAGTTATTCATATATGATTTCGTTCTTGGATGTTTGACTATCCCATCACCACGGTGTGTCTCGAGCATTTTGTTGTAAAAGTTAAAAAACCAATAAAATTTGTTCTAAAAAAACCCCTCCCAGTTCCCTTTGGCTCAATGAGCCAAAGAAACCAGTACTAGGCAAGATGCATTCCAAGTGTAGTGATCACAGTCTGCTTAATGGTGGCAGGTTGTGTGTGAAAATGGGAAGCCCCAGCTGCTGTCACCTCCCTGCTGCCCACCCCAATACACTCTGCACTCTGCCCACCTTTTTGCCTATCTACCTGGCTCTCCCTCCAGCCGGCTACGCTGAGTTAGCCGTGTGGAGTTGTTCTGCAGCAACTTGGTGGCTGTGAGTCAGCAAAGGCAACTTGGTGATGGCTCTTTACTGCTTTTTGGAAAGCTATGAAGAAGAAATTATCAGAATTGACATAAATATGAAATCTTTGAATTCTCAGGTGTCTTTGATAATTTGAGTGCTAAAGGAGACCTCTGAACTGGAAATATATCTTCATATACAAAACTGGGGAAGAGATGGCATGATTGTCTGATGAGGATATGATGGGGATATCCAAGTGTACCATTGATGGATCTGCTGAGGCTGTAAAATTGTTTGGTATGGTGATCTATGTTGTGATTTTGGAGTTTCCATTCTAAAAGTTTGAAGCCTGATGGATTTCTTCAGGGAGTCAAGATTCAGAACAACTCTCATGGTCCCAATGAGATATCCTGTGATTCCTATAACTCCTATTTTTGCTTACTTCAGTGAGGCATGAGTAGCACCATGGACTTTAAGAACATGGGTGAGATAACTCCTCTGATAAGATTTCCTCCCTATTGCGTTGTATCGCCATATCTATTACACGTGTTCCTTCTCTCTGCCAAGAACATCAGCTGGGATATTCCAAAGAAGGTAGAGCAGGTGAGAAATGGGAAATTCCAAAAGGCTTTGTGGCCTGGTACCCTCAATCTTCTCTAGAATCTTGTTTAAGGCACAATAAGATGCAACTCTCTCTCCAGTTCCAATGTACCCCCATCTTTGAAGTAAGGCCTTGTTGCCTGGAACCTGGGGGTTGTTTGACATTTTGGTATGTCCACACAATTCAGCTAGGCATTTTCTCATTCTAACTAGATCTGGTCCTCTTCTAATAACATGTCCATCCTAAAGGCTTCTCAAACCTTTTATTGCTATGCTGGTGCAAAGGAGGGAGATGAGGTTGCTTTATATGTCAGTGCGAAGGCAAGGGAGGTTTTGGCTGCTCTTTGGCTTCCTTCCTGGGACAGGGAGATGGGACAGAGAGTCTTTTGGAATAAGTCACAGCATGCCAAGTGCCTTTATCTCTGGTAGGTAATAAAGAAAAGTGATTGTATTCCCCATGTGGCATCTTTTGATCATGGCTCCCTTGGCCACTGGCCTCTTCTTATCCCACACCCAAGGACTTTTTGCGGAACCCTTTGTTACTTTGCATGACTCTAGAATCGAAATCGCTGGGAGGGAAAGAATGCCACTTCTGCCATGTACCTCTTCTTTCACATTTTGCTTCTTTCTTTTTTTATTTTTGTATCTTTTTATTGGATGCAAGTGAAAAGAAAAAGCTGTTTCTTGGCCAGAGATGAAACTGAGAAGAAATACCAGAAAGCAGAATTAAGGCGGGGGAAGGAGAAATTCCCTGCACCAGATGCAAAAGTCTAGAAAGGTCAGAGTGAACCCTTCCTGTAGGCTCCACCATTAGTGGCCAAAATAAATTTCTCCACAAAGCAAGTTGAATTAATTATCCACAGAGGCTGTGTTCCCCTATATTGGATGAGTTCAGCAGAAGCTGGAAAGCCATCATTTGGATTCCTACCTTGCACAGGTGACTGAACTCAAATGACTAGTAACAGGCATATTTATTGATTATATTTTATGTCCTCCAAAAATTCAAGGCATTTTATATGGTTTCTTTTGCTACCATTTTTTCTCTCATAACTGACAAATTGAGACACAACAATCTAGAGTGTTATTCACAACTAGGAATCTGGGTACTGGTTTCTGCAATCAAACAAATTTCTATAATGTTTGTCCATCACTCTACACAATATGTTAAGATAACAAGTAAAATATCAAAATAGTTTTAGAGTGTAAATTACTATTTAAAATGTAATTTAAAGGATTTACTGCAAATTGATTGAAAAAAGTACAGTACTTTTACTGTCTTTGGCAACTGTGCCATTGCATAACATAATCTAACACAAGGTTAAAGGTTTGGATTCCTTCCTTCCTTCCTTCCAAATTTACATATTAAAAAAGTATTCTGGCTCATTTGTTGTGCTATCTTCAAGTAAACAGTACAAGGTCGTTTTCCAAAGATAATTTTCAACTAGCAGTTGCATCGCTGGTATAAACAAAATGATTTTCTGGTGATTGGAGACAAAACGCATTCACTCCCAGGCATTCACCTGAAATGCATTTCAGATTTTCCCCTAAACAAAACAGCCAAGTATTTACGTCAAAATTCCTATTGCATTCAATGGAGGCAACCTCGGATAAGTGGCCATACTAATAGTTTCCGCTGCTATCCGGTATCCGAGATCTCCGAGGCGAGGAGCAGCAGAGCAGCAGAGGAGAACCTGCCAATTTGACTCAGCCAGCCGGGTCTTCGGCGGCGTTTGCATCGCGAGCACTCCAGGAGACTGACAAGTCTCCCATGCCTGACTGTGGACCCCGGAAGTCCTCCCAGCTCCATGAAAAGCGTCCTCGAGCCGTGTTGGAGGTCAACTGGGAGCTGCAGTCCAGCGCATCTGGCGAACAACTAAAAAGCGGCGCTTTGCCGGGAGCGGCTGCCCACCGCCCGCCCATCCGTATCCGGGTCTCAAACTGTGTGGGCGGCCCTTGAGCGTTTCTCCGGCGCTGTCTCTCCTCAGGCTCAGGTGCGGAAGCGAGGAACTAGGAGGCAGGAGCGCAGAAACAGTGGCAAGCAGGATCGGAGCGCCGGCGGGCGGGCTTCCCTGGTAGGTGGAAACGCTGAGACTGAGCGTGTCTTCTGCGTCCTTCGAAGGGGAAAGAGGCGCTCAAAAGCGGCTGCAGGGATGCGTGTTTCTTCCTCGACAGCGCCAGAGGCTCGCGTAGTTTGCGCCTAGGCGCTCTCTGCTCGGTTCAGGCTGCCTGGGCTGTAAACAGCACCGCTTCTTGTGATAGATTGTATGTCCACAGTGAGCACGCGTAGATTTTCGGGTTATGCGTGGTTGTTTCGGTTGCAAGACAACCAACATGTTCAGCTTAGCAACTCACCGAAAGCACTGGGGACAGCACAGTTAGAGACAGGCTTTCTGGGAAGAGAACACAATTAGAGTTTTAGGCACCCTAGAAATGAATCGTATTATTAAGTCACAGGGAGACCACCTCTCCAAAGCTTTTGCTCTATTGTAATAAATATCTAAAAAAACAATCATAGGCAGGACTACTTAGAAATAACTTTTCCTGAATTTAGTTTAGTTCTGAAGTTAGCCTTTCATTAATTATTAGTCATTAGGTTATTTGATCCAACAGAATACATAGTTATGATCCTGGATACTCTTATTTGAAACTGATTTTTCTTGATTTATTTGCTACCATACCGAGTACGAGATGGTAATAATATCTGCTTCTAAGTACCATTTTAGAAATCTAATGAATGATTATTCTGAAGCAGGCCAACCAAGTCTTTAGCAGTGCTTGGAGAACTGGAGCTGGATAGTTTCAACAGTATGAATTGTTTACTCGCAGGGCAGGGTGTATACTTTCCAGGATTGCAACATCATTTGAAAAGGTGCCTTCTAAACTAATTTAGAAAATGGTTATTTCTTCGAAAGAATGTAGGCATCATGCCTGTGATTTAGGCCCTGCCTCATATCCACCTTAATATAATGCAGCCATTGTATGAATTTATCAATCTTCATCCTTGACCCTATAACATTGCCCTCTTCTCATTCCAGACCAATAATTTAAACAGCCTTGTCCTGTCACCTTTGCATTGGTTTTAAATTTCAGTGAAACCTTGATTTATCAAAGATCAGTGCAATTAGCTTTGCACAGAACAAATGTTTTTACACATTGATTAACAACATTTGTGTAAAGACATTATGCAAATGCTACAAAATGACAAGTCTCTAATGGACATTTGTAAATAACAGATATCCTCTCCTTTGAATTGGTCTACTGAAGTGAAGATTTGTATTAAGCCAAACCTGTTTTACCACTGCTTTAAGGTATATAAAATCTGAATTTTGGGGAAAGTCCCAAACCTATTGATCTATTGTCTATGTGATCAGTTCTGTCATGAGCACTTTGAGGGCAACATGCTAGCACATGTTCCATTGCAACCATTTATTTCCCAGCATTTATTATTTCTAAACCCTCTGCTTCTACCAAGAATATATTTGGTTGTCCAATAGCTACTCACTTTTTACTTGTGCAGTCACGGAAGAATCTTGACTTTCACCTAATTTGGGCTATTTCTGCCTTGTGTTCCATTTCTGTATTCCACATTATTTAAACATGAGACTTTGAGCTGTGGGAGGAACAGTAGACAAACTAGTCTACAACTGCCTGGGTGAGGTCCTTGCCCTCCCAGCTGCTGTGCCTGTTTAGGGGATGTTTTTGCTTGCTGGCGGGGGATATATTGAAAAGGAAAGTGGAGCCAAGCCAGAGGCAAATACCAACACTTTGCTTATTACCAGTATGAGTGACATACTCACCTGGCAATGACTCCAGATAGACACCATAGAACCTGACAGGGGTGGTCAGTAGGGACAGCAACTTTTGTGTTGGGATTCTTTTGTGCCACATCAAAGCTGAGTGGACAATGTGTTATTTCAATAATAGAGAAAGGCCCATAGGCTATAATATAAATGGAAATGTCTTGAACTTCTTGATTACAATCACTCAGTTTATCATATACATCAGAGATCCCCAACCTTTTGGGCACCAGGGACTGGTTCCGTAGAGAAAGGTTTTTCCACGGACCGGAGAGTGCATGGTTTTGTGTGCTGCCTGCATTCCATGGATGGGGCTTTGTTTGTGCAAACTGGTTGCTCGCATGCTGTGGACCGGTACCGGTCCATGGACTGGGAGTTGGGGACCCCTTATATACATTACATTGAAAGTGACTTTAAGTTTTCATCATTGCCTTGGATAAATTATTGAGCTTCCTTAATTTCTGTCTGTTCATCTGTTGAATAGCATTATATTCAGTTGCTTTCCAAAAGCTCATAACAGAAACATAGATTACATCACATGAAAACTATTGATCCTTAATATGGAACTTAATAATTGCTCTGTTAACATACGAATGGGAAAGATGGTATCATTATAATAAATGTAATTTTTCTTTGGGAGAATTGGGCAAAAGAAAATTTGAATCTACTGCTTAGAATTTTTTGAAGTTTAAAATATTTATGGCCTACTCACTCTTCAAAGGAAAGAGTGCTATACAGAATAGAATCAAATTAGGGTTCAGATAGATTAGATTTTAGAACCTCATTTCAAATCAGCCAGATAGGGGTAATCCTTGGGTTATGACCACAATTGTGCCCAAAATTTATGTTGTTAAGTAAAACATTGATTAAGTGAACTTTGCCCCATTTTACAACATTTGTTGCCACAGTTGTTAAGTGAATCACTTCACTTGTCAAATTAGTGACAGGGTTGTTAAGTGATTCTGACTCCCCCATTGATTTTGCTTGTCAGAAGGTACCACAAAAGGTAAAATCCTAAGACACTGCAACCGTCATAAGTATGAGTCAGTTGCCAAGCTCTTAAATTTTGATTGCGTGACCGTGGGGATGCTGCAATGGTCGTAAGTGTGAAAAATAGTCACAAATCACTTTTTTCAGTGCTGTTGTAACTTTGAATGGTCACTAAACGAACTGTTGTAAGTTGAGGACTACCTGAATTAAAAATATGGTTAGTTTGAAAACCAGACCCATTATGGATACATCATGAATGCCTCAAAATTTTGATGCGTAAATCTTCGATGTATATCTTTAAGATAGCATCCCAAACTGCCTCTTAATTAAGAATCATAAAAAAACAGAGAACATAAAAAAGAATGACCTGCGCCTCTCGCCTGCCTTTTGCAAAAAGCAAAGTATTTCACAGAAAGCATTAAACTATGGTTTCTTTTCTGCTTTGTACACTATTTCAGAAGCAGCAGGCATGTCTCACTTCGAAAGCAAAAAGCTAATATTTAGCTTAATGGCAGGAGCTGCTGGAATAACCTATGTCCTGTGTTGGTATCTAAAGACACACAGACGCAGCAAAGCTATGCCTTTGCCTGTATTTCCAAATTCAGCCAACGGTTTTGATTTAATAAATTTTCCATATGAAACTCACCAAGAAGAAAGAACAGCTTTGCTTTTACAAGGAAGACAGCTTCAGATACTGGAGAAATTGAATGGCTTGGTGATAAGTGTGGAAGAACTTAAAAGAGAATTGACGTTTTTGAAAGAAGCTATTCCAAAGTTGGATGAACTTGTTTGGGATGAACTTCAAGGAAAAACAGAAAGCCGCAGAACCAGCCCTTTACACAGGCCTGCAAAGAAGCGAAAGATCGAGGCAGCAGCTCCAGGCGTATCTGAAGAAGCTGAAAGTGAAGGCGGGTGAGTATTTTAAAAATACTTGGGATTGTGTTAATGAAATGCTTAGTTTTTAAAAGATAAAAAAGTCCAGAAAAGCAAGGTACTTTTTATGTATAATTTTTATTATTATTTTTTCAAAGGAAGATCAAAACCAATGCAAATTAATATAAGAAAAAGAAAGAAATCCAACAGAAAGATAAAGGTGCAAGAATGGAAAAAATTAAAAGAAAGTAAAAAAAAATAGAGAAGAAAGAAAAAAGTTTCAAAAAAATAACTTCCAATTTTGTTTGCAGCAATTATAAGTACAACTATAATTTTGCCTTTTACTCGATGTTTACAACATAACTCTCTTCTTTCTATAATCTACCCTGTCTAATCATCAAAACCATAAGCTATTAGTTCATTTTTTTCCTGTTTCATGCAAAAGGTGTTCAAAGGGTTTTCTCTGATCAAAGAATTCAATTTGGCTATCTCAGCAAGTTCCATTGTCTTCACCATCCATTCCTCCATTGTGGGTTGTGCCACATCTTTCTGTTATCATGCAGACAATAATATCAGTGCAGTTATGTACAAAAACAAAGTTCCATCACTTTTTTTCCATTTCGGTTGTATATTAATTTTTAAAATTCTCTCAATAAATGTATGTATTTGTTCTAGCTTTTTCATATGTTCATTAAAAAGGATAAAATGTCCTTGTTCACATTTCCAAGGCATAAATTTGATATGCCTTTACACATTTTCTCTTGTGACATATTGTATGGTATACCAATGATATATTTATGAAAATCCTCTTTAAAATTATAAGATAGTGTACATTTCAATCATTTCAGTCACTTGTTTTCCCATTGTTCCATCTGTGTATTATAACCAACATTTTAGCCCATTTTATCATGCATGTATATCAGTGATATACATTTTAGCAATTACATGTTCACCAGTTTTACACAGTTAAATTTCAAACTCAATCTTAGAATGTTCAGACTATTAATTTTTTTTATCTACTTTAAATCATTCTAATTGTAAATAAGAAAATTACTGACAGCTATATTCCTCAGCCATCAATTCTTCTCTTGATTTTATTTTATATCTGTCTTGACAAAATTCTAGTATCCCACAATAAGTTCACCGTTTGTATTTGCCTATTATTTTTCACCTGTAAAATGCTTCTTGTGTTGAGAGCCGCAAAGGTGTTTTGGGGCACAACCTGGATTTGTATCTATCCCTATTCTTAATATGGCACATCTAACATAATGATTTTTAAAATCCATATTAACCTCAACTTTATCATACCATAAATATCCATGCCATCCAAATCTCAGGTCATGTTCTTTTAACTCCAAAAGCCTTCTATTTCTCAGTAACATCCACTGTTTCATCCAAACGAAACAATGAGTTGCAAAATACAGTTTCAAATCGGGTAAACTCATTCCTCCTCTTTTCTTCGTATCTGGTAACACCTTATATTGTCTTTTTTACCCTGCACACAAATATAGATATATTCTTCTGCCACTGTTTAAATGGTACATCAGTTATCAGTCAAATATTGTTTGAAACAAAAGCATACTTTAGGCAAGGTATTCATTTTTATCACAGAAATTCTCCCCAATTTGTAGTTTGTAGTTTCTCCCATCTTAACATGTCTTACTAACTTCGTTCCATGTCTTAATACTTACTTTGAAATAACATACAATTAATATTTGTCGGAGATATTTTACTTTCTTCTCAATTTTAAAACTTTATTCATAAATTCTTTTTGATCTTCTATTTTCATATTTTTCTTAACAGCTTCATTTTCTGCTTATTAATCTTGAAACCTGCTAATGCACTAAATTCTTTTAATTTGCCCATTTATATTTCAATTCCTTTTAAAGGATCTTCCAGAATTGGCACCAGGTCATCTGGAAAAGCCCTTAACTTACAAGTTTCTGTTTAAATCGTGACTGTTTAAATCGTGACTCCCGCAATCCTCTCATCTTGTATCTCTATTTAGTATTCCCAAAAGCAAAATAAACAAGAGAGGAGTGAGTGGGTATCCCTGTCTTGCTCCTTTTTGTATCTCACAGGGTTTTGATATGTATATGTGAAACAGAATATAGAGTGGAAGAATTGTATAGACAATTGTATAGATATGTATAGACCAGTGTTTCTCAACCTTGACAATTTTAAGGCATGTGGACTTCAACTCCCAGAATTCCACAGTTGAAGTCCACATGCCTTAAAATTGTCAAGGTTGAGAAACACTGGTATAGACAAAGCAAAATAAATGTAATTGGCCTATGTGATGATGGACATGCACTTTGCATACAGTTCTAAAATTAACCACTAAAAGACAATCATTGAAAGGTTCTACTACTTTTGAGCAAAAAGATGAAATATGCCCATTGATGGATTTTCTAGTATCTCGTCCCACAAAATATTTGATGTTGGGCACATTCTAGTGTAGAGACAGTTTGGTATAATGGTTAAGGTACTAGGCTAGAAACCAAGAGACTTTGAGTTCTAGGTCTCCCTTAGACATGAAAAGCAACTGAGGGACTTGGGACCAGACACTGTCTCTGAGGCCTAGCCATGTCACAAGGTTGTTGTTGTAGGAAAAAGGAGGAAGGACTATTAGGTATGTCAGTCTTGGGGACTTTCTTGAGATCTTCCCTTTTCTTGAAGTGGAAGGCCAATATGCTTGGATCCTGCCTCTCTCTAAAAGGGAAAGCTGAACCAGCTGCAAGATGTAAAGATGCTTGATTTACCCATAAGGGCTATCTTTACCAATGCAGCTACAATTTTGTCTCCTTTATTTATAATCTATAAGCTCCAGAGAGAGAAACTAAAATAGAATTCTTCTCCTTCCCTGATAATGACTGTACTAATTTTCATAGACAAAAGCAACCTACAGCAGATAAAAAAAACTTTTGTAAAACTTTTAATAGGTCAATACAGTATTTGCAGACTTGTGGTTATGAATTTGATGGCTTGACTTTTACTGGCATAACAAATCTTACACCAAGAGAGCCAGTATGTTCTAGCTCAGTGTTTCTCAACCTTGACAATTTTAAGGCATGTGGACTTCAACTCCCAGAATTCCACAGCCAGCAATGAAGCAAACAGTACTAGTCCTTCCTCATATACAGAAGTCCAGTGGGTAGACTTGGGGCAGTCGCTCCCTCTGGGCTGTAATGAATTTTGGATTCTGCAGTAAGCCAGCTGAAAAACAAACTCCCTTGTTGCATCACTCATTGATAGTTTTGCTATAAGAAGCAAAGGTGAGCACAGATCAAAAACAAGCAGACTATGAAACCTTGTGGGACAAACATTTAAGAACTACAACAACAACTTGTAATATGCAGTACAGTCTTCTCAAGGTTAAGAACAAGACCTTGATTTTTTTTTTTTTTAAAGGATTGAAATGTTTTCATTGGAACCTAAGAGATAATTTATCTTGTCTCAAGGTCTTGTGATTCAGTAAATGATACTGACTGCTATAATAAATCTTAATGCCTCTAAATGTCAGAATATTTTTGATTTGGTGTAGAAATGTTGTTAGTTCCAAATGATTGCCTTTAAAAACCTGTAATTCCATTGCGTGTCTTTTCTACAATTCAATTGTCTGAAGAATTTTTCAGTTGGTAATTTTAAAGAAATTATTTTCTTCCTTTTAAAAGGATAAACATTTCAACTGAAACTGAAGATAAGGATGATATCTATTGGAAAATTTGTAGTTGCTAAGTTTTATTAAATTCAGATTGGCTTTATGTTTCAACATCAAAAATGTCACTATAAATTAATTGAATAGGTTTTTTAAAAAAATTATACAGTACAAGTAGTTCTTCTATAATTGAGCCCATCATTTCCATTGCTGAACAAGATGGTTGCTAAATGAATTTTGCCCCATTTTATGACCTTTCATTTAACAACTGTTAAATCACTGAAGATGTAATATAATAGTTAAATGGACCTGGCTTCCTCATTGTCATTGCTTGTCAAAAGGTCACAAAAGATGATCACATGACCCCGGGACTGCAGCCATCATAAATACATGCCAGTTGCCTTGCATCCAAATTTTGAACATGTGACCATGGGGGGAGGGGAATGCTGCAAGGATCATAAGTGTGAAAAACAGTTGTAACTTTTTTTCAGTGCCACTGTAACTTTGAATGGTCACCAAACGAATAGTTGTAAGTCAAGGAGTATCTGTAGTGCAAAGGACCTGATTTAAGAGTAATTTAATTGGTCTGTCTGTGGATGTTGCGAAATTAATGAAAATGCTCAACAACTTTGCAGCATTCTTAAGATATGTTAATTAGAAGAAAAAAAATAATAGTTAAAAGTGGCAATATAACCATGCTGGTTTTCAAGAAGAGGTTATATTTTCCCCTCTCCTATTTTAGTTACATGACAGCTCATTCTGATACTGAAGGAGAATCTGAAGAGGAAAAAGGATGGATCAATTCCTCTGTATCTTCTTTGATGCCAGAAGAAAAAGAAGATTTATTTAATCTTCTGCAAGAGATGGACAGAATTCATGGTGGCTCGGAACATGAGAAAAGAGAAAGCTTCAAACTATTGCTCGAAAGAGAAGAGCAGGTACGGTCGATAGTTCAGGGCCTTCCATGGCGTCCTTTTAGTCAAGTTAAAATCTAAGGGTACATTTGAATAGATTGGTTTTAAGGGGGGGGGGAAATCCCATTACTTAAAAATGACCCCTTTGATTAACATTCCTAAATATTTGCTGAGAGTGGTTATAAGTGGTCGTGGTTATTCAGTGCAGACGGGAAATAGCATTTAGCAATAGCACTTAGACTTATATACAGCTTTACAGTGCTTTATAGCCCTCTCTAAGTGGTTTACAGAGTCAGTACATTTCCCCCGACAATATGGGTCCTCATTTTACTGACCTTGGAAGGATGGAAGGCTGAGTCAACCTTGAGCCAGTGAAACTTGAACTGCCGAACAACAGAATTAGCCTGCAATACTGCATTCTAACCACTGCACTTCATCCATTGTCAAGTTCTGCCTCTCCTGGTTTCCCTTTTCTGGTTGCCAACAGACCAGCATAGGCTTTCTTCCCACATTAAGTTTGTGGGCTTTTATTGTGGGATTAGAGACAACATAGAATAATAGAATTGGAAGGGTACTTAGTGATTTTCTAGTCCAACCCTCTGCTCGAACAGGAGACCTTATATCATTTCACACAAATGGTTGACTAATCCAGTGGTTTTCAACCTGTGGGTCGGGACCCCATTTGGGGTCGAATGACCATTTCACGGGGGTCGCCAAACAATGCAGTCCGCTATTTTTTCCCCTTTTCCTTAGCTGTGCTACTCCCTTTTATTCTATTGGCTTTCGACAGGAATTGTCCAGGCTGTCTCTGCCCTGCTGAGCCTGTCAAAAGTCCCATTCTGCAAACGGTGCTGCACCAGTTGAGTAGTCCTCGACTTACGACCGGTTGGGGGGTCGCGGCATTAAAAAGGTTGAGAACCACTGGACTAGTCTCTTTTTGAAAGCCTTCAGTAATGGAGCACCCACATCTTCTGAAGGCAATCTGTTCCATTGGTTAATTGCTCTCGCCATTAGGAAATTTCTCCTCAGTTCTAGGTTGCTTCTCTCCTTGGTTAATTTCTCATCACGGGTTCCAGCAGCTACCAAGGAGTTCCCATTTTCTTTCCAGAATACAATAAGGAATTCAGTACAAGAATAAAGGATGCAAAGCAAGGTTGATAGGAACTTAGAATAGAATAGAAAAACAAGAGTTAGAAGGGACTTTGTAGGTCATCTAGTTCAACCTTCTGCTCAAGCAGGAGACCCTATATCATTTCTGACAAGTGGCTGTTCAGTCTCTTCTTGAAAGCTTCCAGTGATGAAGAATCCACAACTTCTGAAGGCAAGCTGTTCCATTGGTTGGTTTTTCTCACTGTCAGAAAATTTCTCCTTATTTCTATGTTGAACCTCTCCTTGATCAGTTTCCATCCATTGTTTCTTGTCTGGCGTTCGGGTGCTTTGGAAAATAGATTATCCCCTCCTCTCTATGACTGTCCCTCAAATATTGGAACACTGTTATCATGTTTCCCCTGGTCCTTTTTTTGATTAAACTAGCCATGCCCAGTTCTTGCACCTATTCTTCATATGTTTTAGCCTCCAGGCCCCTCACCATCTGTGTTGCTCTTCTCTGCACTTTTTTTAGAGTTTCAACATCTTTTTTATAGTGTGACCAAAACTGGATGCAGTATTCTAGGTGTGGTTTTACTAAGACTTTATAGAGTGGTATTAATACCTCATGTGATCTTGATTCAATCCTTCTGTTAATGCAATTTAGGATTGCATTGGCTTTTTTGGCTCCAGACACACACTGCTGGCTCATGTTTAATTGATTATCCACTAGGACTCCGAGATCCATCTCATAGTTACTGTTATTAAGCCAGGTTTCACCTAATCTGTACATGTACTTTTGATTTTTCTTGCCCAAGTATAAGGCTTTACTTTTCTCTGCGTTGAATTTCATTTTGTTAGATAGAGCCGTATTCAAGTCTGTTGAGATCCATCTTGTTTATGCTAAAATGAAGATGGTGGAAGGGAGCCGGCACTACATCATGTATAATGTCTGTGGTCTTTCTAAAGAAATAAAAGTGATGCTTTCTTCAGAAGCAGCCGTCTTGCATAGGAAAGAAAGACAAAAGTTAGCACAGGTGATAAAAGAGTCTTTAATGCGTAGGGGAGATGCCAATGTACATGTTGCCAATGGCTATTGCTAGATGTAGCCATCCTGGCAGCCAATTTGCACAAAACCCCATTGCATGTTTTCAACATTCCATATGTGGCACACATATGATCTGAATGAATGAATGAATTTCAGTGGTTAGATAAACTCATTTGAAGGGTCAAAATAAGCTATATTAGTTCAGTTTGCAGAAAGGAAAAAAACACTTTATTGTGTCCATGTCTCTATCTGCAGAAATCTATCAGCCCATACAGCAAAAAATCTTACTTTGCTGTAGATACTTTAAATTTTAGATCCTGCAGAGACTTTAAATTCCAGATTCTATTATTTGCTGCAACAAAAAACTCTGGGAATTTTTTTTTGTGACAGAGGGCCATTTATTTGGGGTTACTGATTGGCGGAATAAGTGCATTCTGAGTCTCCACAATTAAACAGCATCATCTTTGGGGACCCAGGAAGGGTACAATGTCTGTAGTGGTACCTTCTCTCTGGAATTAGGGCCCCCATAAGATCTTAACAGCTCCTACTCTAAGTGATATTCAAAAGGCCTTGAAAACCTGGCTGTTCTCCCAGATCTTGGCCTAGGGTGGATGGAGTTCCCCTGTTTTTTTACGGATTGTCTAGATTGCTATCTTGTAATTATCTTGTTTTTTGTTTTGGCCTACTTTATTGTATTTCATTGTTTTTAAGTTTGTTCTGTGAGCAACTCCGAATTGGTTGGAGTCGGGCAGCTTCAAAAGTGTAGTCCATAGATAAAGTACAACATAACACATGAGGCCAATGAATTTAAAATACAAGACAATGCAATCACTTACAGAGTGGCACGTGGGGAATTGGGGGAACAGGCATTTTAAAATATGTCAAAAGGCCTCTGCAATAAAGCCAATCTAATTCATCTCTGTGTTTGCAAGCAGTACCGAAACCATCCTGGCTTTCTTTGGAGACTTGCTCGAGCTTACGGGGACATGTTTGAGTTAACCACAGATGCTGAGGAGAAAAAGAATTATGCGGCTGAAGGTTGGCTGTTCAAATAGATTTTAAGGCAAATTTGTTCAAACTAGAAACATATCAGGAGTGCTGTTTTATTATTGCTTCTGCTGAAAATAAGATGTAGTTCATTTAGTCAGCTGAGGAAAAAAATAATTTAGGTAACAATCCTGCTGGGTATTAATCTGATTCCCTCTTTACTTTTCTTTGCTTGTACCAGGACAGCTTCCCACCAAGAAAGATGATGAGAATATTTAGCTGAGCATGTATAGTAGTCAAATTTCAGAGAAAGAGCTTCCCTGCCCCAGTTCAGTTTTGAATACACAGGGAATGGTAGGGGAAGGTCTTCATATTTTATTTTGTTTCAGGTTCTTTTTAATTTTCTACCAAAACATGCATTGTATTTTTCAAAATAAGAATTGCAAAGCTGAATATGTTTATTTATCTATTAGACGTATAATACATCTTTCCTCTAAGAATTGAAGGTAACATGCCTTTTCCTACTTTCTCCTAAAAGCAGCCTTGCAAACAAGGTTAGGCTGAGAGACAGTGGCTCTAGATAACCTTCCACAGCTGAGGGGGGACTTGGACCTGGATGTCCCCTGCCTAGTCCAGTATCTTAATCACTACACCTCATTGGTTTTATCCTGGATATGTGTCCTGCTGAATTAAATTAATCTGGAGCCACACAACGGATGTGAGAGCAATATGGCTGCGACATCTGTCACCCCATTGATCACCAGGGTTAATTCGGTTGATCTGGCTGGCTAGGCGGGTGTCCCTTCCCTCCCTCACCGCTCCATGTGCGTCCCTCCTGAAGCTGCGCGCTCAGTGGAAGAGGACAACCATCCCAGATAGGAGTGTACCAATCTTCAATCAAGGGAGCCACACAAGATTCCCAATTTAATATCATAGTCAATATATAATTGTATTTATTATTGAGTGAATGGAGTATGATCTAATCTCACTTTATGCATATTGTTAAAATCTGTAAAATGCACCTTTTTCAGGAAAACTTGTTGGAGAGAATGCAGTTAAGTTGGATCCATCAAGTGCTGAGAGTCATCAGTGGTAAGTTTGAATAGTGGATTTTTTACCATATCTTTGATCTCATTTCTACAACTTTTAGTCGTGAAAAGCCTAAAACAGATGAACTGTTTTAATAAATGCATACCGGGAATCCTCAACTGACAGCCACAATTGAGCCCCAAATTTCTGTTGCTAAGCAACAATAAATAAGTATGAAAAAGGCTCATAAGTAACTTCTTTCAGAACCGTAACTTTGAACAGTCATTGAATGGTTATAAGTCAAGGACTACCTGTATTCACAGGTTCAGTTCTTGACATCTTCCTATAATTGGGCTGGGAAAGTGGCCTGAGATGTAGCCTGAGATAGTCAATCTGGCTCAGCTTTTTCTTTAGTACCAGGTTCCCAGCTACTATTCTATTCTATTCTATTCTATTCTATTCTATTCTATTCTATTCTATTCTATTCTATTCTATTCTATTCTATTCTATTCTATTCTAATCTAATCTAATCTAATTCTATTCATACTATGTGATTAATATTTATATATTACTTTTATGTAAGGATGTAGGTCTATACATATGTTGTATATAGTATGTGTGTTATGTATGTGTACATTCTGAGAGCAAGCAACTAAATTTCATTTTTAATGTGTGCCATTGTGCCCACAGTAAAAAATGACAATAAAAGCTATGTGTCTGTCTGTCTGTCTGTCGATCTATCTATCTTGGATTATTGATAGGAATATTTCCCAAACAAGGGAAAATACTTCCTTTGAGTTGAGTTTGATTCGTGGTGACGCTATGAAAAATATTTATTGTTTTCTTGCCACTAGTATGCAAGTAGTTCACCAATGCCACCTTGCAGGACAGTGTTTCTCAACTGTGGCAACTTTTTAAGACAGGAATTGAAGTTCACGCATCTTAAAATTGCCATAGGTGAGACTTCTAGGATATTTTCAATTTAGCCATTAGCCCTGCTTTTCCCAAGTGGGTTCTATTCAAATTCTAACCCAGGTTTGATCCTGTTGAACATCCACAATGTAAGATATCTCAGATGCTATCATCTGAATGTCTTTATAATTATTGCTTTTTTTAGCCTTGGCCATTAGATGGAGCCATTGGATTCTTTGTTTTTCTCATTTCCTAACTATGATAAATTCTCATTCTTCATTGAGAATCTTTCTAAGTTACTGAATTATTTTACAATTCACTGACGCTATAGATTTTCTTAAAGGCGGCTTCTATTCTGAGATTTCAATGAGAGAAACAGCTTTGCTATTTTAAGGCTTTAGCTCAAATCATTCATATTCTGAACCGCCTTTTATTATACGTGCTGAATTTTCTCTCTGTCTTGTTTTACATTTACAATAATATAAAAAAATTACTGTCTCTCCCTCAGTATTACATTTACTACAAACCAGCTCAGCTTTTCTTGCCTGGAATCCTCCAAATGCTATCTGGGAAAATGAATTTAGTCTCAGCACACGCAAAGGGCATTAAATGAAGGGAGGCTTGGCTCACCTCTTCAAAAAATTCCATTTTGGGATGTTTGTGGAGGTTATCAGTCACCCAGGTCATGGTTGTCCCAAAGATGCTTTTTTCAAAGGCATCTGAACTTTCTCAATTTTTTACCTTGAAAATGTTTCATTTCTCAGCCAAGTAGCTTCTTCCATTCTGAAGAACTGAAATAATTTTGCTCTTTTTTCTGCCTCTTATAAATGTATTTTTCTCTCTCTTTTTTTTTAGCCAATGTATGGTAATGAGGTAAAGTAAGATTCATCTAGCTATGTAAATGAAAAAATGGTGGTAGGCACTTTTATCATTTCCTGTTCCAGTATTGTTGCAGCTTTTGACATCTGTTTCTCTTCCTGTATCCCTTAACAGATTTTCTTGTCTCCTATTCTATCTTTCTTATCTTCTTCCCGTGGCAAATCCTTTCCTTTCTCTAAGTGCAATTGAAATGTACTTTTCTTTGGCACTTCCAGATATTAAAAACATAAAGAACTTCCACTCTGTAAAATTTAAGAAACCATAGTTCATCCAAGGATTAATGGAGCTTCCTATAGGAAATCTTATCCTTCTTCTATGAGCTGCATTGGATTTGCTCTCAGTGAAAGCTGATATTGTAACAGGAACAATAATACGAGAGTTTGGAGGGACCTTAGAGGTCTTATAGTCCAACTCCGTGCTCATGCAGGAGACTTTGTACCATTCCAGACAAATGGCTGTCCAAGGTCTTGCTCAGATTTTATAAGCATCTCTCTCTAAGTGTCTAGATTTCTATGTAGACAAAGCAGTTGGAAATCTGCTTTATGTAAACCTTTGGATAAGTATTTATTTTTACTAGGAATTTGAGGAGCTATGAGAATTGAATTATTTGTGTATTGTGGTTGAAGCAATAAGAAGCTTATGGCAACATCTAGATCCTTATCTGGGTATAACAGGTTGAAACTGGATCATAAATGAGCTACTGTATGTATTTAATGTTTTTGGTTTCACATTATGCTCTCAGTAGTAGCAGAAGATATCAGCAAACTCTTGTACAAAGACTCCATCCTTCACAGATTGCAGGCTTACTCTATCATCTTTTATATTGCCCATTATATCTATCAGTTTCTGAGAAACATGGAAAGGTGTGAATTATTTCTCAGTTCAGTTGTGATGAAAAAGAAATATGTTCTTCTCTTTCTGATTTTAATAAAGGAAACTATTACCCTGACTTGTACTAGCTATGCAAAAAAAAAAAAAAAGAATCTGGATCATCCAGAAATTAAGTGATAATAAGTGCTGGGGTCAGTGCTGAGTTCAGATCGCCTCTTTTAATTGAGTTTAAAGTTGTTCTACTGTTATAGACATAATGTCTTGTAGCTAAACATGTTTAATAAATAAACAAACATGAAACATGCAAAATATCAAAGAGGAAATCCAGGCTTAAATTCAGTATAAGACTTAGATTTTTATGAAATGAAAGCTCTCCAATTTTCAGAATAAAAGACTTGGAAAGGACCTTGGACATCTTCTAGTCCAATCCTCTCTGCTCAAGCAAGAGATCCTATACCATTTGACTGTCTAATCTGTTCTTAAAAATCTCCAGTGATGGAGCACCCACAACTTCTGAAGGCAAACTTTTCCACTGGTTGATTGATTTTACTGTCAGGAAATTTCTCCTTAGGTCTAGTTCTTAGTTCTCTCCTTGATTAGTTTCCATTCATTGTTTCTTCTCCTGCCTTCAGGTGCTTTGGAGACTAGGTTGACCCCCACTTTCTTGTAGCAGCCCTCAAATATTGGAACACTGCTATCATGTCAACCCTAGTCCTTCTTTTCACTAGATTAGACATACCCAATTCCTACAACCATTCTTGATGTGCTTTAGCCTCCAGTCCCCCTTTGTTGCTTTGTTGTTCTTTTCTGTACTCTGTATTCTTTCTAGAGTCCCAACATCTTTTTTATATCATGGTGACCAAAACTGGATGCAATATTCCAAGTGTGGTCTTACCAAGGCTTTATAAAGTGATATTAACATTTCATGTGATCTTGATTCTGTCTCCTTGTTAATGCAGCCTAGGATTGTGTTGGATTTTTTTCTGATTGCAGTACAGAACTGCTGGCTCATTTTTAAGTGGTTGTCCACTAGGACTCCTAAATCCTATAATCAGTGGATCTACTCTAAGCATAACTAAGACACGATTCCCATTTGTGGTTTATAGTTTCATTCTTGTTTATCACAGTATAAAAATGCTTTGTTAAATGGTTTCATTTATGTAGTATTATTTATATGCTGTCCCAATTCATGCAGGTACTGGGAATACAGTAATTAAAAAAATACAGTAATGAAAGTCAGCTACGATGGTTGCCCATACAAAACCAAGGACCAAAAGCTTGACAGAATAATACCTTTTAAACTTACTTCCTAAAAGATCACTTGGTCCAAAACCTCTTAAGAAGCAATGATCCTCAGCAAATCCTTGGTAGGATGGCTGACTGGAGAAGCAGATTCAGTTTTGGCAAAGTATTGCAGAACCTAACCTGCTGTTATACACTAAAGTTGTCATGGGCTAGGGGAATAATCTGAGGTGAAATGCTCAGTGGCGAGGCCAAAGGAAGCCAGTAAAATTTCAACAATCACTTCTCTTAATTTATCTCATATTAAAACTACAAAGACAGTTTTTGTATCCAACGTGGAATATGGTTAAGCTATATAAATGTGAGGAAAGAATTAATGAATAGTAAAGTATGCCATTTTGAAAAGACTGGAGTGGACCCCCAATATAGCAGTGAAGAAGAATTATCTAGTATCTAGTATCTTCTAGTGTCTAGTATCTTCCAGCCATTGTGGAGTGGTCTAACGTCAGTCTGGATTACTGTTATGTCAATTGAATATTGGTTGGTTGACTTGAAAATATTCTAAATCATAATAGGGATCTTGTCTAAAGCTTGATTCAGCCCAAAGACCTTTCTATATTCTTTTAAAGTATTTATTCTTCAAAATGAAAATTGTCCTGCAACATCAATTTTTTGTACTGTGTATTTTTGATATATGAATAGGGACAAGAATGTACATGATTGCTATTGTCAAATCTCTATCATTGCTGAGATACAGATATGGCAATGGATGGCATTCACAAAGAAATAAAAATTGCAACTATGTTGCCCTTATGAGTGTTCACTTTTCTTGCTTTTGTTGAAAAAAAGAGATTGTCTCTCATCTTTTGGAAGCTGAATATGAGGCAAAATGTGGTGTCTTTTTCTGTTTTATTTTATACAGTCTGTTCTCGATTTCCCATATATTTAACCAGTGGATTAATACTTGCTAGTTTCATGTACATAGCTTGAGAAAGAGAGATTCCAGATTGTTTTTAATCTACTAGAAAGTGATTGCTGTTTTGTAAAAATTTAGAAATTCAGCTTTTTAGTGTAGAGATTGTATTTTTTAAAAAAAGTTTAAAAATCTCTGTTAAACTTAAATCAGTTTTGGTTTGTGGAGTTGAAATTCTATTTCAGATTTCCTTAGGACATGCGTCACCAGCCTGTATCTTTAAATTACTTTCTAAGACCACCATTTCTTTCTCTCCTTATATGAAATCACAAATCTGTGATAGCTTAGTATAACCTACAATAGTATCAAAAGATTCCAAAGAAAGCTGACATAGCATTGCAGTCATTTAATCAAATCACTAACCCAGAATCATATTTCTACTGAATCACATTTATACTGATTCTAATCATGGTTTTCAAAATAATTATACTGCCTATCCCAAAACAGCTATGGTGTTAACAGTGCATCTCATGAACATAAATTGCAATCCTATCCGACACTACAGCTTTTCTCTTGTAGATGTCAGTGAATATAGACTGCAGATTATTGTTCGTGTGACTTTTCCACTAAGAGAAAATAAGCAGCTTTTTCATTCATCCAGAAAAGCCCTCACATACAGAAATATAGCCCTTAACTGGTTTAACCCAGCGCTTTTCTTCTCTTGTCACGCACAGACTTGGAGATTCTATGAAACTTCAGGATTAGCTTATTTGTATTTCATTGTTTTCTTTTCTAGCTGTAATCCGTTTAGCTATGGTATGCTGAGTTTATCTGATTAGCACCTAATGAGCCAAGTGGAACTGGAGAGAAAGTGGTGTTGCCCTTCTGCAACATAATGAGAAATCAAGTTTTAGTAACCTTGTTTCTCCTAAATACTTGAAATTCTTTAACTGTCTTTGCTAGGAATATCAAGTCTGGTTTCTTTTTGAGCTGTGCTACAGTGAGATGATCCCATCTGTTTGGATAGAAGAATATCCTGAATATCCTGAATTTGTCTTGTAAAGAAAACAGATTGGGATAAGGCGACAGGCTATAAAATAATGAATTGCTCCCTATTCCCTTCCAAACCTGGCATTCTTCACCTGGATAGCAATACAGTTTCAGCAATACAGTTGATGGGTATTGGTTTAGAGAAGACAGATAGTTACTGTATCCACAAGTTTAGAAAAAATATATTTCCATTCCATTGCTGCAAGTCAATTGCAGTGTGTAATTGTTGCTTGGACAGCAAGGCACAAGAGTGTGAATACTTAATAGCTGAAGTTGAAACTCATTTAAAACCACCCTAATCTTTATGGATGATCTGAGTCAGGACTGAAAACATAAAGATTTGAATCAGTGAAAACTACACTTGGGAATTTGTTAACACAAAACAGATTTTGAGCTAGCAGAGGCATATTGAAGCTCAGTTGACAACTAAAAATGCACATTAAAAATGGACCTGTTGTCTAGTTAAATAAATCTCATTGCTTCACCCTTTGCAGTTTTAAAAAGTTAAAGCAATGAACCTAAGCACCACGACACCTAAGGCTTAATTCCAGTAGATTTAATGTAACTTTCTTTAACGCAAAATGGTTTAGGATTGTTTATAGTAATTATTTTTCCAGAACAACAAATAAATAAAGCACTTACATAGTCTTTTTGTTGATGTTTATACAAATCAGAAGGAGCCATCTTAGAAGAGATTGGGTAATATATTATAAGAGAAGGAATGCCTCTTCTAAGATGGTTCCCTTCCTTATAAATACACTACTTACATACTGAAAGTAATGTATCAGGCTGGCATTATAGGTAGTCCTTGTTTAGCGACCACAATTGAGACTGGCTTACTAAGTGAAACCACAACTGTGCTTAAAAAATTATTTCAGCTTTTCTTTGCTTTACAGACTTGTAAAGTGAATGTCTTAACTGCAAGATTTAATAATTAAAGTATTTTTTCATCCCCATCATAATTGCAAATGGTCGTTAACTAAGGCAGTGTCTAAGCAAGGGATATCTGTATTGTAATGATCATAAAAGTCTAATGATTTTCCTCCTTTTTTTCTCCCCTTTTTTGTCACTTCCTTTTCAGGCTTGCAATGATGTGTGGCTACATGTCTCAGTTTGAAACTATACAAAACAAAATCAGGAACGGCTATCTTTTTAAGGTATGTTTTGGGTAGTTTTCTTAAACTGCTTGCTACTGTTATTGACTTAATTCACCCTGACAGCACTGAAGTAAAGTAAAACTAACTCTGTCTGGGAGGCATAGTTTACTGTTACGTTGATGAATGTTTGTGTGTGAGTATAATCTTCCATATAACTTTCAAACTGAAAAGAATTTAAAAGTGCACCATTTGGATTAAGCACAATATTTTTGTCCTGCTTCTACCCTAAATGTGGAAGGAGCAGCATGAGACCCCTGCTGACCTGGAGGTCCAGAGTGTGTGCTTTGATATGCCTTAGAAATATTCATTTGTTCTTGATTCCATGGATTCCAACTTCCGTCTCTGCTCAAAACAGATTTCTGTTCTGTTCTCTTAAAATCAGCACTATCTTACTCCTGAGTTCAGTTGATTGAGAGAGGATTCCTGAAATGCATATCACTTTTGTCATCTCTGTCTGTACCTATTCTTTAGTTGTCATTAGACACTTTTAATGCATGTAAAACCTTGATGAACTCTAACATTTATGAAATACCAAATCAAACAAGATGCCTGAATTTATTGTGGCAAAACAGCTGAAAACAGGAAGGGCAGTTCTTTCTTATGATCTTTCTTACAGGAACATCTTGACAAAGCAATTGCACTTAAGCCACAAGATCCCTTTTTGTATTATCTTACTGGAAGGTGGTGTTATGAAGTAAGTATCTTGTGATCCTTTTAAGCATTTACCCATCAGAAGTTCATGAAGATTTAAAAAAAAAAAAAAAAAAGAACAAAAAAGGGGAGGGAACCTGAATTATTTTATAAAATTTGGGACTGGATTATAATTATACCTCACACTGAAATGAGAGATGCACTTTAAAGTCCTAAAGGGTTTATAACCAGGGTTCTTCACAAAAGCCTCTTTCTAATTTAAGATCTGACAGAGAAACCCTAACCCAGTGTTTCTCAACTTGACAATTTGAAGGCATGTGGACTTCAACTCCCAGAATTCCACAGCCAGAATTGCGGCTGTGGAATTCTGGGAGTTGAAGTCCACATGCCTTCAAATTGTCAAGGTTGAGAAACACTGCCCTAACCCTAAGGTGGAGGGACAATGTTTTACTTTAGTTACTACATATGCCTGCTTTTACTTTATTTTTTCTTCTGTTTAATTATATTTATCTTATATCTGCTTAACAGTTGTTAGTCTCCTAGAATAGAATCCAAGTTGATAATTTATACATCGCCATTCATATAATAAAACTACTAATAATCACAACCTACTCTTTTTCATAAACAGAAAATATTCTTTGTAGTTTATATATTATTTTCAATTACTCACATTTATCTAAAGGTATGGCAATTATCTGAGATTAATATCAAATTCCTTCAAGTCAGGTGAAAAATTTGGAATCAAATTAGAAAATAACTAGAATATTGAGGAGGTTGGTGTTGTTCTTGTCAAATAATTTAGACAAATGTATTTCAGGAAGGATGATAATTTCTGAAGCAAGGGGCAAGCAAGCCTATCAGAAAGCTGTTAAAATTCAAGGATGCAGACTTCCATATGCTAGGTTAATTGCATAGGGTTACAGTTAGGGTAACTCACACAATAGATCAAGTGTGGAATTCAATCTTGTATAGATGTTCATGGGAGTAAGGCTGTTAAACCCAGGATGTTTTGGATAAACAAATGAAGGCTTGCCCTGGGTTTTTCATTTTGGAACTGGTGAGGCGTCTGATTCTTTTGTCTGAATATAAGAAAAGGCATGCCCATCAGTTGTCATTCTTTAGTCTTGGATAAATTTACTCTCCTTCAGTGAAATCCACTTTATGGAATTGTTAAGCTAAACAAAGTCTGATACTAGGAAAAGCCAGGGAGGGGTTGGAAATTTAAAAATATATCAAAAGGGCTCTTTTAGAATATATGTGAGTTTAAAAGCTGCTTCATCTTTTTGAAACAAACCTCAAAATCCATTTGGGAAATTTCCTTTTGCAAATAAATTGTTCGCCTTTTAGGAGAATGGAATAATTGAATGTGTGTTCAAAACTTTGTTCCATGCATATTCTTGATTCTGTTATAGCAGAGGACATCAATCTTTTCAACTGGGAGAGGACTGTACACTTAAAGAAATAGCTCCATTTTATTTTGCATTGGTCAGGACCCACTTTGGATTCTGTGTCCAGCTCCAGGCAACACAAGAAGATTCAGAGAAACTAGAATAGGTTTGGGAAGAATAATAGCTAATTAGAAACTAGATTCTGTGAGAGATATTGAGGAAGAGCCAATAAAATGCAACAAATCCAATAAAGTGCAGTTCAGTGGTGAAAGAAATAAGGCCCTGCATTTAGACATGAAAAACAAGTGCACAGGTATAGAATAGGTGATACCTGGCTCAACAGTAGTAACTGTGAAAGGTGTCCTGGTGAACCATCACTGTGAGCTAGCAGTGTGCTGTGGCTGCCAAAAAAGCCAATGCAGTCCTAGATTGCATCCACAGGGATAGTATCAAGATCATGAGAAGTGAGAGTATCACTTTATACTACACTAGTGAGGCCACATTTAGAATATTGTGTTCAATTCTGTTCACCGTGAACAAAAAAGATGCTAAGACTCTAAAAATAGTGCAGAGAAGAGCAACAAAGACGATAAAGGTCTGGAAACTAAACTATATGATAAATAGTTAAGGGAACTAGGTATGTCTAGCCCAGTGATGGCAAATCTTTTAGAGACCAAGTGCCCAAACTGCAACCCAAAACCCACTTATTTATCGCTGGGTGCCAGATGGGTGTGGCCCACTGGGTGGGCATGGCTGTGGTGGTCATGGCAGATTGGGTGGGTGTGGCCACTTCAATGTTGCTCGTGGAGAGAGACCCCTGTGGGGGCAGGGTTGAGGGAGATCCAGGGGGTCTCTGGTAGGTGGGGCGGTGGGCAGGAGGCTCATCCTGCTGGGTAAGGCAAGGTGAGGCAGGGCGGGGGTGCCATTGTCACAGGGCAAGGTGAGGCAGGGGCCGGGGCAGCTGCTGCCTGACACCATCAGCCGCTGCACACAGAGGCCAATGAGTGCATGGGTGCTGGGATGCATTTGACCATGTGGGACCTTGGCGAGTTAGTGGGACAGTTGCCATCTTCAGGGCATGGCGCACGTGCCCACAGAGAGGGCTCTGAGTGCCACCTCTGGCACGCGTGCCATAGGTTCGCCACCACTGGTCTAGCCTATCGAAGAGAAGGATTAGGATGACATGATAACTGTTTTCCGGAATTTAAGAGGCTGTTGCAGAAAGGAAGGGGTCAACTTAAACACCCGAGAACAGAATAAAAAGCAATGGGTGGAAACTTGTCAGAAACAGATTCGGACTGAAACTAAGGAGCAATTAAACAATGAAACATATGCCTCCTGGAGTTGTGGATGCTCCATTGCTGAAAAGTTTCAAGAAAAAATTGGACAACCGTTTGTCCAGTCCAGAATGACATAAGCAGGAGCTTGTACTAGAAGACCTCCAAGGTCCCTTTGAGCTATATCAGTGGTTCTCAACCTTTTTAATGCCGCAACCCCCAACCGGTCATAAGTCGAGGACTACTCAACCAGTCATAAGTCAAGGACTACTCAACTGGTGCAGCACCGTTTGCAGAATGGGACTTTTGGCAGGCTTAGCAGGGCAGAGACAGCTTGGACAATTCCTATTGGCTTTTGAAAACCAATAGAATTAGACTCTATTCAAGAGAGTCTATTCTATTGGCTTTCAAAAGCCAATAGAATAAAAGGGAGTAGCACAGCTAAGGAAAAGGGGGAAAAATGGCGGACTGCGTTGTTTGGTGACCCCCGTGAAATGGTCGTTCGACCCCAAATGGGGTCCCGACCCACAGGTTGAGAACCACTGAGCTATATGATTCTATGACTTCTAAGATGACATGTTTAGCCTTAAAAAGGTTGAGAGGGGGAACTTGATAGTACTTTGTATAAGAGGCTGTCATCTCATGTTTTGTAGTGCAAGTCATGGAATAAGGGGTTTCAGTTACAAGAAGCCATATTTCAGCTGAGCGTTAGAAAACAATTTCCTAACAATAACAGCAGTTTAGCAGCAAAGCCAAGTACCGTCCTAGAGGAGTGATGGACTCCACTTGGTTGGATGAATTTGATGTCAAGGCCGGAGAGCCCTCTGTCTGGAATACTTCAATTTGGATTCCTTCGCCGGAGATTGAACTTAATGGTCTCAGCTGGCTGAGGAATTCTGGGAGTTGAAGTCCACAAGTCTTAAAGTTGCCAAGGTTGAGAACCCCTGGTCTAGATGGTCCCTTCCAACTCTTATAATTTGGCCTTTTAAAATTGTAATTATAATAACGTTTCCATTTTAAATGCTTTAATTTTATTTTTAGAATATGCTAGAGTCAAGTAAAACAGGACCTTTGGGGAAAGAAGGATTATTAAGCAATGTAGATTAGATTTGCATCCAAACCAAAATGTGAAACTGAAATCCTCTATATCAGTTCTTATTAATTTTTGCAAGAAAATGTATATTGCCCCAGACGGTTCCTTTATTTTGAAACTCAGCCACAAGTTTTAGAAGCTGATTGCAGATTCCACATGGAAAATCTAGAAGCCTATGTGCTGCAATATCACAGATGAAACTTGTCTGTGAGCCATCAATGTGTGATATTCCAAATGTGTGTGCATGCATGCAGGCTGGTATGTGCATAAAAAATTGAATGGTTTCTCCTATATTATAGAAACAGTATTTCCCTTTATTTTAGTTTTCCAACAATCCATATATGCTTCAGCTGGATGGAATGGCCTTAATGATGTTGTTCAAAGGTCTCTGATTTTCCAAGAGTCCTCCCTCTCAGCTATATTGACATGCAATTTTCCTGTCCTTGAGTTGGCAGAAAGTACACCAACATAAATTGCATGGCCCTGATATCTGAAGCCCCATTCTTCTTCAGTGACAAGGTTAGAGTCTGATGCTGTCTTAACAGTTTTAATGTAGAGCAGTTCACATATAGCAATTGGCTGATTTCAACCCAGTGTCTTTTTAATGTGTGGTGGAGCCTGCCTGGAATACTATGACTGGTGCCTGGAATGGAGATTTCAAGTTGTTGGAATTACAGATTGCTTTCATTGAGGTTCCCCGTAGTACAGAAATATCCAGGCTGCTTATGTCTACCAGTCTTCTGGAAGAGCCCTCTAGCCATGTCCAAAAGGAAGAAAAGAGAAGTTGTTGGATCACAAGCATGATGGGTGAAGTGTGAAGAGGTCATATCTGTTTCTTTCTATGGCCTTCAGTTCTATGTGTAGTCTGTTGCCCAAACTATTTTAGGGAGTGTTCTTCCAGAAGACTGGTGGACATGCATTCAGAAATACCCTAATTGACAGGCCAAAGAAATGGCATTACAAGGAAATTGCAAAGAGAATCAAGAGTGGTCCTTCTCATTCCAGCCCTTTGTATGCACTTTATGAGGGAACGGAGTAAAGGGAAAGGAAGTGCTGTAAGGAAATATCAGTGTTGGCAGGAAGTGGTCGGGTCTGGTTCAGCCTATGCCAGTGGCTCCTCTTTGAAGCTGAAGGATGAAAACAGACGGAATTCTTGTCAATTTCACTGCAGCTCTCCTGTATTCCAAATCAGTAAGTGCTGCAGGACAATGTCAGCAAGCGTAGCCTATGAAGTACACAAAATTGCACACATAACTGCACATACACACACAACCATTAAAAAGTGCAATCATGTAAAATGCCTTGTCATTCAAAACAGCAGAAATGCACTCATTTGTAACATAAACAGTAGTAAACAGCTGGCCCTCTGAACTCCCTCTGAACAAATGAATGAATTTGCCTTCATTCACGAGAACTCTCTTTGCCCATTTAAATCAACCAGATCACTTGTTGATATATTTTTTTAAAGACAGTTATTGGTTTATAAAAGGCTTCTCTTTCAAAAGATGGGCAAATATGTTTAAAAACAGGTCTAGAGTGCTAAACCTGTATATATAAGGACCATGCTTATTGCATAATGTATTTGCAGGCCAGATGCATTGGGGGAAGCTAGGTGTTTTGATCTCTTTAGCAGTTTAAGTCAAAATAGGTAGGGAAGGTTGTGCTTAGCAACTTGAGGGCAGGAGAGCATACTCACTACAGCCTAAAGAAGCAAGTAAGTACATATGCCAACCTCTAAGTACATCATCACCGACATAATCAACCAACCATCACAGATTATACAGCAATACGTGTGTTGGAGGGAAAGAGAAGCCAATATTTCAATATTAGAATATATTTTAAGCTCCCTCTAATAAACTAGGCATGAATTGAAAGCAGTATCAAGAGGATATTTTTTCAGAAATCTGCTAAGAAGGCATATTTGGTTAGCTGGATATAAGAATAAGCCCCCAAAGGACTTAGAAGAATACATAGAATACAAGCTGCAGGTAGTCCTCAACTTACGACCATTCATTTAACAATCTTTCAACACTGAAAAAAGTGACCAGTGCTTGCACTTGTGACCATCACTGTCGAGATATTTTATCATGACATTTGCCTTGATATCTAAAAACACACTAAATGGTTTTTTTTTCCCCACCTTTCCCTTCTTCTTGTTGGGGTTTCCAAAGGTCGCTCAGTTGTCTTGGATTGAGAAAAAAGTAGCTGCTGCTCTTTTTGGGATTCCACCAACTTCAACAATACAGGAGGCTTTGCAGAATTTTCTAAAGGTAGATAAAATATTCTCTTTTCTCTCTGGCTGCCAACCGGCTGGCATTCAAGAAATTTGTTCAACAAATTGTTCCCAGGCGCTACAAAGTCAACGCTCTGCAAAAGATTTTTCAGGCAATATCTTTAGAAGAGTGACCGCTCCTATCTACCTAAACTGAATTTCAGGATCTGCTATGCTGCTCTTTTTTTTTTTTTTTTTTTTTTGCAATTCAATATTCAGCCCTTTGAATTTCATCCATAGAATTGTTTATGAGAATTTCCTGTGGAAATAGCCCATTGTCATTTTCAACTAGTTAAACACAGGAAGTTTGTCTGAGCAATTTAATAATTGCTGCTTAGCACAGATGCGCTAAAGAAATTAGAGCTTTCATCCCCGTCTCTTCTTCTCCTCTGCTTCCCCCCCCTTTTCTCTTTGTTACTTCTTTATTTTGGGGGGGGGTGCCTTTATTTTCATCCTTAGTGCTAGTTAAGAAGCAGAAATAATGGATCAGGTCTAGATTTCAGGTAATTCCCCTGTTCTTACTTCCCTTGGATCCCTTCCTGAAAGTGATATATTGTACAAATAGTCCAGCAGCCTCTACTGAATGACTTGATAAGAAACAGTATGAAGACCATGGGAGTAGAATAGACCTTGCAAAATGATTTGGCTGGTCTCTGAGATCCTTCCTTCCACCTCCTATCAGTCTACAAGGTGTCCCTTTGTGTAGTATTTCAACAGTTGGGAGAAACCGAGCAGATATTAAGTCTGTTTCTGCTCACTGAATTGGCTGTAATGATTCAGTAAATCAGTGGTAGGTGAGCTGGGGCTAATGGCAGCAGAAGTCTCAAACTTGTGGAGGGCATATGGTTGCCTACATTGCTGAAATGTCGAGTTTTGCTTACTGCGTCTTTGTGTGTTGCTGTCTTCAATCTTGAATGAATTACATCCTATGGATGTCTGCAACCTTATCCTTACTGGCTAAGTTTGGGGAAGATTTATTTGCTTTGTAAGAATCACGTCATTGATATGCTGGAGTATTTGCACCGGAGGCTTTGGCACCAGTTCTAGATTGGTGCCATGCCTCTATGATCCCTTGCCCTGCTGAGTAGCTGAGCCTATTGACTTCTATGGGGCATCATGAATCACCCAAATTTTGTTGATTTTCAACATAGCAACTTCTCCAAAGCTTGGTACCAAGTTATTTCTCGCTGATGGAAATTGCTTTTCTAAGGTCCTTGGCTCTCTTCCTTCCCTGCAGTTGGGAAGCCACATAATGCCAAAACGTGGACCAAAGGATAACTTTGTGAGCTCCTTTTATCAATACCTTTTAATATTGTTCCCTGTAAAAAACAGAGGCAGCAAAGTAACAATGTGAGAGTATAGTACTAGCTGCCTGTTTTCAACCATTAGCACCTCAAGAGAGAGGTGTTTAGGTCCAGAAATGCAGATTGGCATTGAGAAGACATATGAGCAGTACAAAATATTTTGAAGGTTTGGGACATGAAAGCAATATGGAAGTATTGCTTTATGACATTCTCATCTTTCTATCTTTTGTCCTTATACTCAGGCTGAAGAAATACATCCCAGATATTCTAAATGCAATTATGTCTATTTGGCAAAGGTATGCGGCACTGTGGTCTTTCTCCACTTTAATTTCTTTTCTCATTTTTTATTTTTGAATGCAAAACAAATTTCTGGTCACTAATTACCTATTATATATATATATATTTACCTTGTCCTTCTTTCTACCTAAGTGTTACAAAGATCTGGGCCAGAGGAGCAATGCCCTGATGTGCTGTGAAACAGCATTGTCCATTCTGCCAGTCACCAAAGAGGTAGGTCTGAAGGTTGTGTGTTCATCTTCTGATGAAGAAGCGGTGCGAAAAGATTTTCTTGTACAGCTACTTTCCACACTATCTGTCAATGTCAGAAGACGTTATCTGTCTTCCGCAGCTCTCGTTAATTTCATTTAATTCCTGGCAACCTGGTAAACTTTAATACTAAAGAGGAACATCTAGAAACAAAAGGAAGAGAAGTCATGTGTTCAAAATCTTGTGAAATATGGTATAAGAAAATAAAAGAACTTTTGATGTCCGTGACTGCAGTGTTGAAAATGTGTAAAATCCGATATTATGAAATTATATTTAAGAAGATGACTTTGATCACAGGGCTAATGTCTCATTTGATTATGAACTGGACAATTTGAAATGCAGTGCAGCTGGTGACTCTGATTGCTGTGGTCTAATTTTGCAATTATTACTCTCTGATTTAGAAATTGCTCTTCAGAAGAAAATGGCTACTTAACGCTATTAAGCCCACTGATTCATTATGCTTTAAAAATAAAGGGAATAAGGAATCATTGAAATTATATCTCATTATGATTTAGTTGCCTAGTCCTTTTAACTGTGCAATTATGCAAGTAAGTATAAATTTTAGAGGTTGAGAATGAATACTATAAATTCCTCTCCAGCACTGATACATTATTACTCAGCTATTTTTTATGGTCTTAATTGCAACTATCTATCTGGCTTATATTTGAAGACGTGAAGCTTCAATATTGGTCTCCAATATAAGCAACAGTATTCAACTATCCTTGGATTGGGCCTCAACTGATCTAAAGCTAAGCAGGATCATTCTTGTTTAAGACTTAGACAGAAGGACTCCAGAGATCCCCGCATAATACATTAGACTAGGGAAATGTATCTCAGAAGTCAGCAGTGACAATGTCCATGTCCATACTGTTGCCAAGAAAACCACTTGGCTATATATCTCTGTAACTCAACTTGAAGTAGATTTTATCTTTTTCATGCTCATTTTTTTTGCTGCTTAATTCCAGAGAGTACAGTGCAAAGTTCTCTGATAGTTTCCAAAGGACAGATAAACCCTAATACTGCTAAATCCCTATATTGACATTTCTGACATTTGTAGCAAACAGAGACTGTCTTATGCTTGTAAATAAATGGTTGTGTTTATTTTAAAGTAGTATTTATGTTGTTCGTTGAATTCATTAAATTTGTTGTTCATTCAGTTCAGTCACTTCTGACTCTTATTTTGCCAGGATTAGTTTCTGGTAAAAAAAAAAAAAAAAAAAAGTTATTGTAAGTTCATGCTTGTGTCACAAGTGATAATATCTGACTCCCTTGTCTTTTGTCAGTTCTTTTCCCTTTATTTATATTTTTTAAAAAACCATAAAAAACAAATCAAAAGAAAAAAGGGGGAAAAAACCCTAAAGCTAAGAAATGTAACTCTCAACCTTTCAACAAATAGTTACAATTTTATAGTCCTTCCTCCCTCTTAGATATTATATAAGTCCCTTAGCCTCTTACTTAAATTATATCATTCTTAACCTTCAATCCCATAAGTCATTGTGTCATTTCTTTCTTATTTCAGCAAAAAAAAGTTTCCAGACTTTTTCCAGACAGGAAAGTTGTTCTTTTCCTGACCAGATAGGTCAATGTTGCCATTTCTATGAATTCTGACATTTTTACAACCCATTTTTCTACTGTGAAGATTTGGTTCTTCTTCCTCATTATACATAAAATAATCTTGCTGCAGTGACTATATACAAAATCAGCTCACCATGAATATTTTTCTAATTCATTGCCCATAAGTCCCAATAAAAAGAGTTCTGTTTTATTTTGGCAACATCAGTCTTTAAAATTCTTTGCATCATTATCTGAATTGGTATCCAACATTTCTTAGCTTTCTCACAAATCTACTACATATGATAGTTCCTGCCTTTTGACATCTTTTTCAGTTTCCTTTCATTTTTTTCAGGTATAAAGGTCTTCTCACATAATTTTTGCCTTCAGTTTATGCATCTAAAAATATCTAAAATACTTAAGCTTTACCTTTATTATTAACTAGCTATACCCAGCCATGCATTGCTGTGGCTCAAGAAAGAAAAGAGAAAGCGCACGTTTGTAATATGTTTAATTTCACAATGTGTGGGTATACAATATTTTTTGTTGTTCCATTGTGTGTGCAGATATAGAGATTACGTCCAACAGATGGCGCTGTTTTTCAAAAAAGCATGTTTTACCTGTTTTTCAAAAAAAGCATGTTTTTACTTGTCACAGGTGTGACCTATATAATACAGGTATATAAAAACACACGTGTATTCGAATGCAACATTGTGTCAAAATTTCAAAGCAATCGGTGAAAAACTTTCGGAGATTTAAGATTTTGAACAAACAAACATTTACATTTTTATTTATATAGATGTTTCCAATGAGGAGGTTTTACTTCAATGAGTTGTTATGTTGATGATTTCTTCTGCTTGCAGGCCAAAGTATTTTAGCAATATTGTCCAGCAATTCAAGGGTGCCAATTCTTCTTAGTTTTGATGATCGAGCTTTCATGGCTTTGTCTTTCAGTGGGGAAAACCATGGCCTTGACAATGAATGGGTATACATTCACAGGTAGTCCTCGACTTACAACAATTTATTTAGTGACCGTTCAAAGTCACAATGGCACTGAAAAAAACTAACATATAACCATTTTTCACTTTTATGGCAATTTCAGCATCCCCATGGTCACATGATCAAAATTCAGACGCTTGGGGTCAAGTGATCACCTGTTGTGACCTTCTGACATAAATGGGGAAGCCAGATTCACTTAACAACTATGTGACTAACTTAACAACTACAGTGATTCACTTAACAACTGTGGCAAGAAAGGTCGTAAAATGGGGCAAAAATTCATTTAACAAGCATTTCACATAGCAACAGAAATTTTGGGCTCAATTGTGGTCGTAAGTCGAGGACTACCTGTATAGTGTAAATTCTCTGTATATTTTGTCAAAATCTGTCGTTGACTTTCTCCCAGAAAGCAGTTTAGGCCAGTTTCTTGTTTTCAACTACACTATGAGCAAATTGGTGGCGATATAGTTATGGAGTCTAAACCGGGTAGAAAATAATTTTGTGCAAATAATGTTTGCTTAGAGATGTGTCACTTAATATAATTTCATTTCCAAAAGGCCACCCAGGTTTGTGGGAGCTGAACTTGAAGTTCACGAACAAAAAAAAAATGCTCAGAGATGCTGAGCAGCTGTAAGACCAACAAAACTGCTGAGTCCCTCTGAGAATCTGTGTTTTAACAGCAACAAAGGAGAGGGAGAAAATGCAAATTAGAAACTTAAAGCCACAGGAATGTTGGGTTCACTGAAACACCTCCAAAGGTGACTGTTGGAAGTTGAAAACCTTTAATTATAAGCCATTAGAATTGTAGACAACACCTCATTACACTTCTTTAGAAGGAAATTGGAAAGGAAAAGTATAATATAATAGTAGCGTCTTCTCTTTTTTCCCCTACTTTGTTTTTGTACTGCATTTGAAAGAAGAATGAACCAGTAATCCTTTCTGCACTATTAACACTGAACGTAATCTCTTGTTTTGATGCAAAAATTGGTGCTGGCTTCAAGCAGCTCTGGGCGATTCTTAAGGCATAGTTACATAAGCTTAATTCTTTTCCTTTTTTCCTTTTTAGGATGAAGAAGCTGAGAAAGTTTTACAAACTTTACTTCCATCCTTGAATTTTTCATGATGACATAACACCATTTAGGTTCTGTGAAAAAAAGCAGAAGACCCAAGTCCCTGTTCTGGAAGCATTCTGTTGAATTCAGAGGGATTTCAGTCCATTCTGGAGTTAAGATTTGAGTGGATAGGAAGGAATTTTAATTTTTAATTATGGTGGTTCAGTGACAAATGAATGGACTGATTTCTCTAAGCCAGTGTTTCTCAACCTTGACAATTTTAAGGCATGTGGACTTCAATTCCCAGAATTCCACAGCCAGCACTGCTGGCTGTGAAATTCTGGGAGTTGAAGTCCACATGCCTTAAAATTGTCAAGGTTGAGAAACACTGCTTAAGTCTATCATTTTTGTACAAGTTACTTCAGGACCTGCAATAATAAAAAAACGTATGTGCAATGTTATCAGTTGAACAGGACAGTCTTGCATTCTGTCCATACAATCCTATTAAGGTGAGTTTTTTGAGGCCATGTGGACCATTGTATGGGGCTGCTGTTTTGTGTGAAAAAATGCAGAAGAAAAGTGAATCCATCTGTCCTTTCCCTCTGGCACTACCCTTTTCTAAGCTGAAGAAAAAGCAATTCACTCGGGAAATGGCTTTATTTTTTTAATTCTTTATTTTTGCAGCATCACGCAGAAGAACATTGCTTGCTGCATTCCTTTTATTTTCATTACATTTATCTCCAATAAACAGGTTGCCATTCAGGATCCTTAATGAATGGTACCAATGATCTTAACCCAGGGAAATCAACCATCTTTTCTTTTTCTTTAATTTATAAAGACAATGAATTTAGCATTTAAAATACTAATTTTAACTTATCGGGACTCTCCAGATGTGAACGCCACTGCTGGCAATGGGTATATTTGTAGTTACTGAATGATGGGCATAATTTTGCCTAGAAGAATTAGCTAGTTTTTTGCTTGAATGCAGATGTATCTAACTGAGTTTTCTGCTGAACAAACATGGGAGATATTATGTGTTTCTTTTCTCTTGAAAAATATCAATTTTGTGGGAAAATTATACTTTGTGGATATCATTTGGTCTTTGAATCTTAAATTTAAAAAAAATAAAGACATGGGGAATTTGTCATATTTTAACATTTCTGTGTACCCAAATATTTTGGCATTTTCTTCATCTGGCTAATATTTCTCCTTGGAGATTATGGCTGTGCTACAGAGGGGAAAAAAGAGAGAGATTGGATTCTGACCAGAACACATTTCAAAGTACAGGCTGGAGATATTATTTGAGCCCCCCTAAAGCAGGAAACAGCTGACTCTCCTCCATCTTTTTTTGCCAAACCAACTGCCATTCGCATCCAAGCTCAAAAGAGCAAGCCAAAATGTACCCTTAAACTGGTGAAACAGACGTAAGTGATTTTTGTCCATTATGTTGGGGCCAAATAGACAGAATATTCAACTGTGAAATAGAAGAGTCCATGGCCAAGAAGAAAAAAAAATGCCCAGGAAAATCTAATTCCTGAACACCACTTGTTTTAAACATTACCTATTTACTTTGTTAGAAGTCTCTTACAGTGTAAGATTGTGTTGTTCCCACATCCTTACTGCCCTAAGCTGAGATCATTCACATAGAAATAAAATTTAAGACAAAGTTAAAATACATTTGTAAAACAACCTAATACATATAAGTGAGGTGCGTGATACGGCCTATATCAAATTATAACGCAAGCACTAAAATTATATTAAATATGATAACATCAAAAGTTATAACAAAGTGCTCTAAAATTTAAGTGAATTATAGTTACATAGAATGCATTGGAAAATTGGCCCATCAGGGTCTGATGGATCTTCTGTGATGCTCCACAAAACCTAGCTACATATGCTGTAACAAAAGGTAGTTTATCTATGAGCAGCATCTGCTCATAGGCTGAATCTGGGCAACCGGGATATCTATTAATTAGAGGTAGTATGAATCTGGTTCAGATGTCTCTATAAAAAGACCAGGAAAGAATAATATGTTCTGTAGTTTTTACCTCTCCAGAATTACAAGGGACAAAACCTTTCAGACAATGGTACTTTTTAGTATTTACCATCCAATACTGTAGAGCTAAGGTGTTGCTGAACCTTGGGCAAGAGAGGAAAGCTTTGTCAGCTAAGTGGTTAAGTTGATAAGTCAGCAGTACTATAGAAAAAAAATTCAGAAGTCCATTAAGGACATGGAGTGGGAATAACACAACTGATGCTGACATGATTCACCCTGGCTTTAGGATGGGAAGAAAGCATGGCAAAATGGCCATCTGGATTATTCCACTGTGTTCTAATGCCCTACCTGCACTAAAAAAATACTCCGGAGATGTCAAAGGGTGGTGCTGCTGAATTATTTGTCCTATCACATATATTTTATATAAACTAAGGATGTTTTCAAATGTAGAATGTGCTATCCAAGAGACAGGGCTCTGAAGAGAGTGGGTTCCAATCTCTTAATTTACTCTCATCACCAAAGACCAGTTCTTCCCGACATTAGATGTTCCTAAATTGAATAGAAGCTAAAGCAGCATGATAGGGATTCGTCAGAGTGTGAGATGAAGAACCAAGCTTTGCCCCATTTCTCCATGACTAACTCCCATTTGTTAACAATAATCTCTACCCATGCCACAGCAATGTTTCCACTTTACTAGATGAGAGATGGAGAAACTTCATTTCAATCCAGTTTTCTCTTTGTAGCAAAGTCCAACACACAGCTCTTCCTTTTTTCCCAACAAGAGAGAGAGAGAGAGCTCTCCATGGAGGACTTAAATATTCAGAAATGTATAAAACATTGAGTATAATTAGCTGCATGTCAAAAGTCTTATCAAAAAAACAGGAAGTAAAAGGAACTGAAGCTTATAACTTGCAATATTTACACTTGGTTCAAAGCAGGCTATATTAAACCTGAATGTTCTGCTTTTAATGACCCCCTTGGAAAAGAACGTATACTGCATGACACGAAAGCAAACTGCTGGGTCAGTTATACAAACACATGTATTAATGCAACAATTCTCAGTTTGGCAAGATGCACACAGAGATTACTATTAGAGTGTGGATGATTATTTCTATTTTACAGCGATGGAATCTTTTTTTATTTTTTGCCACTCTTTAGGCAGTTTATAAAGTAGATAATCAAAAAAATAAAATTCTAAGATCAAAATATGCAGTAGATTGTGTTGCCCAAGCCATTATACAAGAACAATATAAGCACCTTCATTCTTCAGTCACCCTGCATCCATAATTGATACACATGCATTTCCATTGCAATATTAAGACCATTGCTATTAAGAAGTCATAGTCCTTTAACTGACATATAACCCCAAGTATGTATCCCTCAACCGGAAACAGAGTATGAATAGTGGAAGAGATGATTTAGCTATAGGGGCAAACTATAGTGTCCTGTGTACCCTATCTTTCTATGGGGCTGAGAATTTGTCTCCAATCCTTTTCAGTGGGGAGGGGAGCAAATATCACTCTGCCCATCTATGACCCAGCAGAAAACAAGAATTGGCCAGGTTACTGGATTGCTTCAAGGATATTTTCTGTAATTTTTTGATCTTCATAATTAAACCAACAGTCCTCCAGGAGAATAATCAAAACAAATAAATGCTAAATTTCCTCTGTGATGTTCCCTCTCTGTCCCAGTCTTTCACTGTTTTTCCTCCCTTCTAATCTTGTGCTTCTTAATCAGTATCACTGGAACTTAACCATTCAAAAAGGATCAAAGAGAACTGAGGCCCACCCAAAAGCACAAGACTTTGCTGTAATTATGTCATTACATAGTTCGAAAAAGTGGCAGAAGTGACATCCCTGGGAAGCTCTCAGGATCCTAGCATTTGGGCAGGGCAGCATTGCAAAGAGTGACTTGTACTGTGGAGAAGATTTCACACTGAACAGGTTTCAGTCCTTGCTAGAACTAATCAACATAGGAACTACAGTAGCTGTTTGCTAATATCTCAGTGTCAGAATTTTTCAATAGTACTGCAGCTCAAGGATCAAACCTCCTTATTTCTTCCTGTGTGCCATTTAGTGCCTTCCCTCCCTGCACTCTTAATTACATCAGCATTTGTATTTGCAGAAAAGCCAGGCCAAGCAATACAGACGGTTTCTATTACAGCACAAAACAAAAACATGTGAAACCTCATGAACAACTTGCCAGCTCATTTCACTCCAGGGAGGCCTGACTGATTACTTGAGGAAAGTAACTCCCGCCATTATATATTGCCAGTAGAACAACTGGATGGATGGATGGATGGATGGATGGATGGATATCATTAACTGAAAGCAGGTCTGAAATAACAGAAAGCAGAAAGTAAAGCTCTTGCTATACGGTGCTTTCCCTATTCATTCATAAAAAATATTGTATCAATGTCTTGTTAATATTATTAGTGCCTCTACCTTCCAATGTGTTTCTGAGTGCAATTTGAAGTGCTGGTTTTAACTAGCAAAGCCCACATAGGGAATGAGATTGTCTCATCTCTTGTGACACTGGTCAGCCTGTCCCTTCTAACTGAGAGGGGGAATGTTCTGAATTTCCTCAGTTCAGGAAGTGGCTGGGGTGGGAACTGATGCTCTGCTGCAACCCCATTCTTTGGAATAGACTCTGACCAGCTAGGTCAGTGATGGTGAACCTTTTAGAGACCGAGTGCCCAAACTGCAACCCAAAACCCCTTATGCATTGTCGGGTGCTGGGTGGGTGTGGCCAATTGGGGAGGTGACTCATTGGGTGGGCGTGGCTGCAGTGGTAATGGCAGACTGGGTGGGACTAAAAAGTTCAATCAATCAATTCCAACTTTGCAAGATCTTTTTTTCCCCGCGAGAAGTTGAAATTGACTGATTGATTGAACTTTTTTTTTTTGCACATGGCAGCGGAGGCCTAAAGCGAAAAGGTTTTATAAAATCCAGCTGAAAGCCTAGGACTGGAGCAACGGTGTACATGCCCACAGAGAGGGCTTTGAGTGCCGCCTCAGAGACCCGTGCCATAGGTTCGCCACCACTGAGCTAGACCTTACATTGGTCATCAGCTTAGCCTGGAAAGACAGAAGGGATGAGGAAGAAACTCAAGATTGCCCTACACTGATTTTCATGAGTATAAGAGGGAGGAAAAGAGAAACTCTGCCCAGTTTTTAAAGTTGATGTCACCCTTTCAACTAGAAGAAATACTAGAAGTCTACTTTATTGATATAGACAATAATAATAAAATCCTGAAAGCCAGGCAGAGTGTTTCTTTTCTGGGTTATGTTTTGTAACAGCTGTCATGTGCTACCTTTGCACCTACTGTTTCCCAATCTCCTTAAGGGTAGTGTAATAACCTCTATAATTGTGGAGATTAATATCTATACCTTGCTTCTTAGTCAAATGGCAATGGATTATTTTAAATTTTACTATTTTAGGCTATTACCACGCTTACTGCTTTTCTATTATTTGATATGTAGACTGCCTAGAAATGTGACATTGTGCCAAGGCAGAAATACTGGAAATTAAATAACTACAAATACTGGAAATTAAATAACTACATAACTCCTATCCATTACATTGATAACCCTGGAATTGCTGCAATGTCTGGATTGCTGCAATGTGTTCTGTAGTAAGGCTGCCACAAGAGAAAATTCGGAGGCTGACACAAACTGGTCCAGAATGGGGTTCTTAGGCTAGTCACAGGATTTGTATTTGCAGAATATCTGACTACTAATTGCACTATATTCCACTTTGACTTAAGGGGTGATTCAAAATGGTGGTTGGTGTCTTTTAACATCTTCAAGGCTGGAAATGAGAGGGCCATCCTTATTGTTGTTTTGTATGCCTTCTGCCCAGCTTAGATTGCTCTTGGTGAAAATCAGGCCAAACAAGCACACAAATCCACATAGTTTTAGCACAAGATATATATAAGACTTGTGATAAATAAATCCAACGGGAGATATACAAGACTTGTCGAACCTAAAATTTGCTTAATAGTCTATCTGTAGTCATGTCAGAAGTATCTACAAAGCTAACTGAAGGAGGCTTCTGGACTGAAAGGATTTGCCGGGGACTCTTAATAGTAAAAAACAACAACAAACAAATCATCCAATGGAACAGCTTGCTTTCAGAAGTTGTAGATGCTTCATCACTGGAAGTTTTTAAGAAGAGACCGGACAGCCACTTGTCTGAAATGATATAAGATCTCCTGCTTGAGCAGGGGGTTGACATCCAAGGTATCTTCCAGCTCTATTCTGAATTCTGACTCCCCATAACAACAACCAGAAGAAATTAGTGGTGGGATTCAGCCAGTTTGCATCACTTTGGCAGAAACCAGTGGTGGGATTCAGCAGTTCGCATCACTTTGGCAGATTTTTTTTGTTGCCCAGGCCCAGAATGGACTTCTGGAGGTGGCATCCACACAGAGAACCGGTTGTCCACATATTTGAATCCCACCACTGGAAAAACCCTCTCGGATCTTAGTTCCACTCATACAGCAGAAATGGCTTCACCAATTATGCACCATTGCTCATTCAACCACTGCTCTCCCCCACCCCCTCTTAAGTGTGGCCCTTGGCCACTGAACATTTCCATCCCTGATTTAAGATCAGGATGTGGAAAAATTATCTTTCATCATATGTACTTACTGCTTTTGAACTCATGTTTGGAAGGATTGCAACAATGCCAGAATATGTTTTCTTGGGTTGAAGTGAAAGGTTGCTTCAATGGCTGTACTTAAACTTTGGAGTTCCCTTCCACATTTTTTCCCTTCCTAAATGGCCTTTTGGAAGATTTATAACACTTTCCTTTTTAAAAAGAACATTTGGATTGTAACTGTAATTAATCAGGTTTCAGAACTGCTTTTTAATTGCTGTTCAGTTCGGTATTCAGTTCTGTTCCTGCTTGCTGCTATTTTAATGATGTTCTACAATTGTTAATCAGTTGTGACCTGCCCAAAAAAAATCTCTTCTGAAAATAATGGAAGGAATTCAGACAAATCAATGAATGTATGGCAACATGTAAAATTCAAAAAGATCTTTCTGTATGATCATTGCTGAGTTCAAGGTTGTTGATAAATTCGAATGGGGTTCATAGTTTTTAATATAGCAACAAGATAGCAAATGGCAGGAAAAAAACCAGCATATAAAACAGTCACTGGAGTATATTTGCTCAAAGTAGGAACACAGATCCAGATTTAAGTCTCTATTTAACTATGAAGCCATTTCTGCATTTTTCAAACACTCACTTAATCTAATGGAAAATAAATTATATTATTTTCCTTTTCCAGAAGCAAGATATAAAATGAAATTCTTATGGCTGGGCTACAATGTTTTTATATACAAGATATAACGCTTAAGACCACAAGATGACAACATTTAATATAACAATTAGAATTAATATATTTAAATGTATAATATTTAGATATATTAATTTAACTATTGACACCCATCTAGAGGTCATAGGGGTTTGCAGCCCAACTCTGCAAAATTGATTTAAAAAAAAAAGATCTTCAGATTGGTTTGCCTCCGGTCAAATGATAACTTCCTCAAGAATACCTTCTTTTTACCATGCCCACACATTCCCCCTAACTTTGGCTCAAAGATATCTCACTAACCACTGAGAATACATCTTCATGCTACAGCCTTTCTCTCATCTCTAACACACACGTAGCTGAGGCCAGCTAATTTTGGACTTTTTTTCTGATCCAAATAGAAATAGTGTTTTCCATCTCCTTTTGAAACAATGCGTGCTTAGATGAATGTTTCTTTATTGTGGTAGTCTCAGTATTTATTGTATGTTTGTTTTCCCTCCAACAGACTGAATTAGTTGCTCAGCAGTCGACTATGCTTCAAGTATTCTTGACACACACTTCAAAAATATGACTTGGAAACAATGTATAGGATGCTAGGTGGGGATATCTGTTCTGTCCCAGCCTATAGCCATCCTTGTTAAATGCACAAGGACAAAATCCCTTTTGAGAAATAGGCTGGAGACTCAGAAGAAAACAAAACCCCTTTTAATATTGATAACAAACCTTGTAAATGGTCCAAAAACAAAAGCAACAAAACACAATCCAAATGGAGGAAATTGTCCACACGAAACACAATGCAAAATAAGGAATTAGTCACCGGCAATACCAATAGAACATGATCCCATGAAGTACTTTGCAACAGTTGCCTTCAGCAATCAACACCACCCACACCTTCCCTTTTTATTAAGCAGCCCCAAGGCGTGGCTTCTCAATGCCTTCTCCTCCTCCCTTGGAGTTGCCGTATTGACTCCCTCTGACCTGCTCTAGTTAACTGCCTTCTTTTATGAGCATCTCTAATGACTTCCAGCTGTGAGTCCTCAGAGTCTGTCTCATCTTCCCCACACAGCTGTGTCTCATCCTGACCACAATTAGAGGGGCCAAGCTCTTCATCAGATTGTGAGTCTTGTAACTCATCAGAGCCTCTCTCTGACTCTGATGGCTCTCCAAACCCCTCTTCCTCCTCCTCCTCTGATTCCCTGGACTCAGCTGCCGGGTCCACTGGCTGGCACGGACTCACAATACCCAAGAAAAATAATGGAACAGAAAATGGCAGTGGGTGGATATGTATTTCCTTTTATTCTTGCATACCTTGAAAGGTTTACCCAGAAGGCACAGTGTTTTGGACCACAGGTTCAAAAGTCTGCTTCTCACTTCTGCCAGAAGTTGAAGAGGCCAATGCAAAACCTTCTTGGAACAAGCAGTAACAGGAGCCAAGGCTTCAGAATGAAACTGTTCAACTTGACTGAATCTCAGCAAACGGAAGGAAGCCCAGTCTTCAGAGAAATCCCTCAAACAAAGCTGCCTTTCCACTTGAGAGGTTATCTTAGAAAAGATGCTAATCTTCAACTATATTGTTTTGGTTGAACTAAAACTAATCAATCATCAGAAGTCAGAGGACTGATCCAATCCAAAATCTGCAACTAAGGAGAAAATCCACTGTACATGACAAATTAAAAATATGCTTCTACAAGCACAGAAACTAGAACTTATAGAAGTTTTTGAGAATTAAATATATTTGCAGAGCTCACATCACTCATCAATATCTGATTTCTGCTTTGGCACCTCCATATTGCCAATTTTAATTTTGCATATTCCAAAAGCATTAGGTTCCTTTAAGGATTCAGAACAAGAAAAACTGTGGGAAAATAAAATGGGAGTATTCAGTCTGCTGCTTTTACCTTAACAGACCAAGGAACAGGATCATAAAAGAAACCACCTATATGAGACATTTGCCAAGTCTCACTCAAACCCAAATGTACCCCTTCAGTAGAACTTTTTTTTTTGGGGGGGGGGGGAGAAACAAGAAAATCCTGAAAATTCTTCCTACATAAAATGATACCATAGGAATACAATCCTGTAGTTTCCAGCATTTAATACAGTTTGATCTGCATATTTGAATGATGTTATATAATAATAATAATAGTAAAGTTGGAAGGGACCTTGGGCGTCATCTAGTCCAACCCCTGCTTAGGCAGGAAACCCTATACCATTTCGGACAAATGGCTGTCCAGTCTCTTCTTAAAAACCTCCAGTTTTGGAGCATTCACCGCTTTTGGAGGCAGGTTGTTCCACTGGTTAATTGTTCTAACTGTCAGAAAGTTTCTCCTTCGTTCTAGGTTGCTTCTCTCCTTGCTTGGTTTCCACCCGTTGCTTCTTGTCCTGCCTTCAGGCGCTTTGGAAAATATATTTGGAAAATATATTTCTCTCAATGAAGTAGAGATCTTTGGTAGTTTTTAAAGCTCTAAGAAACAACTACACACTAGGCCTGCTTCTTCAACCCCAATAATGTGATAACCATAAGCGATAGACTTTAAGACAGAAACTGAGGAGACGAACTAAAGACCTACAACTGGTACTGAAATATCTGGATCAAAATAATTAATGAGCATCTTACTCCCAGTGGTGACACCATAAAACTATATACTACAGACAGCATAAATCCATCTCTGAAAGAGCTGATGCTAAGTGATCTTTCCTAAGGAAACAAGCTACTTATCTGAGAGTCTTGCCCCTTGTGGTAATACATACATCATTTTTGTTGCCTATCTATTTCCTAGGGTCATTACATGCATATATTCTTCTAGCAAAAGTTTATCCATTGAGTTCACCATGTTTATATTGGCATCATTATGTTTGCTTCTGTAGGAATTAAACTCAATCATCAATTTCTCTATTAACTATCAACTGTGGTCTTAGCCAGAAACTATCCCTTCAGGAATCTTCCTGGTTGCTGTGCCGATTTACGAGGCAGCTCTGGCAAGGGATGGGGCCTAGGATGATGCTACAGGAAGAGCCTGTAGTCTCGCCTTTCTTTCTGGTGCAAAGCCAGCTCACCCTACTGTGGTGCACGTTGGGAAGAATATGAGCATGGTAAATTGGCAGCCAAACTACTACTACGCTGCAATAGCAATTGTGGTCTCCTGGTTATGTAACAATGCACTAATAATAACTTCCAGAAACAGATGGGACTACTACATACATTTGCAAGTTATACATAGATGGAAATAAACAATTCAGCTTTCTTTATTAAAACTATACTGATTAACAATATAGAAATTTATTTTCTTATGTTCCTTGTTACAAATAATTATGGATAACAGACATATAATACAATAATGAAGATTAGGAAGACTTCTCTAGATAGTCCAACAATAACTTATCCAAAACACATCATCCCCAACCACACCTACCCATAGACCATCTACTAATCAAGGGCATTATGAGAGTTACAGACCCCCATACTTTTTATACACGATCATATTGCAACAATATGTGTGATCAAATCAGATTAATAATACATATAATTAACATGGTACAAACACAGGAAAAATCATTTTCTTTCAAGATGAGTACAGCACAAACCAAAGAAAGCATCAAGAACCTCCCACCAAGATTATAGCTAGAAAGAAGAAACACCAACACCCAGGTATCCTCTAAAGATTCAAGATTAGTATAAACTATTATCAGAAAGTAATATAAAATAAAATTAGAATTTTACTTTTTACTGGATAAATTATATGTGTATTATAATAAAATCTATATAAAATTAGAAAATTAATCTTTCTGTAATCCAGTAAAATATAAAAGGCAACTGATTCCACAGGACACTAGGATACCGTACGTTCAGAATATTTTACCACAAAAAAGGCATTAGACATTAATCACTGGGCCTGGTTGCCCTAACTATAACCCCAGGGTTACCTACCACAAAGGTAATTCAAAGCTTTTGCTGATTTTTAACCCCAAATCAAACGAGCCCAAAAAATCTTTCTCTGCTAAGATTCAAAGTACAAAAGATTATGATTTTGTAAAAGAACAGGAGGCAGAGAATAAGGAGCAAACTCCACTTAGTAAGAAAGGGTCCAAAGCACCCAGCTAAGATGGAGGGATTTAAGCTAGGATAATAACCAAAAATGAAACAAAGTCACAGAACTGTATCCAGCAACAAGGTCACCTGGATGCTGAAAATGTGTTGTCTCTTAAAGAAAGGACAAAGTTTAAGCAAGCAAACAAACACAGAAACTAGATTATGAGTTTTCTAAAGCCAGAAGGTTCCAACACTATTATGCAACGATTAAATACAGAGAAGGGCCTAATGCTGGGAAAGATTGAGGGCAATAGAAGAAGGGGACGACAGAGAATGAGATGGCTGGATGGAGTCACTGAAGCAGTAGGTGTGTACTTAAATGGACTCCAGAAGATGGTAGAGGACAGGAAGACCTGGAGGAACATTGTCCATGGGGTCGCGATGGGTCGGACACGACTTCGCAATTAACAACAACAAATACAGAATACAACTAATGCTGGATCTCCTGCTTCATTTTATAAGAACAAATGTATGAAGTCTTAAGAGAAGTAACTAAATTTCCCACTTTTGAAGGTGAGACAAAATGTGTATGTTCTGTTGTGAAAAACAACACAGCTTCTAGAGGAGGGTCAGGCAAATTTTGTGGGTGGATGTACATATTAGGAATGTTAAGACCGTGTTCTGCCCACTCTTATAAAACAAGAAAATTAAAAAGATACCAATGGAAAGATGTTCCCAGCCATTTCCTGTAACACTCCAGCATGCTTTTTAATCACCCCCAGATTTTCTTCGAATTTTTTTTCTGGGCAGCTCGGCATATATCCAAATAAAGCATTGGATTACAATTCCTCACCTTTTTTTAAAGAGTTATTGTAGTATATTTTAAGCCAGAAGTGTTTTTTAGAAGACTGGCATTTTCTTGTGTACCATGCCAGCTGTCCATTCATTTTTTAAAATAAAATAAATTAGGAAAAAAACAATATTAGGTGGTACAAACAATAAAAACCTGATGGACACTAAGAGTGACTCCATGTTGCCTGCCCCTAGCAGAATAATAAATAAATCAAGACAATCCACAGTGATATACATTTTAAAATTTCATTAAGTACAATGTAATTGGAACAGAGGAAAAAATAGTAATTTGGATAATTAATCATCCATCTTTAAAAAAAAAAACCTCCAGATTTACTGGGTTTCAAATGAAGTAACCATTATGAACGAAGCAAATATAAGTGTCCCGGGATAATGTTGAAGGATCCAATCTGGGTCGGTCCTTGGGACCAGAGGTTCAGTCTTCCGAGCTTTTGGACTCGTTCTGGTGCCCATCCTCAGGGAACTTCTCTCTACCAGAATGTGACACATTACTGTACTGTAACATATTCTGATAAGAGAGAAGTTCCCTGAAGACGGGCACCAGCATGAGTCATAAAGCTCGGAAGACTGAACTTCTGGTCCCAGTGACCAACTCAGATTGGAATTGACCATTATGCATACTGGATCAAGTACAATAGGATTTAAACACTTTTTAAAAGTTATTTATATAACTGAATCCTGTTGGCATATATAAATGCTGTATTATCAATCTGATATATTTTAAAGGTTTTGTGGTAGCTGAATGAACAAAATTACCATCAACATTTGTTTAAAGAAATGTTGAATAATGTTGAAATATTACATTCTCTAATATATATGCCTATTCATAAACAGTTACAAAGCTTCTTTACATAACTAAAAATATTATCCTATGACCAATCCTATGTTGACCTCAGATGAATATGTTTATGATCATACAGAGGGCTTCATAGAAGCAGGCTCTGTAAGAACAAAGTTATTTGTTGTAGATTATGAAATAATTGATGATATCACCTTTCTTAATTTGTTTTTACACCCTATGCTTTCTCTTTTAAAGTTAATTATGAAATTAAATCTAGAAATGCATGAGTTTTCTGTTATTTTGAATTTCAGAAATGGAATGCACAAGCAGGTGCTGTCAACGCTAACATCAGATGTTTGTGCATTGACAACAGATGGAAATGTAGCCATCTTTCACCTTTTGCTTTTAGAGTTAGATGATGCTGGGAGGGGGGATGTGAAGGAGAGTCCAGCTAGACATAACAATACTAAACCTAGTGTGAGAAACAAGGTTATTGTAACCAGAGCTGATAAGGAATTGGGCTAGAGAACTGGAGAGGAGGCCCACGCTTCAAGCTAATTGGGGAATGTGATTTATGACTGGAGGAGAGAATTGTGCTTTGATACTATGTGCTCAGGGGAGGGGAATTCAGTTTTTGGCTTCGATTATGCAGTGCTGATCTTATGCTACTCAAAATAAAGATTCTTTAAGGTAAACAATGCCTCGAAGTTCTTTTGAAGAGTTTCATCTGTCGGAACCATACAGCTGTAGGATTATATAATGCAGCTTTCTATAATATAGTGTGATGTCTTTCAAGGATTGAACTAATATCCCAGTATGATCAAAGGCCATGCTGGCAGAGTATTATGGAAGTTGAATCTAACCCCTCTGCAGGGCATCAGGATGGGGAAGGCCAATACAATGCACTGGAGAGCATAAACCCATTGTTTCATTTTTCCAATGTATAATTCACAGCTGATGATTTTTGAAATTTCTATTTTTAGCAGAACTTAGAGATTTGAGAATAGTGCTCTAAATATGACATCTAAAATCAGAAGGCACTAAATTATTATTTGCTGTGGGTGTTTTGCTAAAAACCAAATTTGCTTCACATTTTCAAGCTAAAGAGAGCCATGTTGATCTTTTTCTAGCCTAGTTCATGACAAAATTCCTGATTTTTTTTTAAAAAAAAAACACCCTATAGTGGCAGCACTTGTGAAATACTTGTCAGATTGCCATGATAAGACTTCATAAGATCTTAAACCTATAAGGTAATCCAGAACATTGTTTGGCAACACAGTATGAGAATCTTGGGATAGGCAACTTGTGGCACTTCATGTTCTTTTTGCATCTATTCCCTTTGGCCACATGGGGCTGCTGAAAACTATACTTCAGCACAAGCCAATAGGTTATCCAGATGTGAATAAAACTATATGGAATATGACAACTGTGGGAGGTTGGAAGCATGATATCCTCCCCCTTCATTTTCCTAACATGGGTGCTATTGTTTCAAATAATAGTTTACACATACATAGAATACCCTATTCGGAAGGTAAAGTCGGAGGACAGCCTTTTCCAACCTAGACAACTGCCAAATATGTTCAGTTCTCAGATTGTCTGTTCCACATCTCTGGAGAGGAGACAGTTTGTGATAGTTTGGCTGAGATGATCTGGAAAATAATGACTTAGTGACAGATTCACATGGGGTCAATGGAGGACAGTCAAGTCAAAGGATTCTGGACATCCCAATCCTCCATCACTGAAACTGCATGCAGCATACAGAATGACTGTATGCTGTTACGATTTTTTTTTTACTAAGAACCTTTTTAAATGAAAGATCGCAACTTTGAATCTTTTGCCACTCATTAGTAAACCACTGATTTCATCAGTAAAATTCAGAGAGTTTTCAACTTCCTATTCAATTAGTTTAAAACAAGCATGTCAAACTGCCGGCCCGCAGGCTGGATGCATCACGACGAAACCATGCCCACCCCATTGCTAACAATGGGGGAAAAGTCACGATATGTCGCAAGTTTGACATGCCTGGTTTAAAACATAAACAATATATTTCATTTTTTTTCCTATTATTTCTAAGTATGTTTTGATCAAGGGCAGATCATTCTATTTCTGAAACGAAATGCATTTCTTAATAAAGCACTTAATTAAAGAAAGCCAGGTAAGAACTACTACTACTACTACTACTACTACTAATAATAATAATAATAATAATAAAGTTGGAAGGGACCTTGGAGGCCATCTAGTCCAACCCCCTGCTCAGGCAGGAAACCCTATACCATTTCAGACAAATGGCTGATTTATAAATGCTGACAGAACTACAAATAATATCTGATTATGTGGAATACCTTGAAAATGTGTATTAGAGGGACAAAAATAAACCACATTACTAAAAGTATCATCTCATATCAATATGTTCTGCATACGCAGTGCAATGCACCCATTTAGTTAAGAGAATGTGAACTGCATTTCTGAATTTGTTTTTAAAGCCACTATATGAGCAACAAAAATAAAAAATCCTACGTGAATGTCAATATTCAATACAAGCCTATGACAATATATTTAAGAGCAGCTTTAGCAAAATCAATGCACCATATGTAGGGGAGTATAGGTTCTAGCAGAGTTGAAATTTAAGGTTTCTAGAACTAATATGCATTGCTCTCAACATTTTAAACCAATATATTGAGAATTCTGAGCGCCCTAACACCTGGAAGATGCTCAATTACAGAAGTTGATTTCCTATACTTTTTCTATTTGTCATCTAACACAATGGAGGTGACAACTCTCCTGTTGATGGAAAAGTCATCTAACTGGCCATCTGAAACTTGATGCTTATGTGCATTATCTTGATGGTAGGTACTATTTTATAATCTATTGATTATTAATTGGTCTTCAGCATTAAAATATTTTTTTCTGGATAGAATGTTGTTAAGAGAAATATACCCCTCTCCAGGAAAAATTAAAAACACAAAGAAAATACAGAAGGGGAACTGCGTAATGAGGGAATTGTGTGGATGGCCAGTAAAAAGATAAGTGAACAAAGTATAGGAATGCCACAATGTAATTAGGGAAGAAGTCTAGTGATTAAATTCACACTATGGAGTATGGTTGACAAGATTTGCTGAGGTAAGAAAAACATCAATTTGCAAACCACAACATCCTTATTCATACATTGTCTTACTTCATATCTTGATAGCAGTTCTCCAGAATGCATTGTATTTCTAAGTGCTTCATTTAAAAAGAGTGAGAGAGAGAAGAAATACCATCCTTATACAGCATTACAGACAACATTCAAACCTGAGCATTCATGTATTAAACACGCAATTTTCAGATGCATTTTCTGCCTGAAGTCCCTGGACAGCATTATCCAGCAAATCCATGCTATCTCGAAGTGTGACACTGAGTGTAAATGGCTTTGGTTTAACAGTCAGGCCATAGGTGGAATCCATCTTAGAATCTTCCTTTGGATTAGCACTGAAATTGCACTGGTGGACCAAGACAGCAGTGAAGAGAAAGAGCTGCACTTTGGATAACTCCTCCCCAATGCACCTTCTTTTGCCCACTGAAAAAATCAGCACGCTGCTAGCAAGGTCCTTGTTCAGGAATCCATTCTCATCCAGGAACCTTGCTGGATTGAAAACTTCTGGAGCAGGCCATTTGCCTGGGTCATGGTTCACGGACCACTGATTGATGAAGACCACTGTGTCTTTGGGTATGTGGTAGCCCATCAAGATGGTATCGGCTGTGGTGGAATGAGGGATAGTAACTGGCACAAAGCTGCTGAAACGCATAGATTCATATAGGAAAGCCATGACAGAAGGCAAACGGGGCTGATCCTCAGCACAGGGCAGGCGGTTTCGGCCAACAACTTTGTCTATTTCTTCTTGCAGCTTAGTTTGCACCTCTGGATACCTGGTTAAAAACAACAGCAGCAGCTGTTTTTAAAACACTTTCCTCAATTCTCTGAAAGGAAATATTATCTAGGCAAACCTATGCTACCAGGAACACAGGAAGACAATGTCAGGTGAGGGGGCACAAGTGGCAGGAAAAGAGAATATATATACATATTTCCCAAATGAGTAGAAAATTTGTATCATTCTCCAATAGTTTTACAGATGGACAAATATATTATGTTGAAAATCATGGCATACAAGGAATTGCCCAACTACTCATTCCCAACAATTTTAGTACAATTCTAACAGATAATATATGACAATAGGCAAGTTAAAGAAAAGATAGCCGAATATCTATTCTTTAAATCAATGTCTGCTGTAATATTTTGATTGAATTTGACTGAAACAGGATTCATAACTCATAAACTCTTGCTTTGCCTACTGAAAGTTTATTCTTTAGGTTTTTATCCTGTCTTTATTACTTTATAACAAGTAAGGTGGCAAACACACCTAGCACTCCTTCCTTCTATTATTTTACCCACAACAACCTTGTGAGGTGAATTGGACTAAAAGTAAGACTGGCCCAAAGTACCCAGCCAGCTTTCATCTTCACATTGATAAAATTTCTTCTGTCGACTGCAAAAGATCACAACACTTGGATCCACAAATATACTATGCTGATACATTATGAAATCCTAGGTTCTTGGGAAGAACTCAATGCATATGAAGGCCAACACTAAGTAAAAAACTGGCAGCTATGACTCCACATTGTTGTGAACATATATTAATAATGCCCACTAGAAATCCAGACTCTTAAACAAAACTGAAAAAAATGAAAAAGTACTTAATTAAGATCTGTCATCATTACGCCTATTTTTTAATACTAACTCTGGTTATAATCAGTTGTGAAGATTTTGACAGTTTTGAGGATTATTATTTCTAAGTGTTCTGATTTTATGATCTTCTTGATTATTTTATACTGCCATGTATCCATCTGGAGGGGCAGTATTTAAATTAAATATATACATTAAAAGATGCAAGAGATTTATTTGTCATCTACTCAGAGCATTACTATCGTCAGTTGGTTTTTCTTAACCAAACCGAAGATCCAAGGAAGAGCTATTATTTGTTTCAAAAAATGATCTCTAGAGAATACAAGTTTCATTGGAGATTCATATTAATGAAGAGCAAACCATGGAAAATCCATTCTTTTTCCTGACTTGATAACTGCAAGGGTCCACGTTTCAAACAGAAATTATCAGTATCTCATAACCTTTTCTTTCTACAATCTGGCGAGGGAGAGAGAGAGAGAGATGCAAACAAACAACATTCATTAAAAATAATTGCCGTGTGAGCAACTGAAATATTTATCATCCAAGATTATATCAGCCTGCAACAGTATTGACTAATATTAAATTGCTTAATTTACTTACAATACTGAAATATTCTCTGGTACATGTGAAGATATAAAAAGCTTGTTTAAATTATGAATCCTTGGCCACTTTGATCTAGTGCAGGGGTAGGCAACCTTGGCTCTTTTATGATTCATGGACTTCAACTCCCAGAATTCCTGAGCCAACCAAGCTGGCTCAGGAATTCTGGGAATTGAAGTCCACGAGTCATAAAAGAGCCACGGTTAAGACACCAGACTAGAAAGGGGGAGACTGAGAGTTTTAGTCGTGCCTTGGGCATGAAAGTCAGTTGGGTAACTTTGGGCCAATCTCTCTGTCTCAGCCCAATCCACCTCACAGGGTTGTTGTTGTGGAGAAAATAGAATATGTGTTGGATATGTTTGCCACCTTGAGTTATTTGTAAAAATAATAAAGACAGGATACAGATAAATAAATAAGCCTAGTCTTTTGCTTTCACAAATGGAGCTCTGATCCTCCATGAGATAAAATTCTACTAGGAGAGGGGATAGGAAGGAGGCAGTATTTGCTCATGTTTCCTTTGTCCCCATTTCCCCCCTCCCCACATTTGCTCCAAATAATTCAGAAATCCTATCTGAGCAGGTGGTGTGGGAATAAATGGGAAACTTAGTTTTTGCTTAGCACCAGTGCAAGTTAGATGTCAGATTTGTGTGGTATCACTCCCCTTTTTTTAAAAAAAAAAATTGCATAACCTTGCAAGGCTGAAAAATCTCTCAAAATGTCAATCTTCTTACTAAATTTTCAGCCACTTTCTGGGCTGTTTAGAATTCACAGCTCAGCTCAAATGTAGACCCCACAGGGGAGATATACTTAATGCATGTTTAAAAGACACAGCGGTGTCCAAATCGGGATCATAGTTGGGATTGTGGGCATGAATCGTGGCCCTAACGCATTCAAAGAAGATAAAATTCCTCCCTCGATTTTTAATTTTTATTTTTGACTGCTTTCATAGATGTTAGACTTTAGACCAGCTCAGTTATGTCCCCTGGAGCGTTTTTTATTGATCTTTTTTATATTGGTACCTAACATTTCCAACCGCGCGGGTGCCGCGCACAATAGCTCCTCCAGTCATCCTCTCTCGCCAATCAGCTCACCTGATGAGGAAGATCAAGAGCCACTGCAGGGCGGTAGAGAGAGTATCCTGGCTGGCGCCGAAGATGTCCGTGACGGTGGCCGGCACGTGCTCCACAGGCAAGCCAGGCTGCGTTTGCTGGAGGCGGATGAAGGCGTCCATCAGGTCGCGTAAGGGATCTCCCGGGCGGAGACTGTTCCGATGCCACAGAAACTTCTGGCGGACGAAGCTGTAGAACTCATGATTGAGGGCGCGGAAAGCGCGGAAGGCCGAGCGCACCGGGTTGGGAAAGCGCTGCAGCCAGGGTAGCACGTCGACCACGCTCCCGGCGCCCACCGTGCGCCCGAACTGCTCGTTCCGACCCACCAGCCGCCGGAACTCGACGTCAGCGTGGCTGTAGCGGCTGCCGAAACAAAGCGCGCTCATGACGTTAGCCACGGCCACCCCCAGGCTCCGGGACGGATCTACGAAGGCGCCGCCGGCGCAAGCGCTCACTAGGAGCCGCACCACAGTGCGCGCCTCAGCCAGCAAGGGCTGCTCCAGGAGGCGGCGCGCCGAGAAAGCGCGCAAGGTCGAGTGCGCCAAGCGCCTCTGCAGTTTCCACAGCTCAGAGTAGCCGCCGAAGGCCAAGCTGCGTCCTCCGGATACCAGCTGAAAGGAAGGGAAAGGAGGCCTGCCCGCGAAGGCGGCCCCTTGGCGGATGAGGGCCTCGCGGATGGCGCGCTCGCCGTTCAACACGACCACCGGCCATCTGCCCAGGCGCAGCTGGAAAACGCTGCCGTAGATGGCCGCGAGGCGTCCGAAAGCTAGGTGAGGGGCGCGGCCCAGTTGAGCTGCGTTGCCCAGAAGGGGCCACGGGAAAGGGCCCGGCGGTCCCAGCCTCCTCCGTCGCGACCACTCGAAGGCCAGAAATTTCACCGCTTGGAAGGCGAGCAGCAGCGAGAGGAGCAGGAGCAGCAAGCCTTGCATTGGGGGCACGCCGGCCCGGAGCGCTTCTGCTAGCCCGCGAGGGCGCGCGCTGCGGAGAAAAGAGGCTGCCTTAGGAGCGCTTCTGGGGGGTCAAAACGTAGATGTATTGCACCAGTGATTTTCAGTGCCCGCTTGCAAATGCATAACATTTAGTGGTACCAGATATGGGTTGCGACATTATTGCATCGCATTAAAAATAATTGACTCCACTTTGTGCACTTGACCTATCTGTATCCCAAAGAATTCCCCTCCCCGTGGGAAGATTCTCAGACTCTGAAGTTTAGAGTAAGAAGTCCACAGACAGAATATAATTAGAGACTGTTAATAAACTGAAACATGTTGGTTTTCAATTATGTATTGTATGTTTCCAAAATCTATAATCTCACTCTTGCATTTTTCTGGTCGGTTGCATGAGTAGTTATGGATACTTAATAATAAATAAAGACAGCTGGGGCCTCCGTGGGTGGAGGGGAATGGCGCCCAAAAGGTCAAGGTGGGTGCAACATTTATCAAAAGGGGTGAGGCTTCAATTACACAGTAATAGCTGCCACCCTGACTTTGTGGATCATCACCGCTACCCATGCCACAGAAAGAGGCTGGCTTATCTGTGGAATTTGTGAATTTCTGTTTGGCTGTAGGAAGTGACTTTTCTTTCAGGTGCACAGGGCAAAATGCACTGGGTATCTAACTAAAAAGCTTTAGTTCTTACTACAGCTTCATAAGAGCAACTCACTTGCATGCTGAAGAATTTGTGCTCTATTAAATCTAAAACTTTCCAGAAGGACAAGTGATACTTAAGGGGAGACAGGATTTAACAGAAATACATACTATCTATATGCAGTAACATTCAGCCATAGTGGAGGAGAACCATTGACTTTTAGAGCAGAGATTTCCAGGCAATGTTTCCAGTTTAGATTTCCAGTTCCATAGAGTTCTACCAGAAAGTTAAAAGTTCAAGAACACTCTATAGGAGCTTATATAGTGTTGAAGTGAGAATTTTCATATTTGTGCTACTCGATAAGCCACATCAGATAGAAAACAACAATAAAAAATACATAGCAGGAACAGGAAGATCTGAAGTTTACTAGAGACAGTATCTTCATGTATAACAGTGAATTGCTTCATCAACCAAAGGAAATCCTTCAGTGAAAAAGAAGCATCTGGATAGGATTTGATGTATATTTATATTAAAAGGTTCTCTTCTCCTCTGGGATCACATCACAAAATGAGAGCATCTCCTAAAGGGCTGAGTTCTCACAACATGCTAAGGTTCATTTGATGTATTCCTTGAGTTTGCTGAAACAAATGAACTATGCTACATGAATTGCATAGTAAGCTACAAACTAGTCAATAACTTTTTAGTCTAATTAAGGTATATGACTTCAACTACAAAAGTAGTTTCATTGAACTTGTGGGGGATTCTGCTAAGCTTGAATCTCATTATTAAATCTCTGTTCTAACTTGCTAATTTCAAAATAAATCAATCTCATTAAACAATAGATGATAGCAAACTACTTCCCTTCTCCCCCCAAATTAATGCCACTGGATTGAGCTAATCCGAGCTGCTGTGTATGCAAAGTGTCTTGCAGGTTTTGTTTATGGTCATGACTTAGTGTCTTAGGATAAAGTGTAATGTTTCCAAGACCACCCACAAATGGGGATTTGGCTGGGAATCCAAACAGCATTGTATCCATATTGCTTGTTGGCTCTTCATTTTCTTAACAGAAAGATTGGGATGGATAAAAAAAATCAAGATAATCCTTAGGAAAGCCTGGGGCTACATGTCTGAACTGCAAAAATACCACAAGACTATTAGAGCAGAGAGATACAGAAAATGCTGAGCATTGCAATCTAGTGGTTTTCCAGATTTTTGCAGGCCAAACCACTTTTTTTTTCTAGCTATATGAGATGTAGGTGAAGAACAGGATAACCTACATATTGCCACACATTTCTGAATTATTGAGTGTAATAAAATTTTTATGTTTTACCTGCCTTCTTAATTAGCTCAACTTGAGTAAAAATATCCTGATATGCAATCCAATTTAACCCATAGCTGAAGACAAAACCCACTGTTTCAATAGGATTTGGTCCTAAGTGAATCTACAAATATTTGAAAAAAGCACCCATTAACTTCAATAGAACTTTGAAAAAAGCACCCATTGACTTCAATAGAACTTTTTTCCCCCCATGTAACTGGCGAAGGATGCATCCTTTTATCTTGAGACTAACCACTGGAGTTAATTGTTACATTCAAACTGATGTGAATAATTGTAACTTGGCAGTAACTGTTCAGCTGGATTTCCTCTCATCAGATAAAATGAGCAAGGAATCCAGCAATCCAGTCACTGAAAATAGAGGATGTAAAAAGATTGCTACAATTTATTCAGAAATCTAATCAATAGTCAATGAAGCATACTTGTACATAAAAATGGGGAATTCAGCAACTTGGAAATATTTGGTGATGCACTGATCCACACTAATCAACCATGTTTTGGGTCAGTGTAGTTGTATAGTTACAGAAAATGGGTTAACCCTGACGGTACAGACAATGGCAAACCACTGTGAGAACAGAGTTACAGTAAGAATCAGGTATTAGTTTCCTAGTTAAAGATGTGGAATATCTCAAGGTTTTGATGGTCATCCTAAAGTCAACTTTTTTAGAAACTGCTGACCGTAAATCACATGGAATTCATCTAAATTCCAATTTTTATTTTATTTTATTTTTTAAAAAAGGTTTTTAAATTGCCATTGTAAACGCAAAATCTAATTCAAAGAGACACTGGGAGACAACAGGCAATTTAAGATTTTTAAGGAATACACGTTAACTGCTTGAGTTGCTATGGAAAAAAGGATTTGAAAGTTCCCTCGACATATTGGGAAAGGGACCTCTTTGCCTGGTTAAAAAAAAAAAGATAAAAGACTTTTCCTCCAATGGTATTATACCATAATGAAAGAAGACACCTGTATTTTGGAAAACTCTGCCAAGCTTGTACTTGATACTTTAATGACTGGTTCTAATTTCTATTTGAACAAATTAATTTTGCTTTATTGTATACTTCTGGTTTTTATTCCACTTTGTAAGCCTCCTGGAATATTGGAATAATCAGAAAGTAAACAAACAAACAGCCTAGCTCATTTGATCTGCGTGGGTGGATAATCTCATCATCACCACGACTTTATTACAGGCTGACGTTAACCACAAAAGAACCTTAACCATCCCGTCCTAAAACTGAAGGGGATGGAGCTCTTTTCCGTCTCAGGACTAACCTGTTAATTAACGCTTCTCCCAGATCTCTCTGGGTCATAATGCCTCCCGTCCCACGATTGAGCTGTGCGCACAAGTGGTTGCGGTTCACGCGCTTGAGAAGGAGAGCAGCTTAAGACCGTCGTGCGGGGCGGGGGCTGCCGGCGATCTACGCTGCTGCTGTTGCTGCCGTCGCTGCCGCCTGTGAGAGACCCTGATCGGGCAAGGAGCCGGCTGATGTGCTTTGAGTTGCACCGGCCGCTCAGCTTAGCTCGGCGCCTGGCAAAACCTCTTGCGCTGCCGCTGCAGAGAAAGGTGGGGCGGGGAGAGAGAGAGAGAGAGAGAGAGAGAGAGAGAGAGAGAGAGAGAGAGAGAGAGAGAGAGAGAAAGAGAAAGAGAATAAGAGAGAGAGAATAAGAGAGAGAGAGAGAGAGAGAAAGAGAAAGAGAATAAGAGAGAGAGAATAAGAGAGAGAGAGAGAGAGAGAGAGAGAGAGAGAGAGAGAGAGAGAGAGAGAGAGAGAGATGTTTTTGGCGCGCTTAAAGTGGCCACGCTCCCTCTCGCATCGCGTCCCGAGTGACCAAGGCAAGCGATCCCAACATCGTCCAGCCAGCAAACGCTTGAGATGGCGGCAGGGAAAAGCCCTCCTCTTCTTATTATCCCTGGGGGCTGAAAAAAGTTTCTATCCTTCGAGTGTCACCTCCCCGTTGCGTGCAGAGTTGCATTGCGTGATCTGTTGATGGAAAGCCTCTGGCCATTCCCTCCCCTCCCCTTCCCTTCCCCGCATTAGATGCTCGCACACGCGAGATCCGAAGGGGGAAAAGGAGTCCAAGGAATTGCAGAGAGGGATGGGCGGGAGGCAAGCGAGTTTCGACCCTTCCCAGAACTGTTTTCAAATGCCGCCATTCTTTCCCCAGGTCTGGCTAGAAAAGGGTGGTTGGCTTCCATTATCCAGCTTCATTTGGCCAGGTGAGGTAGGAGTTTGGGGTAGATCTTGGGGGCATGGAAGCTAAGCAGCTTTGATCGAACCTCCATAAAACTTTAGAGCTACAGGCAACTTAGAAAACTGGGAAATGTCCCAGAAGAATTTAGTGGCAGACCATTTTTCTCTGTTAGAGTCCCCGCCATACAAATTGCCTGGATGTGTCCTTGAAAGCAACAGGAACACCATGCACCCAAACAAAATCTTGAAAGAATATTGGCTTGGGGGGTCTGGATTCCCCATGAAGCTGTATTTTGAGTGGATTGTGCCCAGCCAAATTTACTCAATGGTGGGTTCCCTTAGAAAAAAAACATGATTTCTGGGTTCATTGACAGGCAAAGCTGATACCATAGAAATCACATACAGCTAGCTTAACATTGTGGCATCATGCAACGTGTGACTTTCTAGCTGAAGGATATGAGGCCGAGTCAGACCTTCTATCCTTTGTGAATGTTCTTATAGAAAAATATCACCTAAGAAATCAGAAGCTCTCAGAAAACATACTCCGTTTGTATACAGTTTGATTTCTCCGTTTAGCCTACCATTGTCTAGATTGCAGCTCTTCCTCCTACCTCCCAAGGTCATTCTCAGATAGCAATAGCACTTAGACTTATATACAGCTTCATAATGCTTTACAGCCCTCCCTAAGTGGTTTACAGAGCATATGGCCCCCAGCAATATGGGTCCTCATTTACCGACCTCATAAGGATGGAAGGCTGAGTCAACCTTGAGCGGGTCAGGATCAAACTGCTGGCAGTCGGCAGAGTTAGCCTGTAATACTGAATTTTAATCTCCACTACAGTGCCATCATTACATCAAAGCTATAGCCAGCTTAAAAAGAGGGGAAAGCTTATAATTTATGACCATTTGATTAGCAACTGTTTGAAGTTACAGTGGTGCTGAAAAAAGTGACATATGAGCAGTCCTCACACTTATAACCATCACAGTGCTCCCCCCAGTCATGTGATCAAAATTTGGACACTTGACAACTGGCATGTATTTATGACAATTGCAGCATCCTATGGATATGTGATTACAATTTACAAACTTCCTCACCAGCTTCCAACAAGCAAAGTTAATGAGACAATTCAGATTCACTTAATGACAAGAACAGGTTAAAGATAGATTGTCACGGAGAAAGTCTTTCAATTATTGGTAGACTACATCATTAAGACTAAAAAGAACTTGCTGGCACATAGTCAGTCAATCAAGATGGGTACAGCCATGAAGTTTTCTTGTTAAGTCTATAAAAGGGATTTATTATTGCTGATAATTAAGATGATTATGGGGCTGGAGGCTAAATAGCAATAGCACTTAGACCAGTGGTTCTCAACCTGTAGGCCGGGACCCCATTTGGGGTCGAACGACCATTTCACGGGGGTCGCCAAACAACGCAGTCCGCCATTTTTTCCCCCTTTTCCTTAGCTGTGCTACTCCCTTTTATTCTATTGGCTTTTGAAAGCCAATAGAATAGACCCCCTTGAACAGAGTCTAATTCTATTGGCTTTCAAAAGCCAATAGGAATTGTCCAGGCTGTCTCTGCCCTGCTGAGCCCGCCAAAAGTCCCATTCTGCAAACAGTGCTGCACCAGTTGAGTAGTCCTCGACTTACGACCGGTTGAGTAGTCCTCGACTTACGATCGGTTGGGGGTCGCGGCATTAAAAAGGTTGAGAACCACTGACTTAGACTTATATAACTTCATGAAACATATGATAGCAGTGTTCCAATATCTAAGGGGCTGCCATAAAGAAGAGGGGGGTCAATCTGTTCTCCAAACAGATTGAAGGCAGAACAAGAAGCAATGGATGGAAACTAATCAAGGAGAGAACCAACCTAGAATTAAAGAGAAATTTCCTGACAATTAGAACAATTAATCAGTGGAATGACTTGCCTCCAGAAGTTGTGGGTGCTCTATCACTGAAGGTTTTCAAGAAGAAACTGGGCGGGCATTTGTCTGAAATGGTGTAGGGTTTTTTGTTTGAGCAAGGGTTTGGACTAGAAGACCTTCAAGGTCCCTTCCAACTCTGTTATTCTGTTATTGCTTTCTAGATTACACCTCTGGTATTCCCTAGTAATCTTCATCTAAGTAACAATCCTATCTGATCCTGTTTATCTTCTAACTCCAGACAAAATACAAATATGATGGGACCAGAATTCCCAGGATTCCCAGTCAACAATCCAATGTTTGCAAATTCTGGATACTGAAGTCCCAAGACTGAAGAATGGGGAAGACAGCTGTACAGTCTAATCTAATTGGAATCGGGAACATATCTAAAGGAGAAGATGCTTGAAATTTCCTATATAATAAACACTTCCTGTTTGATGGTCAATTCTGCAATGTGAACTTTGGTCAACATCTTGGGGATATATTCTACTAAGTAGCATGCTTGACTTTTTAGAAGTGAAGAACTGCTGTACCTAGTAGGGAAAAGATAAGTTTACTTGGGTGGAAATTTTAGTTTTTAAGCTGTTGATTTCCCTTAAGAAAGCTGTTTATAATATTGATCAGTTGTTTGTTATGTGGGTTAATGCAACTAGTCGCAATCTAACATGCTGTGAAGCTATTAGACTTCAACTGCCATAATTCCCAGCCCAAAGTTACAACAGTATCTGAAACGGATGAAAATTTCAGATATTGAGAATACCATTTTTGGAAAGGCTGAATTTATACCACTACAAATAAAGTACTACAGAGAAAATAGTTATGTGCATGTGTTATAGTGATTGTACAGAAGTGTTTAAAAATGTGAGGGGAAGCATTTGACTTGGATAGTCCATTTCCACTTGCCTGCCTATGAAAGAAACTTATGTTCACAAATATAGTTGTTAGTCTTTCCTTTTAAAACTCTTAATTGAGATATTTATATACTCTATCATAAAAATGTACCTCAGGCAACATTTCATTTGGTTTACAAAATCAGAGCGAGACCAGAGATTTATGGGATTAGAAAGAGGAAGTTTATCCAGTACATAAAGCTCTTTTCATCTGCTTTGTATTCTCTGTTTGATTCCTATTTGGCTGTAAAATATATTTTCTGCACATCATTATTATAGTTGGCTTTTGTCACAGCTATTGGAAGATATTGAGATCATAACCAATCCACCCTCAGTCTTCTTCTATGTGTATGTTGACAGTTTCCAGCTATTCTCAATGTTGAAATTAATATACATGAGTGCACAAGAAGGTAACGTGTTTGAATTGCAGGCCCATTTGAAATTTTGTGAGCATATCACAAAATGGCTGTTAGTGGAAGCGTCCATGGCAAGGGAACACAAGGGAGCAAATGATAAAACAGTTGTTGCAAACTCTGCCTTTTATGAACATGCGTGTGATGCCATGCAAGCACAGAAAGATGGAACTTGTGTTAAGATATGATGGACATCTTTTTAATTTTGGCATAGCTGTGGTTAAGTCATATCTATGGCTACCAAGATTATGCAGCCAATTACAAAGGATTGTGGAAGGGGGAAGACAAACTGGCAAGCTTGCCTCCCAAGATACTCCCTCACTCACTCATTCACTCACTTACTCACTCACTCACTCTGGTGGAAACATTTCTAAACCTCTCACCATTATCCCAAAATGCTCACTCATTCATTCATTGCTCTTTCACTCTGGTCGAACTATTTCTAAGCAAAACATTGAATTGCTATTTTTACTTTCTAAGAAAGCCTGATTTGGGATCAAGAGACATACTTTGAAATAAAGGGGATGCTGGAAATTATTGCTTTGGTTTGCAGCAGGCCAATTTCCCATTAATAATAATAGTAATAATAATAATAATCCCCCAGTGAGGAACTACTTTGACATGGTTGTAGAACTTGCCCTCTCCAAGGATAATGAGAGCTAACCAAAAGTTCAACCACACTGGACAGGTTTCATCAGAAGACCCAGATGAAGAGTGCCTCTCCCGTAAATCATATGATGAGATATAATTTATAGAAACTCATACTGGATCGTTTTCCAGGTCAATAAGGATTGCACTAGATGTTGGAGTTCCTGGACATTTGGTGACAAATGGGCTACAGGAATTACCATGTTTCCCCAAAAGTAAGACCTAACTCAAAATTAAGGTTCTAGCTTGATTTTTGGCAGTGGGCCTAATATAAGCCCAACCCCCAAAATAAACCCTAGTTTTGGGGTGAGGCACATGCCAAAAAAATCGAGCTAGGGTGGGGATGGGGGTTGGAGCTCCCCCATGCACCCCACACCCACTTGCCTCTCCTTGCTGGCCCATTTCTTCTGCAGTGCCCTCCGGGCTGCATTTCGCAGGTTCTCTGCAGCCGAGAACCAAGCTATGGATTCAATCTGTAGCTCAGTTCTTGGCTGCAGAGACCTTCTGGAAAGGCCTCTGACTGCAAAATGCAGGCTAGAGCTCCATTTTCAACTGCAGAATGAAGCTGCTCCTTCAGTCACTGAAGAAGTGGGCCAGCTGGGAGGGGATGTCGGTGCGTGGAAAAGACACCCCACAAAGAATAAGACCTGGTGCCTCTTTTGGAGGCAAAAAAAGAGCCTGGGTCTTATTTTCGGGGAAACACGGTAGGATTGTGAGCTGACTAATTAGGGCCAGGAGCTGCCGGATTACTGGAAGAAAAGTTGTTAACTGTCACAAATATACAAAGACTGAAAACAAAGAACTAATCATTTGCTATTACAAATCAAGTCCAACAGGAAGAGAATATCTGAAAAGGATGCACCAGTTCTGGAAAGAATAACATCCAGAGTCAGAAATAACAGAACAGAGGCTAGCAGGTCAACACTGGTTTATAATACAAAATAAAGTATTTGCAGAAGAACTGGGAAAACTGCAAAGGTCTACCCAAGGCAAAGAAATTGAAATTGAAGTAGCTTAGATTGTACAGGCAAACCAGGGGGAGTTAGCAGTGGAGGGTAGCATAGTTACAGAATTGTTTTTATTCCTAAACTGGGAACCCTCTCCTCTGCCGCCTTCTCACAAAGAACAAAACCCTCTAACTAAAAAAACAAAAGAACTGAAACAGAAAATAACTGAGCATCTAGAACAGCACAAAAACAACAGAACAACATTGCCTGCATTGAAGCTTGATCCAGCATAAATATTAAAAGTTGCCAATACTGTAATATCAAATAAAGCATCAGCTCACAACAAGACACAAGCCAATCAATCAATCAGAATAGAGCTGGAAGGGACCTTGGAGGTCGTCTAGTCCAACCCCCCTGCTCAAGCAGGAGACCCTATACCATTTCAGACAAGTGACTACCAAGTTTCTTCTTAAAAACCTCCAATGATGTCCAACTAATGTGCAGCATAGCTATATAGTTGGATGAAAAATCAATAGCAACAAAAACCCAAACAGTGCACCACCAAAATGGAAGATAAGATCAGATACAAGTAAGCTAAAACAGATGAAAGAAAAAAAGCTGAAGAACAAGAAGATTAAAGAATACCTATCAAGAAATATAACTTAGAAATAAAGAAGGTGAAGGAAGTACTAGAAATAAAAAAGCAAACAATAGCCATAGCCAAGTTCAAAGTTTGAATTGCAGACTATAAGCAGAATCTCCAATTCACTCGAATCAGAAACATTTCTTACTAATCTATCAATGGAGAGGCTGTAATGAACCAGTCAACACCTGACAAAGAAGAAGCAGTGCAGTTTTGGATGCAGCTATGTAACAACCCAAAGAAATATAAGAATGCAGCTTGAAGAAAGGAAGTGGATAAAAATGAAAAACCTGAAACGAAAGAACTTGTAATAACAGCAGAAATGGTGTCATCTTCAAAATACTCCGTTTTCTCCCTGGAACAGATGGGTCCTTTCAAGGATGGTTGTGTGTTTACAAAAATATATACTTCATAACACAAACTAGTCTGTGTGATGCTGAATGCCATGTGATATCATCAACCACTTCATGTTCCAGAAGATATTTTCCTGAAGAAAATATATCATCCTAGAATACTTGGATTAGCTTATTAGGAAGACCTTCAAAATATTCCAGAGATGGGCTTCCGGTGGGAGGCGACGGCGATGGCGGCTAGCTTTTAGCCGTCCAGCTGGGGAAGTGTCAGAGCCGCGGAGCGCAGCGCGCATCAGCTGGCCCGCGGCTCGGAAATCCCTTCCCGGGCAAAGGGAAGGGATAGAGAACGCAAGAGTAGAGGTAGAACCCCTGAACCCCCTCTGGATTTATTTCTAGAGGGGGTGAAAGGAGTGTTCCCTCGGAGCTCTTGCTGATCTCCGCCTCCCAGCTGTTTTTGCTTCCTTGGAAGCAAAAGAAACCGCCGCTTCTATCTCCGTGTTTACAGCATTTTGGTGAGTAATTTTTAAACGGACGGAGCAGTTTAAAGGACTTTTTCTTATATTTTAGGTGTTTATTTTTTTATCTTTTGATTTTTACTATTTTTCCTCCTTTTCTTTGTTATACTAGTGAAAGGACTTAAGATGGCGTTTTGAAAGTGTCGGAGTTTTTTTTTCCTTTCTCTTTTGTTTTACTTTCCCTTTTTAAGGATTGTTTTTTGCTTTTGCTTTTGCTTTTGGCTTAGAATTTTTTTTTTGAATTGTTTGCTCTTTTATTACTTATTCTTGGGATTTATTCTGGACTTTTAATGATTATAGTTTGTCTCTTTTTAAAAATTCTTTTTTTCTTTTTTTCCTCCTCCCTTTTTGGCTGGAGGGGAAAGGGAAGTGACAATTGTGCTTTTTAAAATGGCTTCAAAGAGGCAGCAGCCTTCCTCAGTACCCAAGGTTATTTCTTCTCCTATAACTTCCACTGCACAGCTACAACAACAATCTAAACATGCACCACCGGCTCAGCCACCACCCTCCCCTCCTCTACCTGGACTTTCAGTGCAAGAGGTTAGAGGCATAATGGGAGAGATTGTAGTTCAAATGAGAGAGGAAATGACTCAATTTGTTTCACAGATTAAATCAGAAATTAAATCTGATCTCAAAGAAGAGATAACGGGGATAAAGTCTAAATTGCAAGAAAATAATAATGAATTACGACAAGATATACTGGCAGCTGTTTCAGGTTTGGCTACTGTGGTGGTTAAGCTCGATGCAAGGCTTGAGGAAGTGGAAGACAAAGTTGACTCTTTAGATGACAAAATTCAAGACGTGGAAAGGAAGGTGGACTCCTCACAAGAAGATATTTTGATGTTTCAATATAGACAAATGGAGTATGCTCTGAGGATTAGAGGCCTCAAGGAAGATATGAATCAAGATTTGATGGAGGTGGTTCTTAGTGATCTGGCGCTGGCTTTGGATATGGATAAAGGAGAATTACAGAGAGAAGTAGAAAAAATTTATAGACTCAACTCCTGGATTGCTAAGCAGAAGAATTTGCCCAGAGATGTGGTGATTTACTTTACAAAGAAGTCCCTGCGGAATGAGATTATACAAGCTTTTTACAACAAAAGATTTCAGATTGCCGCCCAAGATGTCATCATTCTAAAGGAAATCCCATCTAAAATTTTAAGAAGTAGGAAAGACTTTGCTTTTTTAACCAATGAGCTTAAAGCTAGATCGATGCCATTCAGATGGGAAATTCCGATGGGTATCGTTTTGAGCCATGCTGGGACACGTTACAGATTGAACACAGTTGATAAAGCTAGAGATTTCTATACTTCTGGTCCTGAGTGCAGGCTCAACTTCATCTGGTCGGAAATCTTTGAGTGCTAAGGAACCTGAGCAGCAATCTGAGGCACTAGATTTGGTTTCCGCAGGGATGATAGAAGTGGCAAAGCAACGCCAAACGGAGGCTAAAGAGCAGAGGATGACTCGTGCAGCTTATAAGCGTAAAGAGAAAGAGCAACGTAAAAAAGAGCCCAAAGAGAATTCTCCTGGAAGTGCATCACCGCCGGTGGGAGGAGCAAGACCCAAGAGTTATGCAACACACGCAGCTCTGTCAGAGTTTGATGGTGTCTTCTCCAGGCTGCGTGCCAAGGGAGATGGCAAAGTTTTTGACCTGGAATGTTAATGGATTGAATTCTCCTCAGAAACGGAAAAAAATCTTTTATTATTTGAAACAACATACCAATGATGTTATTTGTTTACAGGAAACTCATATTCTACTTAAAGATCAGAAATATTTAGTTAATGCTCGTTTGGGATCTCATTTTATATCTCCTGCACCTGGGAAGAAAGGGGGAGTTGTTATATATGTCAAACAAAACCTGCCAGCTTGTCTGGTAGAATCAGATCCCCAGGGGAGATATGTGATGATTGAACTTGGTATTTATGGTAAGAAAGTACTTATAGTTGGACTTTATGCTCCAAATCAACAACAGGAACAATTTTATAAACAGTTACACCAAAAAATAACTTTGCTTGATTATAGATCGGTGGTATTAATGGGTGATTGGAATGGTGTCTTAGATACACAAAGGGATAAGAAAGGTTCCTCTCCTTTTCTTAAACAAGCAAGGCTACCTAAAGCCTTTTTTGATATGAAAGAAGACTGGGAATTAAGGGACTATTGGCGGGAACGTAATCAAGAGGAGAGAGACTTTACTTTTTTTTCTGACAGACACCAATCTTTTTCAAGAATTGACTTTTTCTTGATTACCACGGATTTGTATAATAAAGTAAAGAATGTAAAGATTTTTCCTAGATCACTGACGGATCATAGTCCAGTTTGGATGGAGTTGATTCAAGAGAAAGAGGAAAGAAGATCCTGGAGAGTTAATGAAAATTTGTTTAGACAAGAGAAGAATGTTCAAAAACTAAAGGAGTGTTTAAAGGACTATTTTGCTTTGAATATGTATAAGGGGACTTCAATGTCAATGGTATGGGATGCAGGTAAAGCATTTATGCGCGGTGTTTTGATAAAAATGAATAATTTTTATAAGCGAAATCAGACTCAGAAACGTAGAGAACTTGAAGATGAAATTAAACTAAAAGAAAGGGCTTTGATTCTAAATCCTTCTGATGAAAGTACTAAAGAATCTGTAAAGTTATTAAGGTCACAATTTAATATGTTGATAGCAGATCAAGCTGCAACCAATTTATTATTTATGAAACAAAATACATTTTGTAATGCTAATAAGCCGGGGAGATGGTTGGCTTATCAATTAAGAAAGAAACAGAGACTGAGAATAATAGAGAAAATAAATTATAAGGGTAAACTAGTTTCTCAGAAGGAATTAATTAAAAAATCTTTTTTGGATTATTATCAAAACCTATACAAATCTACTAATGTACAACTGTTAGATATAAATAAATATTTAGCTGAGGCAAGTTTTCCTAAACTGACTGAGGATCAGAAATATGAAATTAATGGTTTAATTACTAAGGAGGAAATCGCCTCAGCAATTCAACAATTGAAATTAGGGAAAGCACCGGGTACGGATGGGTTAACAGCTGTTTATTATAAAGCTTTAATGGAGGAGATGATTCAACCATTAAATGATCTTTTTAATGGTATCTTACAGGGTTTAGAGATTCCTCCTTCATGGCGTAGTGCTTTTATATCATTGATTCCAAAGGAGGATCAAGATCTTACTTTACCAAAAAACTATAGGCCTATATCTCTTTTAAACGTGGATTATAAGATATTTGTAAAAATTTTGGTAAATAGGCTTATGAGGGTGGTGCATCATCTTGTGCATAAAGATCAATCAGGGTTTATAACAGGAAGGTATATGAAAAACAATGTTAGACAAATTATTAACTTATTAGAATACTTAGATAAGAACAACCAAGTTCCTGCAGGGCTCATATTTTTAGATGCTGAAAAAGCATTTGACCAACTGAATTGGCATTTTATGCTAAGAGTAATGGAAGAAATGAATTTTGGTGAAAACATATTACAAGCCCTTAAGGTAATATATCAAGAACAAACAGCACAACTTATTGTTAATGGAGGTTTGTCGGAGGTTTTCACAATAGAGAAAGGTACTAGACAGGGGTGTCCTTTATCGCCATTGTTGTTTGTTTTAACATTGGAAATATTATTGATTAAAATTCGAGAGTCTCAGGAAATTAAAGGAATATATGTTAATAAAAAAGAATATAAGTTGAGAGCTTTTGCGGATGACTTGGTTGTTACTTTGTCGCAACCTGATTATTCTGTAGTAAACTTATTACAGTTGATTCACCATTATGGTTTGGTCTCGGGTTTTAAGATTAATGTAAATAAGACTAAAATTTTACCTAAAAATTTGTCGAGTCAGGAGAAGCAGATTTTGGTTAACTCGACGGGTTTTGAGATTGTTAATAAGGTAAAATATTTGGGGGTGATGCTGTCTGTTTCTAATGCAAAACTATTTAAAAATAATTATGAAAGGTTGTGGGTCGGGGTACAGAAAGACTTGAAGAATTGGGAAAAGCTGCAATTATCCCTCATGGGAAGAATTGCAGTGATAAAAATGAATATTCTACCCAAGTTTCTTTTTTTGTTTCAAATGTTACCAATTTTGAAAAATGAGATTAATTTAAATGAGTGGCAGAAGGGTCTCAATAAATTTATTTGGGCAGGGAAAAAACCAAGGGTTAAGTTCAAAATTATGCAAGACTTCCGTGAGAGGGGCGGACTCAAGGTACCAAATTTGAAATTATATTATGATGCGGTGGTTTTAACATTAATTAGTGACTGGGTAAATTTGACAAATTCTGAGATACTTTATCTAGAGGGATGGGATTTACTTTATGGGTGGCATGCCTATTTAATATTTAATAAAAAAATAGATTGGGCTTTTAAATCTCATATTTTAAGAATTTCTTTACTTAGGATTTGGAGAAAATATTATAAAAGTGATTTTAAAGTACCATTATGGGCTATACCTTGGCATGCGATAGAAGGAATAAAAAGAGGGGTTAAAATGGATATGGTGTCTTACAGACAGTTACTTAAATGGGATGGACAAAACTGGCAATTAAAATCACGGGAAGAATTAGCACAAGAAAATTTTACTTATTCTTGGTTCCAATATAGGCAACTACTAGATAGATGGAAGATGGATTGTAAGGTGGGTTTTCTTAGAGAAGATGAAAATCTTATTAAGCAACTGAAGGATCAAAGACAAACCCACATTAAGAGAATTTATGGGGTTTTAGTTGAATTGGACTCAGAAACGGAACTAATTAAAGATTGTATGATTAGATGGGCGCAGAACTTTGGTGAGCCAGTTTCATTGGACACCTGGGAAACTATTTGGGTGAGAAATGTCAAATTTACTCAAGCACAGAATCTAAGGGAGAATTTTTATAAAATGTTTTATAGATGGCACCTTGATCCACAAAAAATGTCTTACATGTACCCTGACGTGCAACCTAAATGTTGGAGATGTGGTTATAAGGAGGCTTCCTATTATCATATTTGGTGGTCATGTAGAGAGATAAAAGCATTTTGGATTAAAATATGGTGGAATATCCAGAGAATTTTTAGAAGGAGGGTAAAATTTACTCCGCAATTATTTTTGTTAGGTATTGTTACAGATTGTGATACAAAGGAGGTTGTATTGATGTTAAACTTGATCACAGCCGCGAGGCTGTTAATTGGACAATATTGGAAGAAGGAATCTTTGCCTACATTGCAGGAATGGTTTTTTAAAGTAGCTTATCTGGCAGAAATGGCAAAGATTTCGGCTTTCTTAAAGCAACAAACGCAAGAGAAGTTTTTTGCTATCTGGGACAAATGGATAAAATTTATACAATTTAGATTGGGTATACAAAAATATTATATAGCTTTTTCATAAGTTTTATTTTTATATATATTATAGATATCTTTTTTATATATATAAATATAAAGTTTTTAATTTAATTTTTATTTTTATTTTTATTTTTTTTATTTTTTTTTTTTTTATTATTTCTTAAGCCTATATTCTGCTCTGGGAAGCTCAGGGGGGGGGAAGGGAGGGTTTTTGGGAGGGGTATGGGGTGGGGGGTTTTTTTTATATGTATTGTTTAATTTTTTTTTCTTTTGTATATGTTGTTTTTTGTTCTGTATTGTTCTTGTTTTTTTTTTGTAAAATTTATAAAACTTTTAATAAAAAAAAAAAAAAAATATTCCAGAGATGAATTAGTCTGTTCTTCATCTCCCTATTTATTTATTGAATTACCAAACTGAATTTCTCATTCTTCACTATGAAGCATTAAAAACACATTATAATTTTTGATATTTTCCCAATTCTTACACGTCTAGATTGTTGGATGTGCTAGATACCAAAGAAAGTAATTTTTCTTTGAATCGCCTTGCAAAGCTATAACAGTGTGCAGTCTTTTGAATTACATAGTTATGCAGAACTCTGCCACAAAGGACTCTTAGAAATTAAATGTATGGCTTGCAGTTATTTTTGTTTTGAGAGTATTTATAATTGAACTTCATGGTTACTTATTTTTAATATGAAATCTAGCAATCACATAATACAATCATATAATACTGAAAAAGAAACCATTGCCCTGTGGAGGCTGATTTTAAAATCTTCCTTTTAAAAAAAAAAGCATTTCTGTATTTTCTTTTTAACAGCACTGCAGTAGCTGTTAACAAATTACAACAAATATTGTCCCAGCTAAATATGGTTGAAATTATACATTTTTTTTTCCTGAACAGAATGCAGTATGTAACTTTGGCTGCATCTCAAATAAAACTTTGGTTGCACGCTCAAAAGGATTGGAGGAAGCATGAAAAAGGCTCTGTCACTTTAAAGACTTCCTCCCCCTTCCTACACTTCCATCCACTAATTGCCTGCAGCAAATCTTTTTGGGGAATTGCGTGCAAACTCTGACATAACCTTAGGCTTAACATAAACTAAACTCTCTCAGGTCATTGGCAAATAACAGGTATATCCGGTTATGCTTTTGTTGTACCTGTCTACTCGCAAATTAAAAATGTTTGTAAAGCACCCCTAATCAAAGACAGAAAAAAGAGAGATAAAACTAATAGTCATGCTATTTTTACACACTTTATCATCATCATTAGCAGCAGATGAAATAAAACTCTAAGATTCTGGCAGCCCAAACATTCATACCACTTGGAGTAATTCAGGGTTCCTTAAAAATATTGTGATTGGTTGATTTAATTTGATTTGTAGGGCTACCCATCTTAATACCCAACTTTGGGACACTTACCGTAAATATGATCAGAGAGTGTGCCCAATCACTTAATAAAGAGGGCTTGCAGGGCACTGTTCATATGTGGGAACTCAGCATCACACAGCTGGAGATTCAGGGATTTCTTCCCTTTCTTTGATGAATACAGAAAGGAGAGTAAATTCAACACCGTTGTCTGGAGTTTGTCCCTTGGATCTTTCCTGGATCTGCAGAATATTTGGAGAATAACCAGATTAAAGTAATTCAAGATAACATGTAATGAGGTTTAAATATGACATAAATAAGTGATGACCGCCACTATGTCATATCATAATTTCTTAAAAAGAAAAGGCCTTACGATGTGCAATTGCATTCAATTAAAATCACACTATTTTTAATCTGTTGTATTTTCTATAAAATACAACAGATTAAATACAATATGAGTCCCATATTTGTCAATACCAAGTCTATGTCTATTGGCAATCCACCCATAGGTGACTAGAGCAATCAGGTCCCCAATATATTGAGTAAAAGGGACCATCCATTTATCCTTCCAATACTGTAATATCAGTCTTTGTTTTGATCATAACAGGGACACATAGAATCCATTTGTACTGTTCAGTTGTCAAATTCCAAGAACTGTGTAATTCAAAAGAATACTAGTTTGAAAATTTTAGCTTTTATGCACAGTCATATTTATATAGTCAGTTTTGCAAAAAGAACAACAGTTATATAAATATATTAGAAATTTATATATGTACAGTATATATATTTGAATAATAGTTGAAGTGTATAAATACTATATATAGATAACTATATAATTTTAATGTTAAAATTATACTTTTTCTTTATTGTATTTTTATTTTTAATGCACTTTTTATGCTTAAATGCACTTTTATCTTTGAGTTTTATTCCTTTTTCTTTTTGCCACTATTTTAATAACAAAAAAAAAACATTTAAAAAATCATATGAAGTTACAGCACAATTCAAAAATGTAAAGTATATGTTTAAGTTAGAAAAAGAGAATAAAACAAATGAAATTATTATTTGTTTTAAATCTTAAAAAGCTTACCAGGATCAGATTGTATTGTATACTTAAATGGGAAACCTTGGAAAAATCCCAGGACTATGCCTTAGATTGGGAAGGCAAAAAACACCTCGGAAGAAGGAAAAGGCAAACCAATTGGACACTGAAGTCACCAGCAGTTAACTTGATGAAAAGGTGATTTTATCTTATTTGAGTATATTAATATTACATTAATCTCATTTGTGAACAAGATCCTACACATTCTCCTATCTCCACCAGACACTTACTGGAATGTATACTAACATGCTACTCAGTGTCAAATAGATTCATCTCAATGGACCTCAGTTCAATTCCAGGAGAACAGTAGAAACTCAGATGAAAGATGAAATCAGAAATTGGAGCTTGCCTGCCTGTCTCTTTCTGGTGATTTTTAAACTTCCTACATTCCATTCCTGGTTTACCGCAGGTAGGTTCCTCAGGGCACCCAAAGGTAATTAACACAGGAGATTCAGCATTTCCCCTAATAAAGTTGACAGGATAATCTCATCAAATAAATGAGAAACAGTTCCCTGAGATAGCTGTAGTAGACAGAGACATGTCACAGCAGTTACAAGGATTTCTGTCAACAACTACCACTAGGGGTTCTTAACAGAAAAGGTGCCCTGATCCAGCTCCATGGGAGTTTTTACAAGATCCTACATGGTGGGGAGAAAGGAGAGATGGCCTCTCAGACTATAGATGCAAATCCACAGTGTGAATTTCTATGCCCTGGGAATAGCATGTTCCTCATTTTCCTGGAAATAAAATAAGTGATTTCCTTAAATCATTTCTTGCATCTCTGAAGTGGGAGCGAGTCATCTTTGATTTGGCAGGAATATGGTAAAGGAGGTTGGTGAGTGTCTAGTGTCTGAACTTCCTAGGGAGAGAGATTGTGTTAAATAAAAGATTATTTTTCTTTAAGAAAAATATGCTAATAATAATGCTAGCATGGTAGAAATATTTAACTGAATATTTAAGAACAAACTATCCATGTTTATCTCAATTATCATGCTCCACTTTACAATTTAGCAGTCAATGCTACTGAAACTAATAATTGCTCCCAATGAAACATTGAGAATATTTATTAGAATCATTCTCATGATCTCTTCTTTCTCTACGTTTTCTTGCAAACAGATGTAAAATTAAAGAAGTTTTCATAAATCTCGATTATAATGTTAAGACAGTACAGGATATTGGGATATAAAAGTAGCATGAACATCCAAGAAATTCAGTGTTTTGAATTATTGGACAGAATACCTTGAAAAGTGGGAGATTTAAAGCTCACAACTGATATGTAACACATTATTTAAGCACAGAGTATAGAGGGGACCTCTAGTAATATTCAAAGGAAGCAAGAGCGGTAGACAAATAAGCAGTTAACATTTACAGAATGTTACAGAAACAAGTCAAACAATTTACAGAAACAAGTCAGGAAAAAAAAATATTAGCATCTCCCCAATTCAGAATTTACTGTGATAGAAACCATAAGAAATAATTGCTGTATAAAGGTTTTCAATCCAAGCTGAAAGTAGTTTTGTTTTCATCCTGACTGTAAAACCAGATTCGTAGAGATAGAAAGGACCTGTTAGGTCTCTGAGAAGTTGTAGGAGTCCAAATGTAGGCATCCAATGAGACAGCTTTCCCGTCTCTTCTTGAACACTTTATCATCTCTCAGGCTGCAGCTTCATTAAAACTTTTCATTATTTTTGGCAAAATCATTCCATCCTTTGTTCTGCACTCAACAAATGAAAGGGTCTAGGCCAGTGATGGCAAACCTTTTAGAGACCAAATGTCCAAACTGCAACCCAAAACCCACTTATGTATTGTCAGGTACTGGGTGGGCATGGCCCATTGGGTGAGTGTGGCCCATTGGGTGGAACTAAAAAGTTCAATCATTCAATTCCAACTTTGCGAGATCTTTCCCCCCCCCCCCCGGTGAGAAGTTGAAATTGATTGATTGAACTTTTTTTTTTTGCACAGGGCGGCGAAGCCTAAAGTGAAAAGGTTTTATAAAACCCAGCTGAAGACCTAGGACTGGGGTGATGGCGCACATGCCCACAGAGAGGGCTCTGCATGCCACCTGTGGCGTGCGTGCTATAGGTTCGCCACCACGGGTTTAGGCTGCAGTTTGGAAAATGTTATTTGCTCACTCTTTGAACAGTGCATAGAAATTTGTCCTGAAGATGAGACTTGGGGCCTCCTAATATCCTGACCTTAGCTTTGTATCATTCAGACCCTTTTATCTATCGTACTTAGCATAGATTCCTAAGCATAATATGGCTGTGATCCATCCACATTGCAGCTGTTTATATCTTGGAATGCTGTGGATGAAAAAAGGTCTCATTTCTGTAAAATAGTAAATAATTAAAAAGATAGTACCAATAGTATTAAATGCCTCAGGCACAATCCCAAAACATCTGGAGTACCACTTAAACTCCATCAGCATTGACAAAACCACCATCAGTCAATTGCAAAAGGCAGCTTTACTTGGAACAACTTATGTCCTGTGACAATACCTTTAGCAACTTAAAACAATATCTGCCTGTCTCAGTCTTTGGGAAAGACTGGTTAAGTGGATAAAAATGCCAGATCCAGCTAAACATCGGGCTGTTGGATGCAACCAATTATAATAATAATGCACTTTGAGGCAAAGGCTAATTGAAGTAATTGATTTTAGTCCTAAGATTTACTTATTTACCTTCTGGGATTTGGAACTTGTCTGCAATAAGATGAAGTGGATATCATCACTTGTGGCACATAGGTTGCAAATAATGCTGGGGAAGCTAATAAAATTCTGAAGATTAGCCACAATCAGCAAACTATCTTGGATAGTTTATCACCGGAAAGCAGTCCCCAACATTTTTTTCAATGGCTTTTGGAATTTCCTTGCCCTCCTCCCAAGTCAGCAACTCTTCTTCATTTTGAAACAGGAGAACCCAACCTCTTCAGTAAAAGTCCTAAGGTGGTTTTAGCACATGAGAAACAAGAAAATCTCGAACTGCCCAAGCTCAATAATAATAATAAAAAAAACTAAAAAGCCTAGCTCAGTGGTTCTCAACCTGTGGGTTGGGACCCCATTTGGGGTCGAACAACCATTTCACGGGGGTCGCCAAACAAGGCTGTCCGCCATTTTTTTCCCATTTTTTGGGCCACGCCCTTGGCACCCGATGATGTATAAGTGGTTGGGGGTCACCACAACATGGGGAACTATATTATGGGGTCGCGGCATTAGAAAGGTTGAGAACCACTGGCCTAGCTGTACCCACATGGATGGGACAGCTTTCCATTTTGTATCAGTCCACTGCTCTCCAGAAATATTAAAGTCAACTCCCTGGCGCTAAAAAGTGACCTATCTCTCGTTTATGCCTCTTATTATGCCAACTCAACAAGCTGCACTTTATTCCATAAAACATGGTTGCATGATTTAGCACAATGGATCAAGTTTAAAATTTCGGCAGCAAACCTAAATTCCTAGATTTCGCTCTTCTGTTGCTAAATGATAGATTTATAGATGGGCTGCCAGATGATTGGATGAACTGAAGATATGGCAGGTGTTCTATACTATCTCTTTTTTTTAACTGAGGTTTTACCAGCAGGTGGCAATACGTATTCAAAGTTGGTGAATCGAAAAACTAACTTGGATCAGACCTGATTAATTCTGAATGGGAGACCACAAGTAAATTTCAGGGCTGACAGCTGGACTAGAAAACTGAAAAAAATATCCTAAATGATAGTGTCAAGAAATTACTATACTGTTGCCCAGAAAATCACATGGATGTGTCCATTACATTTGATGAGCTGCATTTGAGAGAGTCTATAGTACTGTTGCTTCTTTTTAATCAGCTAAATTCATTTACAACGTAAAGGGAGTACATTATTGACCCAGATATGTGGAAGTATTGCAACAGCTTAGTCATGTATTTAATAAAATGCAGGTTGCAGCAGTTGAAGGAAAAAAGAAAACTTTTAGATCTGACCAATAAAAGAAACTGAAAGCATTAATTTTTGAAAACATTTTCAAGTGACCACAAACCTTCTTGGTATGCTAAACTGCTTCACTGACCCTAGGGCTTATCTTTGCCCTAGCCCTCAACTTCTCAGAGAATTAAGTGAAGCTGTCAGTCAGTGAATCTGAGGCCTTGTGTATGTGAAGCACACAAACTCTGTTCAGATGGAGGGGGGATGTATTCTAATCCTGCCCTTGCAGTCCTTTATTCATGTCTTTTGATGTGCACATCTGAGCAATTTTCTCCCAGGAGGTTTTCTGAAAGGAATAGAGTACAACTATCCTAGGGGCTACACACCAGAGAAGCCCCATGAAAAATATGTTTAAGACTTTAAAATGGACGCTGAGTGGAAAAAACTAAGATGAACATTATTTTCTCAGGTCTCTCAGAATCTTTACATGTATGGATCTATGGAAGTGTACAAATAACTTTATATATCACACTGGTATATTATTCTATGCATACATGAGATATACACACATGCCATTTCTACCCAAATAAATACCTAAGGCAAACTAAAACTTACAACTGATCAATGAGACTTCCTCAAAATTACAGGTTCCATCCATTGATAATTGCAATCTCATCATTCTTTTAATCCTGATTGACAGCACCAAAGTAGAATTACTCAAGGCAGCATAAGACTCACAAATTCCCATCTGCTTTTGAGAACAGGGAAATGAAAGGTGTGAAAGTAAATGTTTTTATTCATGTAGCTGGAGGCCTTTTCCTGGAACAATTTACATGTCTTACTTAGTATATACAATTTCTGCAAGCAGAGCTGACGGAAGCAGAGATAATGGTGAATGTGTTGACTGAGGATTATGTGTTAGGGGCCTTGGCTTTTATATCTGGTATTCTATACTATATATCTTTCTTTTTGAATTTATGTTTTTTGTATTGTTTGTGACTGTGAGCTGCTTAGAATTATAAGATGGACAGTATATGATTTTTTAAAAATAAATAAGCAAAAGCAGGGGCAGTACAGTCTCTATGCACAGTATACCCATAAAGATCGGAATCATGTAAGTCAGGTTTGTAAGCCAAACCTGTGATGCTTTATGGAAGTGAAAGTTGGATTTTAAAGAAGCGGGATAGGAAGAGGATTGATGCTTGTCGTGTTTCGTGTTGGAGAAGATTCCTGAGAATACAGTGGACAGCCAAGAAAACAAACTGATGGATCATTGAACAAATCAACACAGTTTTTTCACTCAAAGCACAAATGACCAGGTGCAATTTCTGGCTCTGTCTGGGATCTCTCAATGCTGGGTCTACTCCTTTTCTGAAAGGAAGAGATGAGGAAGAGGAGGCAGAAATTGTGTTGGAGAAAGAGGGAAAATGTGACTTCAAAACTAGAAAGCTTCAGATGATTCACTTAGGGGAAAGGGAGGATCAGTGCAAAGTTTTGCAGACATTTTTCTGTTATTCCTCTGTTCTGATTTATAATAGGCTCCTCTTAATTTACTAGCTTTTTCTTCTTTTTCACCAGGGTTGTCTATGGCTGGCTGAGGAACTCTGGGAATTGAAGTCCTCAAGTCTTAAAGTTGCCAACTTTGACACCTCTCTCTCTTGGAGCCTTCAACTTTCTCCTGAGATTTTGCTTTCCCATCTAATCATGGCACAATCATGACCTGGCAATTATTTCTTTTCTTCCCATGATGCTGCTTTTGTCACATTCTAACATAGAATTACCTCTACCAATATCTAAGTCAGGGATGTCAAACTCAATTTCATTGAGGGCTGCATCAGTGTTGTGGTTGCCCTCAGGGGGCCGGGTGAGTGTGGCCAGGGTGGGTGCGGCCTACTGGGAGGATGTGGATGGAGTGGGTGTGGCCTACTGGGTGGGTATAGCCAGCTCTACATCGTTCGCGTCAAGGTACCTGTGGGGGCCTGGGCAGGAGTGGGACAGATCTGAGGGTCTCTGGCAGAAGGGGATGGGACCAGGGTAAGTGCCAAGGCATAGTCCACTGGAGGAGCCTCACTGTTCCTCTCAGGCCATGCAGGGGGGGGGGCTTATGGAGCTAAAACTGAATGCATTTCAGCATAGAGGGCCAACACAAAATTATACATTGGCTCCCAGCTGGCCTGGGCCAGGGCCAAGGCAGAGGGGGCCATTCCCTCACTGTTTCCAGGATGGCTTTGTGGGCCACATGAAACCACTTCACGGGCCCGCATGACATGTCTGATCTAAGTGATATGTTCCCCTTTATGGCCACATTATTCAAGGACAGTTCCAGTGTGGAAAGAAATCTGTAAGCCTTTGTCTCTTGAAGGGAAGCCAGGTGATTCGCAACCAGCAGGACAGGGATTAGCAAGAAGAATAGCAAATTTGAAACTGATGCTGTTTTCTGTCAACTCCATGATAGCACTTGCCTTTCCTAGCTCTCAAATCCCCATCTTTTGCTCAGGTACCAACATAACTCTGCATTGAGATTCTTCCTCATATTGTCTAGTTGACCTTTCCCAATCAAGGCATCCTCTAGATGTGAGGACTTAGATTCCCATGATGCCTTATTGGGAATTCTAGTATGCAGTAACTTTCCCTTTGCTCTTATCTACTGTTTTATGCAATTATGTATTCACTACCTTTTGCATATTATAACTGATGGTTGCTGGTAATTATTCTGCCCTTAGCAATATCTTACTACAATAATTTTCATAAGGAAATTTGTGTAGGGGATTTTTGGGGTGTGCATTATATGCATCTCCTTGAAAATGCAGATTTAAGGTGTAGAGATAACAATCTTATTACTATTTACAAGGTAACTGATTCCAAGATTAGAGAAGTGTTTAACTTTATCATTGATCTCACTACTGCCTTCAACCCTTGAGGCATGCAAACAAAAAAATGAAAAGTGAATTAGGTTATTTCACAGAATCAATCCCATCCCCAATATCCAATCCCAAATAAACCCATTTAAAAATAAAAACCAGTGGTAAAAATCCCAAACAATTCCAAACTTCATAATTAGATACTGAATGTGAAAAAGAAATGCATTTCTCTCTTGACCACCAATTAAGTTATTCCAAGTGGGTAGGAAGTTTAGATTCTCTTTATCTCATAAACAGGACCATAATCCTATTCTACAAGGTCTGCCTTTATGTACCATTTTTTAAATTCAATGGAAAAGTGCTGACAAGTGTTGTCATGCAGAAATTAATTTTTCAGCACAACCTTCCATGGCTTAGAGAGATTTATACAGTGTAAAATATTTGGCAGAATTCAAATCCATTTATCCTGTTTAAAGAATGGAAGGAAAGTATTAAAGTAAACATTCCATTCAGCTCAGGCTCTTCTTTACTGTCTTCAAAATCAACATGTTCACAACTGCAATATCCCGCTTAAGATCCATTAAGCTAACACACAAAACTTACTCATCAACATTAGAAAGCTTTACAGTGAAATTATTAGCTCACTTTCAATTTTTATTCTGAATTCAAAAATATTTCTACATAGATTTATAAATGAAGTTCATTGTTAAATCATGGCTTATTTATGAATAATTCTTGAGTAAACCATAATTTGCTGAAGTTGTTTACTAAATTTATAAATAATTCCTGAGTAAACCATAATTTGCTAAAATTGTTTGCTAAATATTAAACCACAGTTTAAAAATTACAGTTGTCTGATTCACACATCACAGGTCAGCCCAAACCAAGCAAACTACATTATTAGGAATCCATATTAACAATTTTAACAGCTGAACTTCTGCAGCTGGACTTTATGGATTAAATATCCTCTTCTTTACAATTCAGTTTACTATCAAACTAAGTAGCTATTATTAGTCATAAGCATATGAACATAAAAACAATAATAGCTGTACTGAGCCATGAAAAAGCCCCAAATAATCTTTAATTGAAAAATATGTGATTAGAGTTGTATCATTATTTTAAAATGAGAAACTGACAAGAATAGGAATTCTTAGGAACTATTAGGAATAGTACAACATACATGTGAGTTTCCAGAGGAACAATTAAATCTAAAAATGAGTCATCTGTACTTTTGGCTATTTCTACTTGCCCCCAAAATTGAGCAGATGTTTTCACTTGTACAGGATATTTGCCCAAAGTCACTGATTTCTTGGCTTTCTGATTCTACAGGGAAATATTAGAGCAAAGAACACAAATTCTGCAAATTTACCTTTACAACTATGTTGATGGTTGAGTCCTTGCTCCAATATAATTGTCATACAGTGGAAAATGTGGCACGCAGTAAAATAAATAACTTTTTGCTATATTGTGAATACTTGCAACTTGATCCCATAAAAATAAAAACCACAGTATTTATACTAATATTTTAATATACCTTATTATTAGATGAAAATATATTAATAAGTTAAGGTGATTTATAAAAGCTAAGATAACTATTTGTAGGAAGAATGGTCTTTATAAAAACTTTGATTTCTCTTTATTTTTCCAAATCGTTTGATTTTAATTGTTCCTGAAGCATTCATTAAAAGGACACAACTCTTGTGTTTGCTCTGAAAGTACTTTCTTTGAAAGGGCTATTATAGACAGAAAACTAAAATCCTGGAATTTATTTTACAATTAAAGCACAATTAAAATAATTGTGAATACAAGAAGTTCACAAATAATTCAAACAGCAATTTTAATTCATGTTAAATGAATGAAGAGCATGTAAGTGGGGGGGGGGTCTTGTTTATTGTTGCTGAATGGAATTTTTGCAAGAGGCAAAGCAGAAACAGAAGAGAGATTTTGCTTTCTTCCTTTTATATCCCTACCAGTAAACATGTGTTTTGATTGAGTTAAGAACTGCATCTTTCTGGATTCAGAATAAATTAGCTTAACTAGTTTAGATTACTTTACTTTTTAAATGAACACCTCAATATTATACCTCAATATCACACAGTCTCAACCTAGATATTTGACCTCATTGATCATATCCTAGGCTTTGGGATATTCTATGTTCTAAAATGTTCTAGAACCCTCCTTTCAGAGCAGTTGAAGAAATAGGATGTTGAAATGTATATTTTGCTTACATTTGCACATTCGTGTTAATCACATATATGTCATGTACACACTGTTGTACAAAGAATTCTTAGTCATTTTCCTGTACTGTAGATGTCCTTACAAGATCATTAAGAAACGGATATTCGGACATTGTGAATGAAATCTAGCTAACATAACGGATTCAGTTTAATGTTATTTCAATTTAACAGTTTGACCAATGCCAATTTTTAAATTACGATTTTTTTTTCATTTATGGGAAGAATTGTGTATGCTGCAATCCTATGCAGATTTTGTCAGAAGTATATCAGATAGGCAAGGTTCACACATTGCCCTGAGCAAAATGAGGAAAAGAAATTCTACATTAGTACAATGGGTGAAGCTAGCAATTGTAGCTTTCCAACTGTGAATGTTGCTGATCATTATTTCAGTGTTTAAGACAAGTAGTAGAAATTTTAAAAATAAATATTTAAAAGAACATTAAAATAATTTGCAATCAACTACTTTATATTGAAAAGGCATAATTTTAGGACTTTTCTTTCTAAAAGCAGGATTGGTTTAGCACTAGTGTGCTTATTCTGTAAATGCTGAATGCTAACTATTGCTTAATATTAGAGATGAATCCAGCTACTGTTGTGTTAAATGGGACTTCATAAGGAGTGGGTTTGGGAATTTAGCCTATATGAATTATCGATACAATTTCTACATTAAAAAGGTTAGATAATAGGGAACAGATTATACTCCTTAATAACTGAAATGAGGAAGGCTGCTGAATATTCAAATTCATCTGATTGTGAGAAAATATTATCCAATAGAAAAAAAAAAATGCAAAAAAGGTAATCTGGATATACACATTGCTCTTACCAAGTACTCATTTTCTTCATTTTTTCAAATATTGTCAAGTTATGACTACTATCTATATCATTTTAACTGGAAATAAGTGCCATTGAATGGAATGGGACATATGTTTGATGGAATATGTTCTGATAAACATATTTATAAGTAGCTTTATAGCTCTTTTAAATACGATTTTACTTCATCTAATTTGTTAACTTAATGCAGTACATAAAGTACTATTATGTTTCCTTCATTCAGTAATCTATGTGTCTGTCTGTCTGTCTATCTATCTATCTATCTATCTATCTATCTATCTATCTATCTATCTATCTATCTATCATTTTTCAATGCATCCTGAGCCACATTGCTGAAAAAAAATCCAAATCGCTTAATTAAAGGAAGTATTTTTTTTAAAAAAGGCTTTAAAGAGATTAAAATCATTATGCCTTATTAAATGTTTTCATTCTGTAGGGAAAAAAGATGACTTTTGTTTTAGAACAGGTCTTAAGGGTTACATTTACCAGCTTGTAGACTCTAATTGCAGCCTATTAGAAATAATGAGGATTTACATGGCCATATTCATTAGAGAGAAAGAGAGAGAATCCTAATGTGAAATGTTAGTACAAATGTATACTGCCTAAATGTGCAAAATATCCTTCAGTTGGAGCCTCATTACTGAAGAATGACCTGTGGGTAGAAGTATCACCCAGTTCAGGGACTTTCCCATGTAGTTTTGCTGCAGAAGTTACAAAAGATAAGGACTCAGATGTGGCCATGTCTAAACTAATGAGAACTGAAAGTTGTTTGAAATATCCCAAAGACCTCCCAGATAGGGTGCTTATTAAGATATCCGCATCAGGCTCCTTTTCTGTCTAGCCAACTGTTGAAAAGCTGTGTTGAGGCATAGGCAACAGTCCGTGAAGGTGACTCTACGCTTTTCAACCTAGACACAGCATATTTCAATAAATCCACAATTTACACACTCAGCCAGTGGGGAGTGGGTGTTTGCAGATATATTTGTGTGATCGTGCAAGCAAGGCAGTCAATTGTGATTACTTCATCAAAATTGGCTGTACAGCTGCTACCTATGTGACCCTCTGCTTCAGTGCGCTGGTAGGTAGCCAGCTCCAGAGCCTTTTATATATATGGCGTCCATAAAAGAATAATTAAGCCATTAAAAAACAAAGTAATAAAAGGGTAGCCACTGGGATGGGATTTAACATAACTCATTAAAATACAATTCAAGTATAATAAATCTGTGTTCTTTTCCATATTAAAATGATTCTGAAGCTTATAAGAGACAACAGTTTGTTAGAGTTTAGGATTTATCGTGTTTCTGCACAAAATTTAGACCCTTTTTCCTCTTTTTTAATAGCAATTTTATTAAAAGTTATAATTAAAAAATATAAACTAATACAAACTAAAAATTAAAAAGAATAAAAAAGAAAAACAAAGTACAGAAAAAAGAGAAGAAAAATATAACTTAAAAATAGCATTTAAAAAAAAAGAATGGAAATATATATAAAGAAATTACTTCTATCTTCATCACAAGTAAAATTTCCTACAATTAGAACAATTAATCAGTGGAACAACCTGCCTCCAGAAATTGTGAATGCTCCAACACTGGAAGTTTTTAAGAAGAGACTGGACAACCAGTTTGTCTGAAATGGCATAGGGTTTCCTGCCTGAGCATGGGGTTGGACTAGAAGACCTCCAAGGTCCCTTCAACTCTATTATTATTATTGTTATAAGTGTAAATAACTTTAATAACTTATCACTGTCTCTTAAAATACAAGAAATGATCTTTTTCTTATATCCCATCTTTTATCTACAAACAAATCCTTAAAGCCTCACTGCTCAGTCCTATCAATAAAAGTCTATTAAGAGCTACCAGAAATAACAGTATATCTATTTTAACCTTGATTAAATAAACCAACTGTATATTCCTCCCTTTTACCTGTAACAGTTTTAATTTTTACCTTTAATCCCTTCAAATAATATCCTAGAATTTGATTTATTTTTATTTATTTTTTTGTCTCTTCTCACGAAAATTCTTAAAAGCTTTAACAAGTCCATTTTGCAAATTCAATATAGGAAAGTTAATCAAGTCACTATTTTAATTTGTTATTTGTACGTCCCTCTTAATTATTAAGATATTAGCTGTTTTCATTTATATATCCAGTATAGCGTTTTTTTCATGGCATTTTTGTAGCCTGTTATTTTTAAATCCATTTTCAGATCACTCTTAATCTTATGCAATAAAATTTGTTTCTCTTTCAGTATGTCTTTTAAACATAGCCTTTCTATAGAAGTAAGCACTCTTAAAATTAACTTCTTGGTCCATTCTTCAAAAATATCCTTCAATATATTCAATGGATCAAGATATTTTGATCCATTCTGTATTAGCCAAATATAAGTATTCACCTCCTTTAAATATAATCTTTAGTTCCCTCTAGAGTCCAATTTTTTAAATCTTATGTTTTTTGCAATTTTTTAAAAAAGTATTTTGCTACAGGAAGGTTTCTTTGTAATTAATTCCAAAATCATATTTCAAATCCACCTGGATCCTTAGTCCATTTGTAACTTTCTAAAATCTAATCAGCCTTTTGCTCTTTATTCCAAAAGAATTCTTTTTAAAGTAAATGGATATTTAAACCTTTTTCCCCTAAGGATTGAAATAAACTCACCTGGTGCTGTAAAACTTTAAAAATTCCTAACAGCTGAAAGGTAGTTAACAATTTCCAAAACTGATTAGAAAAGGAAATATGCAAACCCAGTATTCTTTTCAAAGGCATTGATCATCATCTGAGCAAAAATGTGGTTTTTCCTCATCTCCCAGAGCTCATTGTCTTGGAGGTTCCACATAAGGAAAAACTGCATGGGATACTAGTGGGCAATCTCAAATCCTCTCCTTGTCTGGAGAGGAACTGTAAAGAACTGGCCTACTTGCCAGCTCTTCATTCTGCTGCAGTCATTTGGCAGAGTCATTTCTGCTAAAAGTTGGCCATTTCTTCCTTAGAAGTCCAAAAAATTAGACCCTTCTTAAAGAATGTGAGGTGGCTGTCATCTCATTTTCAACTCATCAGGAAAAATAAGATTTAATTATTCCAGTTAGTGTTTTCCCTCTTCTTTTAAAAACGTCATTTGCTGCTGGTGCTTCATTGACAATGCTGCTGATTCAGAGATTAGAATCTGCTCAGGTCCTATTGGCCCATTAAGATGATGCAGGCTCACTCCTTCCCTTCAAATCACTTGGCACTTTACTCCATGAAGAGATAGGAACAATACCAAATTTAAAATAGTATTGATATTGTTTGGTTTCAAACAAAATTAATGATATTGAGGAAACAGAGAGTATATGTATTATGTTGGGAAGGTTTGGCTAAGATGGGGAAATCCTACTTCAAACACCAAATTCCCCAAAGGGGGTATTTCCCCTCCCCATTGCTATTTCCCCTCCCCCCCTCCCGTTTATATCACAGATCTTTTATTATGTTTTTTAAACACAGTCTATCTATAGAGGTAAACATTCTTAAAATTAACTTCTGGGTCCATTCTTCAAAAATATCCTTCAATATATCCAATATTTTGATCCATTATATCACAGATCTGAGGGCAATCCCTCCAATTTAGGAAGATTGCTTGCAGCTTGAAATTGAGCAGGTTACACTTGTATTTCACCTTTTCATGGTAGATTCTGCAGGAAATGAAGGGAAGGGAAAGAAAACAAAAGTTCTTCCCATCATGGTTTTTGGGATATAGTGCACACATGGCTCCATGGGAGGAGACCTGGCAAATAATGAGTTGGCTAGGAAAGAGGCTGGCGCCAACTTTTTACTGCCATCAATGTAGCAAATATAAGTTATGGTTCATGTGATTGCAGGATATAAACTTAATTAGGATCCCGTTCAATACACTAAAGTAAAATCCTTAAATTTTAGTTTTTATTTATCATGTTTAAGAATCACCCATCTCCCTCCCTCTGGACCATAAAATATTAAAAGCATAAAAATAATATATATACATGTTAAAGGGAGCAAATAAAACTAGGTTTACGGTTCGATAGATAGCTATCCCTGCTGAGCTAATCACTGATCAATACTTGCCTCTCTCACCCCATCCCCATCCTCATCTCAAATCAAGAATTGATGTTTTTCACACTGGTAGGTGATATTTAATAGGAGATGAAAACAATTCAGGAAAATCCATCAGTCACTTTCCTTAACTAGTTCTGCATTAAAACTGTAGCACAGTTTATGCAAGCATGCTTTTCTGTTGGTTCACAGACTAAAGGAAGCTATTTCAGTGTGGCTGTCTGGCTGCACTCAGACTGACTGGGGGTTTTCCATGGCAGTGAATCTCAATCAGACCATATCGTGCAATCAGACAAAAATGTTTAGTTCTTGCAAATAGGATGCTTGGCCACACAAACACATCTTCTCCAATGGCTAACATGTTGCTGAGATAAAGGATGAATTGGTCTTCTGTGTGCAAAAATGCCCCAGCACATTTTTCCTTACAATAGCTTCCTTGTAGAAAAGGGAAAAAAAGAGGCCATCCTTATTCCTACGTTAAAGCCGGAGAGTGAGGGAGTGAGGGAGAGTGTGCTTTCCATGCAGTGATTTAGTGAATTCTGGGGTGAACTTGGATGCTAACGTGGGCCTCCTGGGCTGAATGCCAGCTTAGTATACAGCAAGTCATTTTAAATATTTGAGTTGGTGTGGGAGAGAACTTGGTTTGGCCTACGGGATCGTTGCCAGTTTATGGGTATTCTTCCCTAGCTTGACCCAATTTGGATTGGCTCTCTGGAACAAAAAAAGCAGACGGGAGGCAGAATAAAATGGCCCAAGTCTCCATCATTTCTGCTTCAGCTTGGCAGCCTGCACTGAGTTTGTTTTAAGTTTCTGGTGGCTTTGTGTACCCAAGCTCTGTCGCTGAGTAGCTCAGAATGATTAATTTAGAGAGAAACAAGCCCTTTCACAATGCTGGAAACTGGAATGCTTGATATGATGAGTTCTTCTTCATATTTAATCACAGCATGAGGGCAGTGCTGTTTTTTTAACCTTAACAAGATCTGTCATTAAAAATTACTGGAGCTTGACTTTTCTTCGTTTTCGACTAGTCATCCACATCCAAGGCTGAAGAGCTCCGTTGTTCGGCTGTCTTTGTGTCTTTTCTGGGTAATGATGATCGGCAGTTCTCAAATTCTCAATGGTAGATTTACTTTTAATGAAATAAATATTGCACAAAAGAATAAATGTATGAGCAAACTTTAAGGATAGTGGTCTCTCCCTCTCCCCTTATCTTAAGGTTAAAGAGGATGTAAAAAAACCAACAACTTATATTTCACCCTCACCATCAGCAAACATGAGACCAGATTAACCAAACAACTTTTTGTATTAGCTAGTGTATAAATTAGACACGGAATTTATTTGCGGTACTGACTACATCCTCATTCAAATATAATGGATAAGAAATAAAACAGTGCAAAGTAGGCAACATTACCATGAAATATCACAACATTTCAAGTTCCAGAAAATGAATATGTCTATGGAGATTCTCAGTCATCCAGGTCATAGTTATCCAGGTAGCCTGAACGACTTGCTAAAAGAATGCAAATGAAGAGCAGTCTGCAGGACTGCTACCATCCAGTCAGAGCTGAAGAGGCTTCTTGGATGAGAAGCAAAATGTCTTCAGGGAAAAACAAGAAAGTCCAGTTGCCTCATGAAAAAGCATCTTTGGGACAGAAAATTAATAGTTCAAGTAAGCGCTGTCGAAGACAGCATGCACATAGTAATATAAGGTGGCTAATATTTTATCTTGATCTTTGGTTTATATCTTCTTTTTAACTATCTTTGAGGCTGCCAGAGGCTGCTGTATCAGTATGTTTATACCCCATTTCTAAACACTTTTGAAGGTTATATGCTATTTTAGGTTGTTCTTGACTTAGCAAAATTTCCTTTGCTCCATTCTTCTGCCAAGCGGCAAGTCATTTTGTAAACAGTGGGGTTTTAACACTAGCTTGTTTCATTGCTGATGAACATATTTTAGCATTGGAACTATTCTCTGGCACAGGTTGTTGCCCCAAAGTTGAGCTGTCATCAAGACTTAAAAGCCTTGTCTTATTGAATTTAGTGGCATCCTGTTTTATACAGTTCAGTAACCATGGATGGTAGATTTTCTATGTTTATGTTGCTCCCTAAACGCAGAGCTACCATTTCAGTTAGCTTTATCCCGAGTTGAAAAAGAGCAATCTGGTTTCAAATTGAGATTAGTACTACTAGGAAGCGATTCCACTCTCAATTTTCAACAATGTGCTTAACTATTGGAAAGCTACCATCCACCATGGTAAATGCATATAGTCTGAGTCAAGGCCCCTAAGTATTATTAAATATAAGTATTCATGCCAGAACTCCATCAGAACCCTCAGCCCTAATACTTGAGGAAGGAGCTAGGTCTTCCCAGCTTGATGTCCATACATCAGAACGAGGCTGTTCCACAAGACATGTATGTATCATGTTGGAGAAGACACATTCCCTGGAGACCTCCAAATGATATTGCTTTACCAATGAGATCCAGAACATGTCTACTCTGCCAGAAACCACCGAGGACAGATAGTCCTGGTTCTGTGCCATGTAGAGCTTTAAAGGTGACAACCAGCATCTTAAATTGCATCCAGAAACCTATTGGAGGCCAAGACAGTTCAAGCAGTATACATTGCTTGATATGGGTGTATCATCAGTGGTGGGATTCAAATATGTGAATAACTGGTTCTCTGTGTGGATGCCGCTTCCATAAGTCCATTCTGGGACTGGGCAACAAAAAATTAGCTACCTGTTCTGCCAAAGTGGCTGAACTGGCTGAATCTCATCACTGTGTATCGTGGAGCTCCCAATATTGCAGATGCTGCTGCTTTCTGAAACAATTGAAGCTTCTAAATGTTCTTCAAGGGCAGCCTCATGTAAGCATGTTGCAGTAATCTAATTGCATGAATAATGCCTCCTGACCTAGGAATGTGCAATTTTTGAACAAGATGTAATTATGTAAGGGACTTCCTTGCCAAGGCTGCCACCTGCTCCTCAAACTGGAGTCATGAGTCTTAGAGAACCCCCAGATTACCCAATTTAGAGTTGGTGAGGATAAATCAGTATATATGGGGACCTAAATCTAACCAAAGAGAAAGCTCTCATGATTTTATTATTTGATTGAAATATGCTGACTGGAAAGGAGAAAAAGACAGCGGAAAAAATGTTTTGGGTCACCAATTCATCTGAAGCTCTAAATCCAAAATGTGCCATTTGAGGGTGCTATACTCATTCTCATTGGCAGAATGGCAGCCAATGAGAAACATAAATATTTTAGTTTCTTATGAAGCATCCAGCCCAAAATAAGAGCAAGATCTCAGTCAGTTTTAGCAGAGCTAGTCAACTGAAGAAAAAAAAAAACAAAACAGCTTGAGCTAATAAGATAGAAACTAGCATCAGGAAGGTGCTTCTATTTTAAATAGACCAATCCAACATTTCATTGGTGGCCCAGCTGGAAAATAGCCCTCAGTAACGGGTTGAACAATTTCTAATGGAATAAATTACCTATATTGGCCCAGCTGGATTCCAAAAAGTTGTGCTTGAGTCTTAGCCTAAGAAACATTTAATGCATCAGGTATAGATTGGGCTTCTTTTGAGGAATAGCTGAGCTGAATTTTGACCGTTCCACATAAAATAGTTGTTATGTGCTTTATATTAGAAGAAGGAAAGAGGAAATGTATGCTACCTTCTTGGATTTGTGTTGAGGGATGGGGAACATTTCCCAATTAATCTGCCAGCTTGGAAAGCTCAGGTAGACTATTTTAAGTATTAGTTAAGTTCAGCTCTGCTTAGCATTCTAGGTAAGCCGAATTTAGCTGGCAGTTGCTACTGGCTGTATATAGTTACCTATGAATGTTATCATTTCTCCTTCTTAGCACACCAAATATCAGAAAGTCCTTAGAGAATTTCAGTCATTGTGTTTACATTTTAAATGATAAAACTTCCTTTGCTTCCTTTGCTTAGCTTCCTAAACTGGTGGACAGATTTTGTTTCACAACTCAAGAAGACTGTCCTAGATCTCAGTTTTTTCTAGTCTTTCCAGAACGGTTTCCTTTCTTGGAGCTCCACATGAAACATTCCAAGTCCCACTTGCCTGATACATAATCCTGTGAGGATTATGCTGATTAGATTACATCTGCTTATTTTGTTATCTGCTTTGTTTTTAGCTCTTGGACTGGATGATTTTAATCAAGAGGCAAGGATGCTGCATTTTTTGTTCTATTGCGTTCCATCTTGGAATCTTGAAGGAAAGGGGCAGTAAATGAGGTTCTGGCCCAATTTGAAGCTCCAAACTTTGGTGATCCCATAAAAGCAGCATTCAATTGTGTGGCCAATTTTTTGCCAGCTCAGTTCCTGTTAGTTGAAACCACTGCAAGAGAAACACTCTACTCTACCCCCAGCCTTTGAAACACTGTGCTTCTTGTCCCACCTCCTAATATTCAAGTGGCATCAGTTACTCTCTGTCCCATTCCTCTTGTAACTTCAATTTAGAATCTCTTTCTGGGGATCTACTATTTCAAGGCAGGTGCTAAATAAATAAAAATAAATAAATAAATAATAAATACAATAATAAAATAAAATAATCCCAATGACAACCCTGAAATAGAATAACTTGAAAGTCTAAAGATGCTTTAGAAGTTTTAGAACAGATTTGGATATGAATCCTACTTAAGTCGAGGACAAGGGACAAAACTGAAATGGAAGTTACCAATACCTGACTATATTTTTCTGTGTTTGAGGTCCCAGATCAACACAATATCCAGAAAGTTTAATATACATTGTGAGAATATTACAAAATATATATTGCTAAGAACATCTTCTGCCACTTGTGGATATATCCTGTGGTTTCCATATCACCAACTTCAAGAGACTCCAATGTAAAAGGAAAAACCTGGGGTCCATATTCTGAAAGATGATGCCATCTTAGGTAGAAAGTCAACATAGCGTGACTGATTTGACAAACTCAAGGTGTAGTAGGCCAGGAAAACCGCCAAGTTTTTTTAAAATATATTTTTGTTATCTCTGGGGCTGTTGACTGCCAAGGTTTGTGGTTTGGCAGAGTGGAAGTAGGTTTCTTGCTTTGTTCCCTTGTGTCAACACAGTGGACTGGTAGATCAAAAAAACCCTATTATTATGAACTTGCATGCATGGGATATTGGCAAATAATTCCAGCCACAGCATGTCTTTGTCATTATTGTTTGCTTTGAACATGCTGTCAGTTTCTAGGAAGTCTGAAATGATTTGTGATTCTAGGAATAAAAGAAATATAGGAAGTTTCCTTGTGCTCAGATTATTTAGCCTTCTGGCCTAGCACTGCTAACACTGGTATCAGTCCACTAGAGCATAGGTCCCCAACCTTTTTTCCACCAGGGACCGGTTCCATGGAGAGAGGTTTTTCCGCGGATCAGAGGGTGCCTGGTTTTGTGTGCTGCCTGCATGTAGCAGATGAGGCTTTGCTTGTTTGTGCAGACCAGTTGCTGGCATGCCGTGCCCCGATACTGGTCCACAGACCAGGGGTTGGGGACCCCTGCATTAGAGGGCCCCTTATCTTGGATAGAATGGCATTCATTGCAGTGTGGCCGGGTGGCCATAGGGATCCTGCTGCTTTCAACAAAATGACAAAAGCAACATTGTGCCATCATACTGCAAGGTTTGCCTCTTTTGTATACAGGTAGTCCTCAACTTACAACAGTCCATTTAGTGACCGTTCAAAGTTACAAAGGCACTGAAAAAAGTGATGTATGACCATTTTTTGTACTTATGACCATGGCAGCATCCCCATGGTCACATGATTTACATTTGGATGCTTGACAACTGGTTCAAATTTATGATGGCTACAGTGTCCTGGAGTTATGTGATCCCCTTTAGCAACCTTCTGACAAGCACAGTCAATGGGGAAGCCAGATTCACTTAACAACTCTGTTACTAATTTAACAACTGCAGTGATTCACTTAATAAATGTGGCAAGAAAAGTCGTAAAAATGGGGCAAAACTCACTAAACAAATTTCTCAGTTAATAACATACATTTTGGGCTCAATTATGATTGTAAGTTGAGGGCTACCTTTATATGTATGACATCATGATGCCGCCCCTTCCAGAAAACATTGGACTTGGTTAAAAATGCCGTGAACATCCCAGGAAAGAATGCCTACTGCATTCTACTCTAGCTGTATGCTAGCTGAAACTTTCAAGCCACTATAAAGTGTTACTTAATGGCTCTGTACCTGAAAGATATATTTTGAACTGATTTACTTTTCCCATTCTGTTATTACTCCAAGTTTGTAATTCTTAATTTTTTAAGGAATATGTTAAATTGGCCATTTCAAATTTCTCTGATCTTAGCCATGCATTATAAATATCTGCTAAAAGAATAGGGATTTCACATGTGCATATTTGGAGACGTCCCAATTGATTCTGTCAGGACTGTGTCATCTTTTGCTATCACTTTTTTCCCCTCAGTTTTGGACTCCCTTTCTGGTAGCTTTCATACAGAAGTGCTGAATTACCACCAGCCTATCAAATACTTAAGAGCTAAAGGCTTGACAGCCCAAGAAAACAACAACCAATCGCCAGACATCAACATGCCAATCAGCCAAGTTATGCTTAAAATCCTACAAGCTAGACTCCAGCAGTATGTGGACTGAGAAGTTCCAGAAGTACAGGTAGGATTTTAAAGAGGCAGAGGAACTAGAGATCAAATTGCCAACATATGCTGGATCATGGAGAAAGCTACGGAGTTCCAGAAAAACATCTACCTCTGCTTCATTGACTATGCTAAAGCCTTTGATTGTGTGGATCACAACAATTTGTGGCAAGTTCTTAAAGAGATGGGAGTACCAGACCATCTTAATTGTCTCTTGAGAAACCTATATGCAGGTCAAGAAGCAACAGTGAGAACTGGACATGGAACAACTGATTGCTTCAAAATTGGGAAAGGAGTCCGGCAAGGCTGTATTCTGTCACCCTGCCTATTTAACTTATATGCAGAGCACATCATGAGAAAGGCAGAGTTAGATGAATCAAAAGTTGGAATTAAGATTACTGGGAGAAATATCAACAACCTAAGATATGCAAATGACACCACTCTAATGGCAGAAAGTGAAGAGGAACTAAAGAGCCTCTTGATGCGGGTGAAGAAGGAGAGTGCAAAAGTTGGCTCGAAACTCAACATTAAGAAAAGCAAGATCATGGCATCCAGCCGTCTCAATTCCTGGCAAATAGATGGGGAAGAAATGGAGATAGTGACAGATTTTATCTTCTTGGGTTCTAAGATCACTGAAGATGGGGACTGCAGCCAAGAAATTAAAAGACACTTACTTCTGGGGAGGAAAGCTATGGCAAATCCAGATGGCATACTAAAAAACAGAGACATCACCTTGTCAACAAAAGTACATATAGTCAAGGCCATGGTTTTCCCAGTTGCAATGTATGGCGGTGAAAGTTGGACCATAAGAAAGGCTGAGCGCCAAAGAATTGAGGCCTTTGAACTATGGTGCTGGAGAAGACTCCTGCGAGTCCCCTGGACTGCAAGGTGATCAAACAGGTCAGTCCAAGAGGAAATCAATCCTGACTGCTCTTTAGAAGGCCAGATCCTGAAGTTGAAACTCAAATACTTTGGCCACCTAATGAGAAGGAAGGACTCACTGGAGAAGGGCCTAATGCTGGGAAAGATTGAGGGCAATAGAAGAAGGGGACGACAGAGAATGAGATGGCTGCATGGAGTCACTGAAGCAGTAGGCGTGAGCTTAAATGGACTTCAGAAGATGGTAGAGGACAGGAAGGCCTGGAGGAATGTTGTCCATGGGGTCGCGATGGGTCGGACACAACTTCGCAACTAACAACAAGTAACATAATATCAGTTTTGTTTTGTTAGGGTAGCCCAAGATGTGATTGTTCTTCAGACTGAAAGATTAAAGGACATTGTGGCACAGTGTCAGACAAAACTGTCTGTCTATCTATCTATCTATCTATCTATCTATCTATCTATCTATCTATCTATCTATCTATCTATCTATCTATCTATCTATCTATATCTGTATCTGTACTAAAAACTGCTACCAAATTATACTCTCTTCACCATGTTTCTCAACATTGGTGATTTAAGATGTGTCGCCAAGATTAAGACACACAGATCTTCAAACTACATACAAAGAAAAAGGAGCGATTCAGACCCTGAATTTTCTTTAATTAAATATGAAGAAGACAAAGAATCATTGTTTGTATGCAGCTTTACAATATGTGGTGAGGGAAGTTGAATAGTACTAATAGTACAATCAGAAAATTACATATTTAAATTATTTAAGTGAAATCTAAGGACAAATAAGCACTACAAGTACACATTTTAATTAAATTGGGAGCTGGATGTTTGAAATCAGGTTATGAATAATGCTATTATTGCATTTACATTCCATCTTTTCTCTGATATCTCAGTGTGAGTTATTGAAAATCCATCCTCATTTTATTCCAATAACATAATTTGTGGGAATGTAATGTATATGTATGAAGATTCACACATATGTGACTTTCTCAGGATAAAACTCCATGTATTTGATTAAATGAGCTATAATGCAGGAAAACCTATTCCATAAACTTGCAATAGTGGTTTTTTAAGATACAAGACTTGGGTGTTTTTGCTTCCCTTCTGCAAATAATACATTTCTGAGGCTTGAAGCTAAGGAGAGGTGTAACAGGGTGACATCAATATCACTTAAAGCAGGAACTCCTAAACCTTGCACTATCTTTCTTAGGAGAGAGCAAGTAAAAAGCAGCAAGCAAAGAACTGTATCTAGTAGCATTTGAAAATGCTATTTGTTCTGTTTCCGGAAAAGAGGCATTGAGACGAAGCAACGAGTTCCAACAGTTCTCCTTTATTGCAAACACCAACAGAACAGGTTTTAAAATGGTGCGGCCCCCTTTTATAGCCCCCCTGCACAATACCTTGCTGGCCAAACATTGCAAATGATCTTTTCCCGCTGGCGGCGATCCCAGCGGAGTTCAGCTGGGCTCTTTCCATTAGCTGTGCAAGGTGTGGTGCGGTGGCACAGAAGAAGGTCCGCTAGCCTGTGATGCCAGGTCCCGTGACTGATCCTCTTTAAGGCATCCTTGGTTGTGCGCACCATTCGTTCAGCCTGGCTGTTGGAAGCTGGATGGAACAGTGCAGATGTGGCATGCCGAATCATGTTGGCCTGGAGGAATGCCTTGAACTCAAACGATGTGAATTGGGGCCCGTTGTCGGAGACAAGGACATCTGAAAGTCCATGTGCGGCGAAGATCTCTCTCAGCACTTGGATGGTCCGAGCAGTGGTAGTGGAGGAGACAGGCATGACCTCTAGCCACTTGGAATGACTGTCCACGAGAATTAAGAAGAATTGCCCCTGAAAGGGCCCAGCATAGTCGATATGGACTCTTGACCATGGGGTATGAGTCTCCTCCCACCTATGAACTGGGGCCTGGGGCATCTCCAGCCTTGACTGTTGACAAACAGTGCACCCGTGGACCTGGGCCTCGATGTCTTTGTAGAGCCCAGGCCACCAAAGATGGCTGCACACTAACACCTTCATCCGGACTATTCCCGGATGTCCCTCATGCAGAGACTGCAGGAGTCTAGTCCTCAATGAGGTTGGGATTACTACCTGGCTACCCCATAGGACACACACCTTGAAGGTGGAAATTTTGTGCTTCCTCTGCCAGAAGCTCTGGAATTCTGAGCCTGGACATGTGTCAGGCCATCCACACAATGCCCAGGCCAGCACACGTATTAGCGTGTGATCGGTAGCTGTTTCTGCAGCCACATCCCTAGCACTGAATAGACAGGATGCGGTTGGCAGGTGCTGGATCTGCCTCTATCTGCTGTAATGGCAACCTATTGAGACCATCTGCATGACCCATTTCTTTGCCTGGCTTGTGAACCAGTGTATGGTCATATGCAGACAGGAAGATAGACCACCTCAGCATTCATGGGGATATTATGTGTGGGGTTTGTTTGTTCGTTGTGAACAACCCCAGCAGTGGCTTATGGTCTGTAAAGACCATGAAGTGGTGGCCATATACGAAGTCATGGAACTTCTTTATGCCAGCCACTATGGCTAAGGCTTATGTCAATGCTGCAAATACTGTATATTCTTGCTTTGACAATATGCAAAACTGTCTGGCATTTATTGGGTTAATACTTAGCTTAGACTGAGCGGGGAAAAAGCCCGGGAAAGAAAGAGGAAGTAAACGTTTGACCTTCTCACTAATTGGATAATGTGACTTGTGACTGCATGAGAAGGGAGGGGTTGAGCAAGGAAAGCTTGATGCCAGCGACAGGAAGTTCAGATTCTGGCATAACCAGTCCAACATGGTGACCGGCAAAAATTGTAGCTCTGCAAATAAAGACTTTAGGAAACATGCCTGAAAGTTCTTTGAAGTGCTTCATTAGTCGGAACATGTGACAGCTTCCCTATCTATCTGTGCATAATTGCGTTCAGCTGATAATAGGGTTCTAGAGTAGTATGCTATTGGGACTTGTGTTCCACCAGCCTTCAAGTGACTTAACACAGCCCCAATCCCATAAGGGGATGCATCACAGGCGATGCACACTGGCATCATTGAAATGCGCGAGGACCGCATTTGAAAAGAGCAAGGCCTTGACCTCTTTGAAGCTCTTTTCATGTGCTTGTGTCCACTGCCAAGGGGCCTGTTTGTCCAAGAGCCGGTGTAACGGCTCAGCCTCTGCAGCCTTGTAAGGAAGGAATGAGTGGTAAAAATTTAGTAGTCCCAGAAAGGCCTGAAGTTCACCCTTGGATTTGGGACTTGGGGCTGCTGAATTGCTTGCAGCTTGGATTCAGCAGGGTGGATGCCCTGAGCATCAATGCGGAATCCTAGAAACTCCATGGAGGTAACCCCGATCTTGCACTTCTCTTGCTTAAGCTTCAGCCCCGCTTGGCAGAAATGTAGCAAACTGGCTCTCAGCCTTTCAGCTAAATTATCAGCTGAGTCCCCAGCAATGAGGACCTCCTCAAAGTACGGGCAAACACCAGGGATATTTCAGAGCGTTCACTCCATTACACTCTGGAAGATGCCAGGGGCCACATTTACTTCAAATTGCAATCTTTTTTATCTTGAATGCCCCCGTGAGTCACTACAGTTTGGGCCTCAGCCGTTGCCTCATCAACTGGCAACTGTTGATAGGCCTGAGCCAGGTCAAGCTTAGCAAAGATCTGGCCCCCCTTGAGGGAGGCTAGAATGTGACTGACCACTGGTATTGGGTACGAATGCCGCTGCAGCGCTTTGTTAAGCGTGCACTTGTAGTCCGCACAGATTCAGACTTCACCATTGGCCTTCAGTGGCATAACTATGGGCATTTCCCATGGACTACTGTCCACAGGCTCTAAGATACCCTGCTGAATCAGTTTATCCAGCTCTGCATCTATTTTACCCTTTAAGGCAAAGGGCACCCTGCGTGGCTTGATTCTAATGGGGGCTATGGCTGGGTCTAGCTTCAGAGAAATAGGAGGACCTTTGTAGGAGCCAAGTTCTGGACTAAACACATCTGCAAACTCCCTGCAGACCCCAGCCAGGCCTGTTGTTTGCACGCTGTGTATTCCAGTCACCTGAATTCCCAGGGCCTCAAACTAGTCGAGTCCAATGAGACTCGTATGGTCTCCCCCAACCACAACTACATCCAGTAGCCCCTCAAAATTCCTACACTGCACCTTGAGTTTGGCCTCCCCCCTCACGTTGATTCTGGAATTTTGGAAATCTGTGAGGATGAGGTTTGATGGCCTGAGTTTCACCTGTAGGCCGCTTCTGCTGCAGACCTTGTTAGGGAGATGATCGATAGAGCAGACTCAGTGTCCAGCTCCATCGACAAGGGGATCCCTTGCAACTTCACGTCAATGTGAAGCTTCTTCCTAAGTGGCCTGTGGACCCACGTTCTAAAAAAGCTCCTATGTGACACGCAGAAGCCCACCCTGCTCTGGCTGGGGACCCTGGTACCTTTCTAAGGCAATTCTTCTGGGTAACGTTCCTTCTGGCGACCCAAACAGACGGAAGCAATGTGGCCTTGCCTCCCACAGGCCCTGCAGATGGTAGAGCAAAAATGGCAGTCTGCGCGGCGATGGCGGCCTCCACACCCAATGCACCGAGGGTATGATGCTGCCTGGGCCTTCCCTCCATGAGGCCTTCTCCCTGGAGTCTGATGCAGCCGGTCCACTTCCAATTCTGGATCCTGTTCGGATTCTTCGTGAGCAACCTCTTGATGGGCGGTGGCTGGAACTTGAGGGGGCTTGGCAAGCTGCAAGGCTTTCACAGCTCCGCCTGCTGCTTCTTCAGCTGAAACTTCCTTCAGGGCATCATGGAACGTGAGGCCTTCCTTCGCGAAGAGCTTCTGCTGCAACTCCCGGCTTCGCAGGCCACAGACCAGCCGATCTCTCAGTCTCTCCTCCAAGTCTTTGAATTCGCAGGGCCTAGCTGCTTGTCACAAGGCCGCAACAAACTCTGCTGCAGACTCACCAAGCCTCTGGTCCCTCTGCTCGAATGCGTGTCGCCAGGCAATCATTGAGAGCTTGGGTTCAAAATGCTCTCGAAGCATCCTCTTCAATACTATGTGATTGATTCCAGTGGTGCTGGGGTGACCAGATTTTACACAATCTCGAAGGTCTCTTGCCCACACACACACAGTAGTGTGGCAACTTTGAGGTCATCTTCATGAATTTGATTCACCCAGAGGTAGTTCTCCACCCAGGCCACGTACGAGCTCCAACGTTCTGGGTGAGCTGTGTCAAATTCTGAAAGCCGGCCTATCTTTGCCATCGTTTCAGCCCAGGAACTTGGTCCACATCTCCTGCTGCAAGGATTGAGAAGGGCCCCCCCTTTCTGAGCTCACCTCCAGCGTCTCAGTGCTGGCAGGCTGAGTCAATCTCCAGGAGCCACACTTCTCTGAGCTGCAAGCCCCCCTGTGGTGAGTCAGCTTGGCTTCTTAATCTGTTTGCCTTGCAGGCATCCCATCCTCGTCGCCAATGTTCTGTTTCCGGAAAAGAGGCATTGAGATGAAGCAACAAGTTCCAACAGTTCTCCTTTATTGCAAACACCAACAGAACAGGTTTTAAAATGGTGCAGCCTCCTTTTATAGCCCCGCTGCACAATACCTTGCTGGCCAACCATTGCAAAGGATCTTTCCCGCTGTGCGTGTGCATGCAAGGCTGGGAGCAGCCTTTCTTGTCCCGGGCATCCACATGGTCTGCCTGGGCTAATTGCTGCAGCCTATGCCTGCTGGTCCAGGACATAACACTATTCTTATGAGATGAGAAAAGATTCACTTAATTCATTGTCCCAAAGCCCAGCTGGAAAGTCAAAGAGTTGCTGAGGCTCACGATATGAAGAACTTCTGAGATCCTTGGGAAAATAACAAGTCTTCTACAGTCGTCAGCCAGCATAACCAAAGAGCCATCTGAGCAGATGATCCAAGTCCAAGAGAAATTGGGCTTGATTATTTCGAGGTCTTTGGAACAATCTTATTGTACAAAGAGTCATTAACTAGAATCCTAATAAACACAGTTCCTGCCAAGAAGCTGGACACAAGTTGGGCAAAAATTCAGAGCAAGTTGGAAGAATGGGGCCTGTGCTCGGCCACAACAACTCAAAACTCATCCAAGCAGCAGTAATAAGATGAAGCTTTGTGGGACAAGTTTGTAATCCAAATGCTGGCTGGGGAATTCTGGGAGTTAAAGTCCACAGGTTTTAAAGTTGCCAAGGTTGGGGACCCCTGCCCTACAGTTTGTCTCCTGGTTATTGTTTCCAATTGTACTTCCTTACAGCTCCTGAACACATAACCAGCAACTCCCTTTCCACTGGAATTAAACATAAGTATAGGGAAACGTGTATGCGCCATCTGCTGTCCATTGCAATGAATATAAGAAATAGGCTTCATAGCTAAATCCATATTTATGGATTACCAATGAAAAATTAATAATTTGAGAATATCAGAATAATTTATGAATCAACACGGAACGTGTTTATTTTCAAATTCTAGTTAGTGATTTTCTGCACCTTCTTTCCCCTTCCAATAGTTTGTAACTTGCCTTTCTCATATGGTCAAAAAAGAACATTATAAAAACTTATAATGTATAAAAAATGTATAACAAATTATAAAAATAATGAACAGATGAGGACTTTTCCACCTTCACAAAACAGGCACCCCCCGCCCCCCAAAGTGGACAGTTTTGCTGCCATACCTTTAGGTTTCTTATTGAAAAGCAGAATATGTGCTGAAATTCTTCTGCTGTAATTGTAATCTTTCTTCTGATAAATACTTTTAAAGAGAGCTGTAAGATTCTTATTCTTAGGATTAGTTGTTTCTTATCTAGAGGGCAAGGACAGATGTATTGGACACTTTTTGAGGATACCCAGAAATTTTATTGAAAAGTATTAAAGGCAATGCCAAAACCACCAGCAAAGCAAGACAAAAATAAATGAGGCAATTTTAATATTAGAAAAGAATGAAAATTAGAACTATAATATTCAACTTTATCTCATTTTCCAATTAAAATCCAAGGAATCTAAATTAACATCAGATGTCAATTACAGACAGGATGAGAGCAAACAAACTGAGACTTAAACCAAATACATTGGAAGATATTAGCTGAAAGATAAATCAGGGATTAGGGATCCAATTTATTAGTCAATTAACTTTTAGTTCTTGTTTTGATTCCTTAACTAAAAACAATGAACAACACAAAAATAGAAATATTCATTTTAATATATTTTAAACCAGGGGTGTCAAACTGATGGCCCGTGGGCCAGATGCATGACGCACAGGCCACGCCCATCCAGGCTCCACAAAGGCAGAAAACGTCACGATACCTCACATGACACGATCGAGTTTGACACCTGTGTTTTAAGCACTGATAAAGAGTATGAATTTCAGCAGGTAGCAACACCTGACTGAAATAGGCTGGGAAGCTAAGTAGGGTTGGGTCTTGTTAATACTGGATGGGGATCCTCAGACAGTATCAAGCAATAGGCTAGACTCGCAGGCATCTATTTCTAAATAGCTCTACATGGGGCTACCCTTGAAAAGTATTCGGAGACTACAGTTGGTCCAGAATGCAGCCACGCGAGTGATAGTGGGTACTCCTCGATACACCCACGTTACACCTATCCTCCATGAGCTGCACTGGTTGCCTATTGGTCTCCAGGTCCAATTCAAGATGTTGGTTATTACCTTTAAAGCCCTATATGGCTCAGGGCCAGGCTATTTGCGAGACCGCCTACTACCTCATAGTTCCCTTCGTCCGGTTAGATCCCACAGGCTGGGCCTCCTTCAGGTCCCGTCGGCCAAGCAGTGCCATTTGGTGGGGCCGCGGAGGAAGGCTTTCTCTGTGATGGCGCCCACGTCTTCGAACCAGCTCCCCCCGGAGATTAGGACCGCTCCCACCCTGTTGGTTTTCCGTAAGCTGCTTAAGACCTGGCTTTTCTGGCAGGCCTGGGGTTTATAAAATCTGACCCCTGGATGATTGTTCTTGTACTGTTTGTTTTGTTATGTTTTATGTGTTTTTATTGTTAGCTGCCCAGAGTCCTCCGGGAGTGGGGCGGCTTATAAATTTTAAAAATAAAATAAATAAATAAATATGCTTTGTCACAATGCAAGCTCTATTCTACCATACTTGTGGGTTGTGACATTGCATACAAATATGTAAGGTCTAGATTTAGGGTTGCAGTGGGGCAGTGCATATTTCATCACATAGCCCTATGCAGACAACTACAGCTAAACAGGCAAGTTAAAAAAAAATCTTGATATCGTCTAGCAATCATCTAGAATTTCAGCAATAGTTACAGAGGTCCAGCTATGTTCAGTTCTTTCCCCCTTCATTTTCATCTCTTTCCAAGAATCCCAAAGCTTGAAAAGAAGTACATAAGAATTGTAAAATAGCTGTAGTTGTAGCTGTATACCACTGAAATACAATATTATGTAAATAATCTGTACCTAACATAGTTGGATTAATTTTGGCATATGCATTAAGAATGAATTTACTGTACCAAGTTCCTATTCCCATTTTTTCCCCCTGCAGTCTATATGCTTGCTTGGTTTAGATCCAGACAATTTTAGAGTATTCTGTGTTATCCACACATTGATCAATTGCAAAATATATTAAAAGGAATTTGGTTTTTTTGCATTTTTAGGTTTAAACTTGTATCTCTAATATTACTGTGGATCAGAATCTCAGTGCTAAAAATGAATTGCTAGTTTTAAAAATTAGTATTTTAAATATTAGCATAGCTACTACTGCCCAAGGGGTTCTATTATCTGCTGTATCATGCTAGATGATGAATAACTTTGAAGTTAAGACCAATCTACACAGAAAGACACAACAGCCTTCCATGCATACAGATCCCTAGATTTTTCAGGTAAGAAGCAACCACATTTCATCAGTTTTATCATACAAAATCTAGCATATTGCAAGAACAGTTGGGCAGAGTTACATTATGTTGCCAGCGAAAGTCCAGAGCAGAAGTGTCAAACTGGCAGCCACAGGCCAGTTGCGTCATGCATAGGCCACGCCCACCCCAGCTCCACAAAGACAAAAAATGTTGTGAAATGTCATAATATATCACGTGAAGGGATTGAGTTTGACATCTGTGATCCAGAGAATGCAAGCTGAACTATAGCCTTAATACTTTCTTGGGAGCAATGCTGATGAAGTTAAGAAAATGTATTTCTTACTAGGCATAAAAGTTAATGCCTCTGTTAAAAGTAGGCACAAGCAGAGAAAGAGCAGCTGGTTAGGGAAAGAAATTTTCCACATCTTCTCACAGGAAGAGGTATGTAGAATACAAGCCTCTCCTTGTTTAGTGACTGCAAATGGTTCCAGCAAAATGGTCACTAAGTGAACATCACTGGTTACTACCATCTCATTCAGATAAAGTTCTATATAGTATACTGTGCCTGACCCACTTTTTCCTTTTTGCCCCCTCATGGGGCAGAGAGATTGCTTATACAAGTAATCTCTTCCTGAGCTGCTTTTCTCAGCAGCACAAAATGTCCCTAAAAAGTGCAAGTTAACAAGCTCATCCCTATGACTTGAATCAGTTGATTAAAATTTCCAGCTGGCTCCTGCTGCTGTGGAAACTGACCAAACCTTAATCAGTTTCACACAGAAGGCTTTTGTAGTCAGGCACACAACAATTGGTCCTACATGCACACATTGTTCTGAAAATGAATTTTTTATCCTTGTATTTGTAAATGGTCACCATCCGAGGTAATTGCTAAGCAAGGAGTGGTTGTATTGCACTTGATTCCTTGGACTTTTTCTGTGCAACAACTCTACCAAAGGCTTTTTGGAATAGAATAATCTGAAGTTTTATTGTGGCTTATAATTGCTTGATCATAAACTGCTCTGAGTTTTTAGTTTTCAACATAGCATTAAACTTTCTTTTAAATAACATAAAAATAAAACCCACTAACCTGTGGGATTAGGACATCAGAATTGGAGAAATCAATCATTTTCCACAAGTCTGCTCATTGACTGATCTTGCTGCCTATAGATCCAGTAGCACCTAGGGCTAGGTCATCCTATATAACAAAAACAGATCTCTATTGCTCTTTTGAGTTTTCTGGACAAGTGGCAGGTCCAGCTTTACTGTTCGGCTGGGAAAATGGAGTATTTAGATATTGTTAAAAGGCCACATCAGGTTGTTGTATCTTTTTCTAACATCTTGCTGAAGTGTCATTTAGTTTTTGAGTCTCAGAGTTTTCCTGATGAGATTATCTGCCTGCTTGAGTGAATCACAAATTGTTTATGCAGTTTGGTCCCACAAACAATGACTCTGCAGAAAGGATGAGTGATTGGCACTTCAGGACCCAATTTTGTTGCCTAACTTTGCAATAAGGTGAGTAACAGACAGATTGGGCAGGGATTTCTTTATGTAAGTATCTGTAACCAATATGTTTCTGTTTGAAATATTTCTATATGTACATTTGTGTATTTGTTGACACATATGGGTGATGTGCAGGTTGAGCCAGCTAGATAGTCTTCTGCCTGTGTATACAAAAGATTAAGTAAAAATGGCTATAGTAGCTATGGCCATAGCTATTACAATCATTTAGAATGACCTGATATCCAAAAAATAATATGAAAAAGCTTTGGCAAATTATACACACTAGAGATATCAGTACTATACACTGGTAAAAAGAATTGGCATTAAAATCATTACCGATATATGTTTAAAAGATTTTAGAATTACAAGAATTTAGATGCTAAGATATCAAATATGTATGCTCAGATTTTTTTAAAAACAACAAATTTGATTCTTCAACTGCATACTTTATAGTTCTGTTTTGTGTCTAAATTTCTCCTGCTCAAAAGATACTAATAATCTATAGACTTCATTAAAGTTTACTGGATTGTCAGCTTCCATGAAATCTGAAAAAACAGTGATATTTTTCATCTTTTGAGGGGAGTATGTGTATTATCTTAGTTAACTATATTGGTCAGGTAAGATAAAAGATTTGGAAGACTTTAACAAGAGAGAAAACATTGGCTAAGAATCAGATTTAAATGTCTTCCCATCCTCTCAATTGATTCCCATCTGCAAATATTAACTCATGCAATTACTTTGCAAGAAGTAAACTGAAAAAGACACATTTGCAGTATAGTGTTTAATTCTGCTCTGATTCTGAAAAAGCAGCTAAAATCTATGCCTAAAATTACAGTAATGTTGTATACTTTTAGAAAAAATATACAGTCTGAACTATGAGACAGTTACACTGATTTTTTTGAACTGAATATACTTAACAATATAATCTTTACATATTTTTTGCATTTGTAACATAATCATTTGATGTTATACTGACCACCAGGAGGCACTACATGACTGGTTTCATCCTACAGCAGCTACTCTCAAATGTGGCAGCTCAGCTATTACCCTGGATCATCTTGCTAGCTGGGGAATTCTGGGAGTTGAAGTCCATGCATATGAAAATTGCCAAGGTTGAGAAACACTGTCCAACAGTATTGAGACTCATCACTTAGCCATGCTTTAATATGCTTACCATTATGGGGAAAAATGCAATGATGAATTGTCAGATCATTTGCTTTCTTTGAATAACAGTAACCGAGAAATATACTTATTTGTGATATCACTATCACAAGCTGGTTGAGTGGGTATTATTTTAAGACAGAAGCTGCAACTCAGTTTCAGTTGTTAATTTACAGTCTTAGATACCTCAATCCCCCCCCCCCCAAATAAAATGATATTGCTGGACTCTTGTGAGAATTTAGTGAGTTTGCAAGATTCTGGTTTGGGGCAGCAAAAATGGCCACCTATTTATAGTCCTCTGTGTTAGAGGACTAAGACATAACACAAACACCATGTAACAGGTTCAAATATGTTCAACATGGCACAGAATGTAAAAAAATTTTTTTTAAAAAAAGATAGAACAGAGCAATTTAAGTAAATCAATGTAAACTTCGTAGATAGAAATGCCCTTTAACTGTAAACCCAAGAGGCTAAACTCTTAGATTACTTGGTGAGACTGTCACATACATTACCTGCCACCTGATTCATTTCAAAATGTTCTTCTACTAAAAGTCCAGGGAGGTCAAGAAGAGAAGAAATAGTATAGTGAGGAACAGGAAATGTTTCCTTGGGAACTGTTCCAGTTCTATTTATCCAAATGGTTGCCTTTAAACCCGCATTCAACCCTCCTTGGATATCTGTGTCTAAAGAGTCTCCAATCATCACACAGTCCTCAGGCTGAACTCCTAGAAGTTCACAACAGTGAAAGAAAATGGATGGTGATGGTTTCTCTTCTTTCTGCTCTCCTCCTACAACAATTGCATCAAAGAATTCCTGACAGGCACAAGCTTCAATCTTTTCTTTTTGTGTCTCAGTGTCTCCATTTGTCAGCAGAAGCAAAGGGACAACTTTTTTGAGGTCACTGAGGATCTTGTGTGTTTCCTCTGTAAAAGTCAAATGTTGCAGGCGGGTGGTTTTCCAAAGAAAATAACATTCTCTAGCCAGCTTCTGATTGGCTCTTCTTCCCTTTACCTCTTGTATAGCTTCTTCCCAATGCTGGACCCTTAGATCAGTAATAGATATTTTAGATGGATCAAAGCATTCTTTGCATAGCTTGGCTTGGAACTTATCACACACCATGTCAGCTTCTCTTTCAGTGTAGTGATATTCATACTGTAAGATTTTGGTTACCTATGAAAACAGACAAAACAGAACAATGTTACATTGGCTGAAGTTTACTTCTCCAATTTGATGCCTTCCAGGGGACCTAACTTCCAAAATTCCTAGCCAACATATGCATACTGGCTAGGAAGTTTGGAAACTGTAATTTAATAGAGTTAGAGCAGTGTTCCCAAGGCTTGACTGTTTGTTACACATGTAGAATTCAGCTCATAGGATTCCCAGCTAGAAGTTGCTAAAATTGGGAGGCACTGCTGTAGAGTCAAAGGTGAAGACTGTTGCTGATACTATTTAAAATGTCAGTGTTCATCATTTTTTTTGACAGATTGTTTAGTTATGAATTGTTTTGACTATAGACCAGGGGTGTCAAACTCGTAACATCATGTGACGTGTCATGACATATTGTGACTTGCCCCCCTATTGCGGGCAATGGGATGGGCGTGGTTTCGGCATGATGCATCCGGCCAGTGGGCCAGCAGTTTGACACCCCTGCTATAGACGGATGAATAAATTACAGAAGAAGCAAATAGAGGAAGATAACATTTTGTGGTTTTGTATATTTATATGAATGTATAGCCATACAAACATTTTAAATAATATACAATATTTCTATGCGCAAGAATATTTGTGCAAACATGTTTTGGAAAAATGTGAGTAAAGCTAATTAACAATTAGAATTCTAATTGTATTTTCTCCCATAATTGAGTTTCACATAAACATACCCATGTGTAAAAAATTGTGTTTGGGATGGGAGGGAGGGGGAGGAAGAGGGGGGGTGAAGAGAGAAAGAGAATCAAATCTCTCTCTGTGCTTCAAGGTGCAACTCACACACACCCTACACATCGATCTGTCAGCTGTTGTTCAAGCTGTTTTGAATCATGGATTTACTGTTCTTCCACAAGATTGCTAAAGTTACATTAAAAAAATACATATGGTTGAAATATAGAAAATATGTTTCAAATGTTACCAGCTGTAGGTATGTTTGTAGGTTCCATAAAGCAGCAGGTTCAGATTTATCTAAGTTTCTGAGTCAGGTACAGTATTCACTTGGAGGCCTGTTATATAGTATAAAAAGCTTCCCCTTCTACCTGGGTATCTGAGAAAAGAGAAGTTTTCTTTAAAAATGGGCTAAAGCTCACACATGGCAAGTGGCTTTCTCTAGGTGGTGCTATTGAAAATGTTCAATTTTCCCTGCATGGGAGGTTACATAACTTGACTATGAAAAGACCCTGATCAATGTGCAATTTGAACTACAGTAAGTCCCTTTTCGGAAAGATGGCAAAGCATGTGGAAAACTTCCTAGTATATTACTATTACCCTTTTGTTCTACTGATGCACCAGAATTGATGGGGAGCCACAATTTGAATTTAAAGGGCTTTCAAGAGCTAAAATCAACGCGCGCGCGCGCGTGTGTCTGTTAATCAGCCTCTTCCAACCTCTATTATGTGCTTCTTTTCCTTGTTTAAGTGAGGAAAGAAGAGGTCCAAATGGAAAGTACCTCTGCAATGGCTCTCCTGCTTGCAGCGGCGGTGTCGATCAAGGTGTTGTCCAAGTCAAAGAAAAAGGCTTTGATCCCCTGCAACCCATAGCGGCGGCCTTGCCCGGCGCACACCAGACCCCGATCTGCAAGCTCCGAGTCTGGTTGGCTCATTTGCTCGCTTGGTTGGCGCAGAAACGAGAGCGACATCCGAGATCGACGGGACCTCCGTGGCGGTCGCGGTGGCGTCTTCCGCCGCTCGTGCGCGTTAGATTTGCACACTCATTCGTGCACGTTCACTCCTGTATGTCAGGTTACTCTTTTTTTTTTTCTTTCACGATTCTCTTCCCGTTAATTTGGGGACGCCTGTGAAAACCAATATAGAAAGCTCGAATTTAGTTTTTACTTTTGACACATCGCATTCTGGTCCTCTCTCCCACACCTATTCATTCATACATTCAGGACTTGCTCCTCTTTGAGTTCTTGTTTTTTAGGAACATGTTAATGCTTGGAGTTTTCAGTAGCTTCTTTAATGCAAGGCGAAGGAGCCCAAGAGAGTTTCCTTTGCTGATATTAACCTATTGTTATTGAAAAATTAAGCAGGGTCCGTCCTGGTTAATACGTGGATTAATGATTAAAATGGGAAGTTGAAAAAACATCTCACCAAAAAACATTGGCCAACCACGTACTTGGAACTCCTGCCCAGAAAAGTAAATAAATATGTCTGTGGAATCATCAAGCTGCCGAATTTAACACTGTTTCATTAAAACAATCAGCGCCTGACATCTTTTCATTAGATTCTATGGATAGCTGCCACCCTAGTCTGTTCAAGGTTGTAAAATTCTGATCCCGGAACTAAAAAGACCAGTAAAAGGATTTTACTCAAGGATTTTTACGTATTGTACGTGTAACCTTTTCTCGCAAAAGACCGGGGGGGGAGGGGCTAAATAGAACGGGAATTCGATCCGGGTTTCTCCCCGCCCAGTTTTCCACTCGGTGGAGGAAAAGAGCGCGTGCGCGTCACTGACGAACGCGGCCTCCCCCCCCCCTCAGGTTCGCTACGTAGTTCCTCGCCCCAGCCTGGGAGACCGCTGTCTTTGAGCCTACAGATCAGTGGTTGGTGGTCACTTGATGAGTCGGAAGAGGCAGCAGCAGAAGTGAATTCCTGGGGCCCAGGTGCCCGATTGTAGCTAGAGCAAGAGAAGAGAAGGGAAATATATATATAAAACCTGGTCTGATAATGGCTTGTCTGATATTCTGCAATGTATGTTTCCAGAAGCCCCAAGGAGCCACTCTAAATTTCAGCCTGACCAACTGCGGCCATGTTATCTGTGGGCAGTGTCTCCAGAAAGGTAACCTGCCCGGGGTGGCAGGGCCTGGTAGCCTGCTGATAGCCAAGTGATACTCATAGGAGCCTGCTCTTCCCATTGGCTGGGTTCACACATTGTGTTAAGCCGTGGTGTGATTGCTTGCGTTGAACCTGGTTAACTTCGGTTTATTAAACTGCTTGATTAAGCTACACTGACTTATCAGAACAGGTGAATCAAGTCACCATTTTACCAGCAAGATGGGGATAAATTCCTGCATTCTTCAAACAGTTCCTTTTGTCCCAGAAACACTGCTTCAGAAATTTAGGAGACCTACTAAACTGTCCGTTGGATCAAAAGTTATATTTATTTGTAAATCAAATGGCTATCTAAATCTTAAATTACTTTGAATGGCATACAAGTAAAAAATTACACCCAATACATTTTTTTTTTAAAAAAGGCAATAACTTGGGGATTAAATCATCCAAAGTATTAATAAAATATTCACAAATATATTTTCTAACCCAATACCTGGAGAATGAGCTAGGTTTTCAGAGCCCTGAAGATCAGCAGGATAGAGCGACCCAAACAGTCAAGGCTATGTTGTTGTACAATGTACTGGATCTATTGTGACAGAGTACTTGGGTCTCATCAGATGACACTCGTTTAAAGATGAGACATGGAGCATGCACATGCTGTTCATTTTTACTGATGGGCAAAAACAATAGGAAAATTTATTAGAAAAGCTATCTTAATTGAAGCACAAGGAGTCCTCAATTGCTCTCTGAGCTTGTTTGTCTGCAGGTGTTTCATTGCCCAACTAGATAACATAATGCAATTCACATTGATGTTATCTAGTGGGTAATGAAAAATCTGCAAACTAACTCAGAAAGCACCAAGAACTCCACAGTTTAACCTTGAGCTACACACCTTCTAATGGGATAGCCAAGACTGCCTACCCCTGGGATAGTTGAAGCAGTCCTTGCATTTCTAGGAGAGTCCCATGTCTGGACAAATCCAAATACGTCTATTTTATTAAGAAATTTTCATATATAGTATTAAGGCCTTGTCTAAATGTCTGTATTGCAATTATGTTTTTAAAAAATCATGATGAATATGCTGCTTTTTTAAAAAAAAAAGCTAAAATAATTCCAAGTCATAATTATGAATAACACAATATGGTATGTAATTTATTAGATGTTACAATTTATTTGTCAGTAAAATAATACATAGTACAGCATGCATTTATGTTGATTTTATAGGTAAAAAAGAAGAGTGTATGATTTGCAGAGCTCCATGTCGTACAATAGTCCTTTCAAAAAAGGTATAGAAAATGTTACAAATAACTACAGTTCATTCAATAATTGCAAAATGATTAAGTAATATATATTTTCATGGGCATTACAAAAACAAATACAATGTAACATGCAGTAATGATTGTTGTACTAGTATAGGGAAACCCAAGTTCAAGACCCCTTTCAATTATAGAAGCTCATTGAATGATTTGAATCCTGTCACATTCCCTCAGGCCAAACTACTTTATATGGGATAGACACCCAGGAAGTAGCCTTGAAGCAAATATCCAGAAACACTTATTCTTCTGATCATGGATTTATAGTCAAGTGTATAAATATATGCACATTAGTGGACTATTTACTATCGTTTATACTGACACTTTTGGTAACCTCCTTTAGCACCATGACCCTAATTTGGATATAGTATGGTGCTATGATAGAACTTGCAATATTTTCTTTTTGTGTGATGCTGCACACTAGACCTATAAATAACCTTTCAGTAGCTTCATAAATATATCTCTAAAGAAATTAGTATCTGTATTACTGAGCAGAGTTGCTTATTTTTTAACATTTAAATATTTGAGTTGTATGTAATTATTTATTTGGTAATGTGTAATAATTTGGCTACAGGTGAATTCAGATATCCAGTCACTCTTTATGGGATTAGATGGGTTATGCAGAAAATATTCCAAAGAAATAACACAGGTGAGTTGTTTATGAATTGTTTTCAATATTTTTCATTATGAATACTGTATGCTAGATCAGAAATTCCCAAATTTTACTGGTTTATGGTATCCTTAATTTCTCAATAATGTTTTCACAATACCTTGTAATTCCCAAGCTGGGATACCACAATGAATTCAAAGAGCTTAATGCATGTCTGACAGGTATCTGTGTTTTTCTAAAAAAAATTAAAATATTCTGTGACTCTCTTGTGAGTTCATTATGAATTTGCATGGTTTTGGTACCATGGTGCTATATTATAATCTTCATCACCAAACTGACTCCCAGCAAGAAATTAGATTTAGTATTAGTTTGTAATAAGATTAAGTTGTATCAAATAGTTATGATGAATTTCATGTAACACTAATACTAATAGAAGATAAAATGTAATTTTGATGTGTAGTATTGAATGAGGACATAAATGGAAATTTAGGCATGTTTTATCCATCCTGTGTAATGTTTAAATGTAATAAAACTGCATTGTACTATTAAACATACAATATCTCACAAAGTATGAAATTGTAACACAGTAAGAATTTCCTGACTGCAGTAACCCTCAGCAGTCAGAATTTCTTCAGTAAAAAATGGATAGTGCCACAAGTGAAGACTTTCAGAAAAATCAGGGAATTAGGTGATCCAAACTAAAAATGGTTTAGCTGTGCCCAGTGGTAAGGAAAATTAGTTGAACATACTTGCAGATAGTACTATGGCCTTAAAAAGAAGAAAGACTTTTTTTTAAAAAAAAATTAAGATGAGAAATTCCTTGCTAAATCAACATAATTTGGCATTCAAGGATTGTATTGTAGTAATAAAAAAGTCAGGATTCATTATTTATTATTCATGTTGAAATGTGTCTACAGATTAAGAGGTTTTCATCAAAGGGAGTGGAGGGAGGAAATGGTGTAGAGTCACATTCCTTCAGAAATTACTTAAGAGGCCTTGAGGGTTTTTCATTTCTTCATAGAATAAAGCACTTACACCAAATTTTTATGGCATTTCATGTTTTTAGGAATGTTTGCATTCTGACTAAGCTCACATTTTATACTAAGCCTTAATGTGGTTTTAGCTTAACATGTAACTTGTTCAGTATATTATGGCTTAGCACAGTGGTTCTCAACCTTTTTAATGCCGCGACCCTCAACCGGTCGTAAGTCGAGGACTACTCAACCGGTCGTAAGTCGAGGACTACTCAACTGATGCAGCACCATTTGCAGAATGGGACTTTTGGCGGGCTCAGCAGGGCAAAGACAGCCTGGACAATTCCTATTGGCTTTTGAAAGCCAATAGAATTAGACCTATTCAAGAGAGCCTATTCTATTGGCTTTCAAAAGCCAATAGAATAAAAGGGAGTAGCACAGCTAAGGAAAAGGGGGGAAAAAATGGCGGACTGCGTTGTTTGGCGACCCCCGTGAAATGGTCGTTCGACCCCAAATGGGGTCCCGACCCACAGGTTGAGAACCACTGGCTTAGCATATATGAATTTGAAATATTGTGGTCTATGCAGTAACATAATAGCTTAGCATAATGCATACTTTGAGTATCCATTTTATCTACAGGTGATCAGTTCATTAAATTCATGTTAGTACAGTATTATATTTGTACATGGCATGCAGTTTAGGATGAAACATTTCTGAAAGTTTGAAGAAAAAAAGAATCGTTAATGTTTGCTGCACTCCCCACATCAGTATGGTGCTTGGAAGTTAAATATAAACTTAGGTATTTAATTTCCGCTACATTTGTATTGCTTTCACATAAATATTATAACATTGTTTAGCAATACCAATAATTGTTACTGTGCTTTCTTAATTCTTAGATTGCCCAGTTTCAAGAAAAACACAGAAGACATCTATTAACACATTACAGAGAAAAGGTATTTTGGATTCATGTTGAACTGAATACTGAAGCTTGATGAAGCCACATTTCTGGTGTGATATGTATAAATAAAATGTAATGAATCAAATAAAGTATTATACTAAGCCATTGGTATCTCATCTAGCAATTAAAATATTTTGACTGTGTATTGATCCCGTAGTCTGGAATATTTCCATTAAATAACTGTTGAACCATTAAACAACTGAGTTTTATAAATGACAAGAAATATTACAGAATTTAAATTACTGAAATATATTATTCCATTCAGATTACAAAACTGGAAGTGTATCTTAAGAGAGCATCACAACAAATTCAGCATATACAACAATTGCAACAGTGAGTATTTTAATTATGAACATAATCATTAAATTTTGAATAGTTTCAAAGATATTTTGTATTTTCAAATAATCATAATCCATTAGAATAATTCACTTTCCATGAATAGTAACGTTTACTTGAAAACATATATGGACATCCGAATAGACTCCACTAAACTCAGTGGAATTTACTTTTCAGGTATCATATTTGGCATTGTGCTATATATATCTAAAGGAAGCAGTACCATTTAAATTTTATTATATTTTTATAAATTTCTGCCTTTATATGTTTTTAATACTTTAAGCTGCTTTAAGAAAAACTGTAGCCTTGGTGGCAAAGAAAGAAATAATTACCTAGTTCATCCTAAATGAATTTTAAAAGTGAGGTTGAAACCCATTGTGATGAAAATAAAAAGCATGTTGCCATATATTACCATGCTCCAATTATTCCATTATTTGAAATTTAAAATTTGTGTGTGTTTGTATATATAATATTTATAATATATAAACTTTAAAAAAATTAAATTTAAATATTTTATACAAACTTAATATTTTTACCTTATTCAATTATTTAAATATTCAACATCTTTTATCAGTCGGATTTCATCAAAGGAGGTAGAAGTGCCACCTTCAGTAAGGAAAGTAAGTTTTTTTTTCCTTCTTTATATACCAAGATACAAATAGTTCCAGTTACCATTCTATGCTTAAATGCTAGATCAGCTTTGTGGAAAAAATTCTCTGTTATTTAGGATACCTTCTGTCTTTACTTCTTAAAGGTATACATGCTGATGTGATATATTGAACTTTGATCACTGATCATTTGAAAAGGAAACGATGAGAGTTTAGCACTTCCCATGCTGCTCTCTTCTACACAAATATATATAGTAATTGTGGCTGTACTTTTTGTTTATACTCGGAACTGTTCAAATTACATATGAGGTATAAGATAAGATTATAAAATTGACAGCTTTTACATTTTCTTTCTCTCTATAGTCCAGTGATGGCGAACCTTTTAAAGACCGAGTGCCCAAACTGCAACCCAAAAACCACTTATGTATTGTCAGGTGCCATTGGGTGGGTGCGGCCCATTGGGTGGGTGTGGCTGTGGTGCTAATGGCAGACTGGGTGGGACTAAAAAGTTCAATCAATCAATTCCAACTTTACGAGATCTTTTTTTCCCTAGAAAAGTTGAAATTGATTGAACCTTTTTTTTTTTTGCACACGATGGCGGAGGCCTAAAGTGAAAAGGTTTTATAAAACCCAGCTGAAGGCCTAGGACTGGGACGACGGCGCGCGTGCCCGCAGAGAGCTCTGCGGGCCACCTGTAGCACACGTGCCATAGGTTCGCCACCACTATAGTCTGTTGCTTGAATTTAACTAGAAAACTAGTATTTGGTAACAGTGCTGCAATTGAAATGAATATATGGTTAATTCACTCATATTTAGTTTAAAAATTTGCCTACACTACGTTAAATTATTTCATGGAAAGAAACCTGCACATAATGGTTTCATGTTTTTAACTGCAAACTGGGAAAGTTTCAGCTGATAGACTTTGATATTTGTATGTTCTGTATATATACCATGCTATCCTATTTGGATGTAAACAGTATTGTACAAAATACAGAAAAATTATAAGGATGAGCAAAAGAAATAGAGGCTTGAAATAAGAAGAGGAAAAGGTGTAATTAAAGTTTATTTAACTGATCCTTATTTAGCAGACTAGAATGATAAATAACCTTTTGCTTGGGTATCTCTCTGGAATAATGGGCATGTTTATTGCATCCAAAATAGTTCAGATTAAGCTATTTAATTTATCTTGCCTGTTTTTGAGGCTCTCATCTCCTCCAACCGGTCATGACCTTTTCAGTCTTTCCCTCATTGTCTGTATACAAAAGTGCATGCGTATTCACATCCTCCCTTTGCTCCTCATACTTTCTAAGTTGTAGTTTTCCATATGTGAAGGACGTCATCAGATGGGTCCAGTGATATAAACTCTTCCAGCTATCAAGGCTTTAGTGTCAATTGACGCTTTCACATACAGTAATATGTTTTAGCAATATAGTGAACGTACCTTGCAACTCTATATTTTGTTGCCTGCAGTCCACCAACTAGGAGACATATGTAGCATACAGAATGTTTAGATTTTGATTGTTACAGATTCTTGTTAGAAGATGTTATAATAGAGGTAGGAAATAATTTATTGTTGAGCCCGTTAAAAATCCAGTTCTGTTCTTGAGATTTATCATAGGCCGAACCAAAATTATTTTTAATTAATACAACCTAGTAATAATTCTTTTTCAAAAAAGCAGTACAATTAAAAAGTTCTAAATTCAGTAGCAAGGAATCAGGAAACACAATAATATGAAATAAATAATACTCTATGTTTTTAATTTATTATATTGTAAATATTTCTGAATTATATGTAGACTGAAACAGTAGCTGGCCCAACAAGGATATCACTGATAAGTCCACCGCAGAATGGACATATGGGTAAGAGTAAATATTGTTTATTTGTTGAGATTGAACAAGATATATACCTTATATTTTGGTTTAGCATTTCATAATAATTCTTTTTTTCCTATATGTTTCATATTCTGCTGTCTGCTCCATGTCATTTAATGAAGGATGGATGGATGGGTAGATATTACTAATTTTGTTTAATGATCAGGATTTTAAAAAAGAAAAAGTACAGCTACAAATATGGTAAATAGAATAAATAAATTATATAATAGTGAGTAAATAGAATGAAATAAATTATATAACAGTGCACACTATTATTTATTCAAATTGTTAGATAAAATTTGTGTCCCAGTCTAAAAGGAGAAGCAAATATTCAAGTTATAGTAAAATAATTTGACAATATAAACATAAATCTTAATAGTCATAGCAACTTCATTTAAGTTCCCATATAGGAGTCCTAGGTCTGGGTTATTGAATCTGGCCCTAAAAAAGAACATTAATTGTGATAGAGAAGTTAACAAGCAAATATAAGTAGATTTCTGCACCCAGACATTCAGTGTCCAGTTTGAGCTGCAGTCATATATTGCAGTTTTTGAGATAATGTGAGGTCCTTTGCTTAATGGTCTGTGGAGTCCTCATTTAACAATGGCATCTGGGACTACTGGAACTGCTGATACTAAGCAACACCATTATGTGACATTGCACTTTACGGCCACGTAACTTTGCCATGACAATTCCAATTTCAATTGCTGTCATAAGCCCAGGTCTGCCTATTATGTATATATATAATAATGTATTTTCATTATTGTGTTTGGTCGCCATTTTATATTTTATATATTGGGTATGTTTTAATGTTATGTGAAGGAGTTTTAATTTATCATTTGCTTGTCTGTTATATGCTGCCCAGAATCACGCTATTTGAGTTGGACAGCACTATCAATTATTAAATGAATATATGCACTCTATGATCCTGTGTCTTGCAAGATCACATCTTGGTATTGAAAAGCCTTTATTGAAGCTCATAAACATAGAAGCCTAAAAAAGGATGGGATCCTTTAATGATTATGGAGAGGTCTGTGCTAACATGAGATCTGATGCACTTACTCCAAATAATTTTTGAAATTTGCAATCTATTTAATATATTAAGTTAATCTGGAATATTATTTATAGGTAGTGTTACATGCAGAAGTTCTCAGTTATCTGGAATGACATTTCAAAGAAACCCAGCAGGATATGTAAGGTAAAATAAACTGCAGTGGGATTCAAAAAGGGATATCTTTTCTCATTTGGTATTTAATGCTTATTTCTGCTGCCCATTGCAGAAGGTTTGATTGGCTTTGGTTTATTAATATTTCTTGATGGAATCAGTATATTGTGAAATGTCAGGCAATGAGTTTTATGAAAACAAGTACTACTACCTATATTTTTCCTTTGTAATTATTGAATTAAATATAATTACTGAATTAAACAGAAACTTTCCTTCAACTATTAGCATCTTCCTTTTGGCTTATTTGAATTTATAGCAGTAAGTCTACTGCATAAAAGAAATAAAGTTTTAGTGTCACTATATTCTCTAACACAGGTATCCCCAACCTATGGGTTGCAGCTCGGTACCAGGCTGCAGGGTCTTGGCCAGCGGGCCACAGAAATGGCTGACTAGGATGCACACCAGTGGGCACGCATTTTCCCCCACTCATGCCCGCGGCCCCATTTGCCTATGCACATGGGCGCAAACAGACGCTAGCGCAGAGTGGGCCACTAGCATGGGTGTGTGTGTGTGTGTGACCCATTCACGTATGCGTGAACGGGCATTAGCCACTGCAGGGGTGCTTAACTGTTCACGCACACGCACGGTACCAGCGCATGCTGCATGCATGAAAGTGGCCACTAGTACTGCGCCAGTGGACGTGGCCTTGCTTGCATGCGTGCACGGACGCAGTAATTTGGAAGCTCTCCCCTCCGGGCCGCGAGCCCAGAAAGGTTGGAGAACTCTGCTCTAACAGGACTGTTCCCATTGTATTTATTTTGTCATTTCTTGAATAATGACATTTCTCAATTATTCAGTTTGAAATAATGGAACAAGTACACTGCTACTGTAGTTAAAATATGTATTCTGCTTTCACTTGCTACATAATGTTTTTGGTCATTTTATTACTAGATCATCTCCATTAAAAATGCTCAACAGTGGGAATTCTTACATGTCGCCTTTTGTATCATCGCAAAACAGTAGAAATCATATTCCAAATACTATTGGACAGAAATCTACTCAGCATTATCAGTCCACATCTGCATCTTCACTCTCATCTGGGATAAAACACCCAATCACTCTTGTTAACCTTTTACAAAGGCAGCATTTAGGTAAGTGAATTCCATGAAGAAGTAGAAATAATCCTAGCCAACATTAACTTGCTGTTTTGTGTAAAATGTAATCTTTGGGACAATGGTAATATGCTCTGATATTGACAAGTGATTGTGTCTTTGTTTAAAAATACTGGATATTTATCTGGGCTTCAGCAGCATCATATTATATTATGACTCTTATTTGTCTAGTGAGATGTTGTTTTCCCTTTTACTCCCCCTTCTGCAATCGTTACACTTCTTCCAAATCTGCTTTGAAAGGTTTTCTAATCTTTTGGAATAGATTAGGAGAAGAGGATAAAAGGGATACTCATTTTGCCAATGATGTTTGTTTGTTCTCCTTACTGCAGATGCAAACTTGAATGCAGTCACCTGCTGCTTCTGCAACTAATCTATCTGTATTTAGGCAAACATGGCCTTGCCTATAAGATGCAAAGTAATGTTTATTGTTTATGTACCAAAGTTAAAAAAAAGAATCAAAGCTGCCACAGTAAAGATTTACAGCTATGATTGCAGGATTGAATCTGAGTTGGTCACCGGAACCAGAGGTTTGTTCCTGGAGATTGAGAAAGGTTGCATTTTAACAGAGGGATATAATCAAGATCATGTGAAGTATTAATACCACTTTACAAGGCCTTGGTAAGGCCACACTTGGAATACTGCATCCAGTTTTGGTTGCCACGATGTAAAAAAGATGTTGAGACTTTAGAAAGAGTGCAGAGAAGAGTAATGAAGATTATTAGGGGACTGGAGGCTAAAACATATGAAGAATGGTTGCGGGAATTGGGTAAGACTAATTTAAGGAAAAGAAGGACTAGGGGGTGACACGATAGCAGTGTTCCAATATCGCAGGGGTTGCCACAAAGAAGAGAGAGTCAAGCTATTCTCCAGAGCACCTGAAGACAGGACACGAAGCAATGGATGGAAACTAATCAAGAAGAGAAGCAACCTAGAACTAAGGAGACATTTCCTGACAGAACAATTTTTATATTTTTATTTCCTGAGAATGGGCTCCAGCACAAGTCCAAAAGCGTGGAACCTTTGCTTCCGGTAACCGACTGGATCCGATCCTGCAACATTATTCTGGGACACATATATTTGCCTTCATTTGACACATACTTTTTTTATAAATCAATTATTCATATAAACAGAAATAATTATGTATAGTAAGATCTTGAATTATATGGTTGTTATAGAGTCTGCTTCACAGAAATATGCACATCATTTTGTACTTGATTGATATATATAAAACTTTTGACCTGGCAAGAAGTGTTAACAGATTTTTTTTGATAGTTAAGTTATCTTCCTGCTATAATACTTTACATATATTTTACAAATTGAACATTTTTATGATAAATGTGGCTCTTTAAGCATTTGAAGTTAAATGCCTGCCATTTTAATTTGATTTTTGTCATTACTGTCTCAAGGCAACTTGATTACAATTAACAATTCAATATTTCATTTGAGAGATAAACATTCTAGTTTGAATTTCCCTTTTATAGGAGCTACTAATCTTCCTGGATATTCATTACAAAAATAAAATTACCTGCAACCTTCGTTTGAGAGGAAGAACTCATCTATTCTATATTTTATTTTTTTATAGAAATGTACAATGCATACCATTCTAATACTTGATCTGGTTTGATTAAACACTATTTGAGATAAATCTTTCTTGTTGTTTCTATTTATTATGCTTTTTCCCCTGGATGATCTTCCCTCCCCCATAATTATGAATTTTTTGCAACTTCACTTCAATCAATTTAACAGATACAGAACTGTTTTTTAAAGTAATATGGCACCCTCTCTTATAAGAATCACCAAAAGTGATTATATTTTTCATTTTGCCTGTTTGGACTGCCTTCTGATTTCCAGTGTTTCTGGCTTCTATTTGAGCCCAAGTGAACTATCTTTGAAGGATAGTTGAGGCAACCTGAAACATTTTCTGAAACAAATTGCATCTTCTTCACAATGTGAAGTTCTTGCTGAGGCAAATCCAAGCTGCCTGAAAAGGCCTGCGATTTGCTGCTATTCAATCTCAGAGATCCAACTTTTTGACTCTCTGCCCTTTTGGGATGGTTAATAAATCTCAAGGAAGCTCTGCAAAATGGGCCAATTTACTAATATTGGGAAGGTGAAAAAGACATTCTGTTTTAAATTCTACTCTTCAACACATTTGCTCTTGAATTTTTTATAGTCATGTTCAATAAATATTTGGAAATGTCACCTTTCCACCATTGTAGTAAAGCAGCCCCACCCACCCGTTAGAACAGAGGAATGAAATTAGTTTATCATTTAACAGGAATGCAAATCATTAACAGAGGGATGCAGTGTGTTTAGTCTCAAAGAATATTACAAAAAAGGCCCAAGTCCAAAAATATTTTGTACCGGCTTGGGCATTTTTTGCCCAAAGAAGCTTGCAGCCAAAAAAAATGTCCAATTCAGTACTGCTACAATGATGGAGAGGTGATATTTTCAAAGGTTTATTGAACGTGTGTGAAAAATTCAAGAGCCTATGTTTCAAAGAGTAGAAAGTCAAGTCAAGACTTCAAGTGCTAGAATTTAATGGAATTAGATTGTAGTTCACTTATTCACTGGCTGAATTACAGTATATTCCTTGACATTTACCATTTATGGGGTAGAATTATCAATTGATTATGAATGTTTAGAATAAAAGCATCTACAACTAAACTACAAAGTAAGCATTATCAAGTTCATGTGTTTATTTTTGAGTTTTTGTTTTTTTCTATTCAAGAAAAATGTCAGGCACTGTTTTTCAGTTAAACTTAAAATGACTTCCTGGTGATGAGAAGACGGTGGAGATCGGCTGGGTGCTAGAAAGCTTATAGAGGGTTGAAGCCATAGTGCTCCAATTTACCTTGTCCTGTTGGTAAAATTTGTCAGAATGTTTTATGCTCTTGGCTTTCAGTTTTCACCTAAATCTTGCCTGTAAAATGAATAATATTGGAAACTATTGCATCAGTCATGCAGTTAAATATTCGTCACAAATGTGTGTGTGTGTGTGAGAGAGAGAAAGAGTGTATGTCTGTGTGTCTGTCTGCTTTTGAGTCAGTTTGATTCCTGATGACTGGACTAGTCTGAGCATTTGGCAAGATTTCCTCTTGCCAAATGCTCAAACTAGTTCGCTCTTGTCTTCCTAAGCTGAGAAAATGAGTGGTCCAAGATCACTAAGCTGGCTTCATCCCTAATACGGAACTAGAATTCATGGTCTCCTGGTTCTAGCCTGGTGCTTTAACCACCACACCAAAATGACTCTCCATTACAAACTTGCATCTCTCTATATTAATGAAATATGCAAGAATCTCTCATCTGCTCTGTCGGTGTGACAGGGTATTAGTTCACTGCCCGAAGAATGCTTGTTAAGATCAAAAACTGCATGTGCTCTTCTACAGATATGCAGGAACAAAACCAATCTGCTTGCTTATTCGCTCCTAAGAAGTGGTATAAATGCACAATGGAAATGGAAAAGTACACAGAGATATAAAGTTATCTTCAATCTTGTTTTTTCTCTAAGAACACAAAGGAGGGGGAATGTTAAAATAGGAGCAGCGTTGGCTTTTGGGTGCAATTCAGTGTGCTGGTTGTCCCTTTTAAAGGCCTTCATGGTTCAGGGTCTGGATATCCATGGGTCCGCTTTCCGTGAATATCTGTCCATAGATCAAGGAAGTGAGCTTTCTTTATGTCCCCATTCCCCAAATGTTCATTCAATCCTTCTTTTTAGCATTTAGGGAGTTGATTAAAACCTGGTTATTTAAACAGATCCTGAGGTCTAAATGATTGTTTTTCCCCTCTCGAGTGATTGGAATTATTTATTATGTTTTTCTGATGATATTTAATGCCTGGGTTTTATATAGGCGATTTTGTTGATTGGTTTGCATGACTGTATATTGTCTTTTGCTTTTATCCCAATGGGAATTGTACATCATTCAGAATTCCTTCGGATTGGACAAGCCTATAGCCCTATACTATAATTAACATCAAATAAAGTATGTGCTTTTTGTTGAACTTTTTTAATAGATATTTTATTAGTTTTTAACTATAATAATCTCCAGTGCCTGGTGTACTGCATGTTGTTTTGGTTTATATTTTAACAAGAAAAAAAGGACAGTAATAATTAGCAGTCAATAATGATTAAATTTGATAATTCCATAGTTAATATATTAATTAATGATACATTTCTTGATCTTCCCTTCTCCTATTTGTATTTTCCTTCTTCAACCTTAGCCAAAATATAATTCTTAATATTTTCAATATATAAATGATTAGGTATAGGAATTTTTTATATTTATACAAATAATAATAATCTCTGTATATAACATTTTTTCAGCTTATATTATTCTCATAACCATCATCTCATTAGTTCAGCATACATCCTATTTTTATAATTTTTGTTTGCTTAGATTCCCTTATATTCAATCTTAAAAATCACACACAAGCTATTATTTCATTTGATCCTTTTCAGTACAGTTGAGAAGACTCAATAAAATTGAGATGCAGGCCTTTATCAGCGTCAATATATATTAATTACACTGTCAAAATAACAGCAAGGGTGTTTTGATTTTGCTGTCTGGCTGGTGCTATAAAGGATTAATTTGCTTTCATAACTATAAAAACAAGCAATAAAATACTGATAACATAGTTACTCCAAATATTTCTTACATACTCCACTTGTACAAAGGAGAAATTATTATTTCATGATGATGTAATCACGTTGTAACTTTTCAGTCAGTACCTATTTCTAAATAGCTGGTTGAGGAATATTAGGCAGTGATTAAAGTGTTTCTTTGACCTGCCTTAGGCTGAGTGAAACTTGCGTCAAGGCTAAGATTGATTCTCCACGACATTTACTGTTAATCTGAATGATGCAATATAAATGGGAAGTATCATCCAAATTAGCAACTATAAGACAAAGCACTCACATTAGTTTGCAACTGTTGTTGGAAATAAGTTTTATTCTAGTTTTATATTGCTACCACTTTTTAAAAAGAAATTACCTGGAAAGAAACCCCATTGAGCTGGTATATATATTATGTTCAATTTAGGACTTTAAAGGAGCCTGTTCATTATGGTTGCAAGTGGTGACAACCATTAAGTGAGATGGCCTAGCTCAGGGGTAGGCAACCTTGGCTCTTTTATGACTCGTGGACTTCAACTCCCAGAATTCCTGAGTCATAAAAGTCATAAAAAAGTCATAAAAGTCCACGAGTCATAAAAGAGCCAAGGTTGCCTACCCCTGGCCTAGTTTAATGAACTCCACTCCCTGCTGTTCCTGGTGTGGTCATGGAGCAATCACATGGCTCATTAAGCAGACCACAGGGTGCTACATGAGTGTAGGATGTCCAGGGTGACCTAGCATAGGCCTAGGCCTGCCTATCCCAGGCCTTCTAAGGTGTCCCCCACCCCCAAGACACCCCATGCTTCACTTCCTGCCCTTCAGAGGTCCCCATAGCTTTTGGGCCTGCTTTCTGCTGCCTGAGTTCTTATAGGCCTTTTCTCCCCCACGGATTCCCAGCAGGGATTGGGCAATGGGATAGAGATGGGAGGGCAGTCTGGCAGTATCCCTGTGGTCAGAAAGGGCAAACAACTGTGGGAGTGCTGCAGTGGCCATAACTTTGGAACCAGGTCATAACTAGCTTTGGGGGCTCCTCCGTAACTTTGAATGTTGCTAAGTGACCAGCCTTTAAGCGAGGACTACCTGGATGTGCAACTGGAGCTCTAATTATCATTTATAGATGCAAATTCTGAGACAATATTTATAGATTTTTTTAAAAAAAGAAGATTATATGGCTGGGTGTTATTACTGACATTTGTTGTTGTTAGTTGCGAAGTCGTGTCCGACCCATCACGACCCCATGGACAACGTTCCTCCAGGTCTTCCTGTCCTCTACCATCTTCTGGAGTCCATTTAAGCTCGCGACTACTTATTCTGACACAAACTTAAAGTGATCTCTTTTAAATCCTGTCAGATAGTTAACTCAGAAGAAACGATCTTATAATAAACAAAATATATTTTAATGAGAAAGATTACTTGCGTTCACGTTGTGATTGGTGCTGCTGGAAATACATCTTTGTTCATCTTTTAGATCATCCCTTTAGGTAAGAAAGTGTTATTGCTCTTCACACCATCTTTATGTTTATAGGGAGACCTTCCATGGCCCATGCTTCTTACAGACAAAGAGATTCCCATGTGGCTTGTGTCCAGGAAGTCTCCCAAAGACCTTTGGAACTCCTCCCACTGACCCATCCACATACCTAGCATTTAACCCAATAACTGCCAGACCTTCCAACATAGAGCTGGGCCATAGAGCTATATGGGCCATAGAGCTATATGGGCCAGAACACTACTGCTTCAGTGACTCCATCCAGCCACCTCATTCTCTGTTGTCCCTTTCTTCTATTGCCCTCCATCTTTCCCAGCATTAGGCCCTTCTCCAGTGAGTCCTTCCTTCTCATTAGGTGGCCAAAGTACTTGAGTTTCAACTTCAGGATCTGGCCTTCTAAAGACTGACATACATAGCTGTAATTCTAAATAATATGTTTTTAAAAATGTATTCCAGAGATGATATACCTTTGCCTCAGCTCAACATAATGAAGCTTGGTCCCACTCACAAATTCATACATATTCAGGAAAATATGCTAAATTACAGGGGCATAAGGTTCACTGAACACTGATTTACAATCAAGTAAATGCGTATAGGTTTGTGCTACAAACTGCTCTACAACTTCTTCTTATCAATCTAAACTCGCTGTGTTTTTCATATTGTGCTACATACTCAATTTCAAAAGCAGGTACAGAATTTTAACATTCATGTTATTGAGTTGACAGAAAAAAAAAAGTTCCATAGAGTCCTTCCATTAAAGAAGGAAGAAACCTTTTATTTTAATCAATCGACAAGAGTTTCAGGCTGTTTACTTTGCACTCATTTTGGCTTCTGGCATTACAATCTTCCTCAAACAATTTATTTTCTTCTTGGAAGAAAGTTGTATTCTTCTACCACAGATTAAGTAATTTGTACTCCCAGAGGCGGTTATGTAATCAATACACACCAGGATGTAGCGTGAGAAGATTAGTGATTCATGACTGTTTTGTCAGCATTTTTTCTTTATTGAGCAAGAGAAAGGGGCCAGCTAATAAACTGACTGCATAAAAACTAGAGCTGTCTTTTGAAAGGATTCATGAGAAGGCAGAGACTGCTGGCAAGAGAAAACAATGGCTGAAGAAAGTAACAGTTTAGTGCAACAAATTAATAAGCTATTTGATGAGAATAAAGACAACAAGAATGAAGAGCTTTTTTTTACTTTCAAAGAAGTTTTGTATCCTAATCGCCTTTGTAGTGCAGAAACCTTTGAAGCACTGGAAACTATGGAAGCAAGAAAGGATGATATGCTGGTCATCGCTTATCCCAAATGTGGTGAGTATCCTTCCTTCCTTCCTTTCTTTCTTTCTTTCTTTCTTTCTTTCTTTCTTTCTTTCTTTCTTTCTTTCTTTCTTTCTTTCTTTCTTTCGCAAGGGCAAGAGGAACATTTTGGCTTTTTTATCACTTTTTTCAAGTTTATCCCCCATTTTTCTGCCTCTGAAATAATCTCAAGTTTATCTGCAATATATTATAATAGACTTCCCCAAAATGACATCCTGGAAATACCTCAAGTTTCAATTGTCATTTTCCTATATGGTGGGAGGGTAGCATTTATCAATCTAAAAAATCTAGAAGGGATGGGTTTGGGGAAGGCTGGAGAATGGCTGGGCACCAAGTGAAACTGCTCAGCTTTTTATGTTCTTATGAATAATTTGCATAAGCTGCATGTTATATTCTGTTAAAAAATTTAACCAAACAAAATACTTTTATTTTCGTGTCCATCCCTCAAAAGTAATGTAAATATGCTTGAGGATGACATTTTCAAAATTTAGATTCTATGATGTCTTACCCTGTTAACTGATCATTTGGGGGTCTTTTGGCTAAGAAGGACCACCATAGAGGTAGTCCTTGATTTGCAAACATTCATTAGTAACCGTTCGCAGTTATAATAGCACAGAAAAAAGTGAGTTGCAACTGGTCCTCATGCATATGACTGTTGCAGCATCCCCACAGTCATGTTATCAAGTTCAGATGCTTGGCAATCTGCATTTATTTACAATTGCAGCATTCTGGGATCATGTGATTGTCATTCGTGACCTGCAAAGTCAATGGAGGAAGCTGGATTCGCTTACCAGCTGCATTATATAGTTAACTACAGTGATTCACTTAACAACTCTGGCAAAAATAGTTGCAAAATCAGATACATCTTGCTTAACAATCGCCTTGCTTAGCAACAGAAATTCTGGTCTCATTTGTAATTGTTCGTTAGGACTATCTATATACAGGGTTGTTGTTGTTTTTTTTAAAAAAGCATGCCTTCAGACAGGCTGGCCCCATTCCTTTAAAAACAGTTTTTTGGTTTGAAGCTAACTTCACCTAATTGAATGCAAAATTTAATTTTTAGAAAAATATTATTTATCAGGAAATAATTTAACAAATATTCCTACCGTAGTTATATCAAGAAAGCTTTTCTGTTGGCTGGACATTGTAATGAGGATATGGTTGGCTGGATCCCAGAGTCATATGTAAGAAGGCAGTGTAGAAATTGGAAAAATAAAGGAAAAATAACACAAGCTTGTATATTTTAGGCCCTAACTCCTGGAACTGGATGAATGACTAGACTGAATTGAGAAGCTTGTGTGTTGAAAAGGCAGGAATTCAGACCCAGAGTACTCCTTGATTGCTCCTTGCCCCTGACACCACAGGGAGCCAAAGCACTCTCAGTTGTTCCTGTCACTATGAATAATTCAGACTTTGGTCATTGACCACATTCCAACAAAGAGGAACTGCCTCTCTGAATGATATACAACTTCTGAAGATGGCAAAATTCTAGATAACATCCAGAAAGCAAGGAAATATTAGGGCGTTTATAGGAAGTTTTGTCTTTCCATGCCTTTGGCTCCTGAGATATTTTTCTCAGTTGTCCCTCAATGGATTTATTTTCTTACATAAAATGAGACAGATCCACACCATAAGGATTACTACTGAGGCCTGAAACAAAGACCTGTATGCAAACAATTTAATTTTTCTTTTGCATGAAGTGGGAAGCAAGATTTGGGGCAGCTCAAGTTAAAGCAATGGTTCTTTGCTTTTGTTCTCAGCATTTTAAAGTTGGCAGATTTAAGGATGGTTGTGGATCGTCTTCAGGCTGCTGTTGGACTGGGAAGTGGAAGAAATGGTGGGGTCAGGATGCTATAGAGAACCTCCTGTGACACATCTACTGTAAATCTACCTCAATTTTGCACTAAGGCTGTTTGAAGATTTTATCCCAGTTGGTGACTTAGAGGTCTTCCCCAAATTCAGCACCATGTACTTAAGAAAGGAATCAACAGAGGTGCTGTCTCACCTTTGACCTTTAGAGGACCTATGAAAAAGAGACAAGGGAAGGAAGAAAAGAGAAAAGATGACGTTTTGTAAAGAGGTAAGGAAGGTATTGAAAACACCAGGAGATGATGATGATGGTGATGCCTCCTTGGGAAGCACTCAGTAGGTGAATAAAAATGCCAAATCCAGTCTAAACATCTGGCTGACAGTGCAGCCAACAACAACAATAATAATTTTATTAAATTTGTATGCTGCCCAACTCTTGACGACTCAATGAGATAGAATAACAGTAAAATGGATGCATGGATGGAGCAATTATAAGAGCACAAATGCCTACAAACCCCAAGAAGGCACCTGACTCAGCCTCTACTGGTGCTACTGGTTGAACTCTAGCTAGTATGGGCTGTGTAAATCAGGATCACTGCCTGCTTGTCACTTGGATCTTGGGTGAAACAGCAATTTGGAGATTCACTTTCTAGTTACTTTCTACCAAAAGTGAATAAATATTAAGTATTATATCCAACTTTTAAGTATTATATCCAAGCAGTGCCAACACATCACAAAATGTACAAGCTAAAGTCTAAATTTTCTAGACTTTTTTCAGTCATGGCCCAGTGGTGGTTGGCAGGCTTCCCTGGGTTCAAGAAAACATGTTTGAGTTTGTGCTCGTGGTTATAAGGTTAATGCAATCTGTAATCTAAATGCAGCTTACCTGTTTTCTCTTGTAGGTACCAACTGGGTATTTCAAATTCTAACTGAAATGGTAGCTGCAATTTCTAGTAATAAGGAGTTACCACTACCAAGACACCACTTATTGCTTGAATTTGGAGGCCCAGAAAAATTTCTGGTCAGTATGAATTCAGTCTTTGCCTAGAATAATATAAGTGGTTAAATAAGCTGGATAATTTTTCCTACTTCAACATATGGCAGCACCAGAGCTGAGTTTAACTGATTGGACCTTAGAATCCTGGTTGTAAGCTACACTGAGGATCTGAAAAAATATTCTTGTGTAAGAAAATGCCAGATTGTTGTGAGCCAGAAAAAGCTGCATATATGCATTCATGTAAATCATCAGGAAGTGAAGTCAGACCTGAAGATGATTTTATTTTTATTTGACAATCTACAGCACAGCTCCAATATATATTATTGCATTGTTTTGATAGAGTTAGAATCTTTGGATTTATGAACCTGTTCTAGATCAGGGTCAAAGAAACAGAAAATCCAACAGAGATACTGAGATGCAAATTTTTTTAAAAAGCTTTTCAAAGTTATTTTACTTAGCCATTCCATGGGTTTTGAGAGAATGTACTTCTAACTAACCAGCCTAATCTCCAGTCTGGTTTTATGTTTTGGTATGTTTGTGGAATTGCTTTGTGTATGCAAAAGAAATATGTAAGCTGAGCTGCCTCTCCAAAGCAGAGGGCAGGCCAGGAGACTTGGGTTACAGACAGAGGAGATTTGGGTGGTCATTATTACCATCTACATAACAAAGAATCTAATGAGGACTTGCTAATGCAGTTATGTTTGCAGCAAATTGAACAGGTAATCCTCAATTATAATCACAACTGAGCACAAAATTCTTCAGCAGAATTTTAGCATCTTTTGGTTTTATTTCAGAAAATGAAAGAACAACCATCTCCCCATTATTATGTAACTCATCTCCATTATGATAATATTCCAAAATCCTTTCTGGAGAACAAAGTGAAGGTAGGGAACCAATTTCACTGTAAGTACAATTGTCCAACAGAATTACCTGGTCTCGTCTCAATATGTAGATACTAAATATTATACATTTCTGAAGGTCACAAAAAATTTAGTTCCCCTATGTTTCAACATGGTTAAAAGCAATGCTTCTATTATGATCTATGAATTAAACCATAATATAAATAATCATATCTTTTTCTTCAATATTTATCCAAAGTAATTGAAATTCTTAAGATTTCTTCAATTAAGAATGTTATTGAGACATACACTCAACATATGTACCATATATTGCTGTTCCCATTTTCTCTTTCTTTCTTTCTTTCTTTCTTTCTTTCTTTCTTTCTTTCTTTCTTTCTTTCTTTCTTTCTTTCTTTCTTTCTTTCTTTCTCATTCATTCATTCATTCATTCATTTTAAATGCTGCCCATCTCCCTGTTAAGGCAACTTGATGTAGCTATCTTCCTTGTAGTATAGAAATACCTCTCCAATCTTACTGGGAGTAAAGGGGTGGTAATCTTGCATATTATAACAACCTCCCACTCTGAATTTGCATTTATATCAAAAAAAGCCTGAGGCTCCAAGGCTCTATTGCTTTGATATCTTAAAATGTTGCTACATATTGTGAAGTGTAATAAAATAATTGAAGCCAAGTCAAAAACATTTGATTACATTTACAGATACCTACGTTTACAATTAACTTCAAATAAAATATTTTTGACTTGGCCCCATATATAACTGTTTAGGGTGTGATTCTTGGTATGCCACCATTCAAAGGCCAAATGCAAATTTTGGCATAGAAAACACAACTCTGATTTATGTCTTAGTTTCATTATATAAACATTGCGAATATCTACTGGCCATTTATAATTCTTTTAAGACACGTTTAATGATCATCTATCTACTTAAACAGATGCTAGTGGTATTTCGAAATCCCAAAGATACAGCTACATCCTATTATCATTTTTGCAACAAAAATCCTTTGCTTCCTAATGCCAGTTCCTGGGATGATTTCTTTCAAAAGTTTATGAATGGTGAAGGTATGTTATCTTTATTTATTTATAAAATATATTGGTTGCCATCTTACCATAAGGTAATTCTGGGTGGCTTACAGTAAAAAAATATTTATATTAAACATAAATTAAAACCAAAGATTAAAATATAAGGGCCTGTGAGGAGGGTGGGGGAGGTGAGGGGGGAGGGAGGTGGGATCTGTTGTTACTATTCAATCAACCATCTCCAATATGCTCTTTCCCCATTGGTGCCCAAGGCCAACTGGTAGAGCCACCAGCTCTTTAGGCCATGACAAAAGGATAAAAGGACTAGGGCCAATCTCACACCTCACAATCTCAATATGTATTCCTTTTGATCTTCTCAAAGCCTCCCATCTACAATTCTGTTTAGCCTGAAAATATTTCCCGTTAAATTTAAATCTGGTCCTATCTAAGCAATTGCATAGATTAGAACATAACCTTTTGTCTTTAATACAAAGAAAGTATTTTATTGGGACTTGAACTTCAAAAAGCTGTCCATTATTTATGTTTTTAGCATATTTCTTATTTCAAGCTAGTTCTTCCTATACATTTTAATACCAGTAGTAAAACTAATATGCATGAGCAACTTTAAAATGGTAATTTATTTAATTCATATGGTATATAAGAAGCAAACTGCTGTAGCAATCCTGGTTACATAAGTAAAACTATGAATGAGTATATTTGCAATAGGTATACTTTTAATTACTTTGGAAAACATTCCAAAGATAATTTGTGTATAAATATTGTAGAAACCACATTCATGACATGGCTTATGGTATATAGTACATCCACTTGTTTCTTCAACAAGATGGTGACAGCAAAAGAGCTGACTCCAAATTTTGGCCTGCCTTTCTGATTCTTCCTGTGATCGGAAGGCAAGAAATTTTATACTCAGTGATCTGAATAAGTACAATTAAAGAAGCCCTCATCTGAAAAAATGATTGTAATTCATTTATTACTTCATTACTTATATGCAACTCAGAATTTAGAAATGGAATTGCATACAAATTGAAGTAATATATGAAATTTAAAATAAAATAAAAGCATTTCCCATATCTTTCTAACTCTTTATGAAGGGAATTACTAAGCATAATCTTCAGATTAATTTTTAGCTAAAATGTTATTTGCATTGACTACTATAAAATTATTACACTGTTCCACAACTTTTTGGAGGATAAGAAATTCTTTTTTCACCCTCTCCTTAATGTGATAAAAGAATTTTCACATAGCACAAAACTGATCCAATAAAAAATTGACTTTTTTGAATGATATCACTGCATGTAGTATCAGACTTGTCCTAACAAGATATGATTCAGATTATAATAATTTATCACTAACTGAATTAGAACAAACTTAGTTAAATTTCATCACAAGATCCATTTGATTTGTTTATTTTGTTTGCATATTATAAAAATGTGTCCTGTGCAGGTCAGCCTGGGGCCAGTACTGTATCACATTGGACTGTACCGATATCTCTTACTTATAATAGGAATCAGATTAAAATAGCCATGATAAATCTGGTTCCAATCCAACTGATATGACTGAGATTGGTACATTTTCCTTCTGTCATGTAGAGAACTTAATTAGATGGTAAAATAGAGATTGTATATATTTCATTTCAGTGGCGTGGAATTCCTACTTTGACCATGCTCTTGCTTGGGACAAATATATGGATGAAGAAAATATAATGATAATCACTTATGAAGAACTGAAAGAAGTAAGCCTTTTAGAAATTAAAATAATATTTGTATTAGACATTCATTTTTCTGTAGCCTGTAGCTATGGAGGAAACCTTCTCCAGCATTCCCCAATACAAGCAACTTCTAAATGTGCAAATAGGCATATATGGGAAAGGGCAAGAAAGGAGCAAGTGACAAAAAAGTGCATTATAATATCTTGATGCAAATCCTATAACTTGTGCCTATTGTCAGGATACAAGTACAAAAGGATGAAGTTTGCACAATGACATCACCATACATGCATGTCAGTGGTGGGATTCAGCCAGTTCGCACCAGTTTGGCAGAACGAGTAGCTAATTTTTTGTTGCTCAGGCCCAGAACGGATTTCCAGAAACAGCATCCACACAGAGAACCGGTTGTTCATATATTTGAATCCCGCCACTGATGCATGTCCATTTTTTTCACCATTATCATGAATAGTTGCAGACATTCCTGCTTTAGCTCCCACGATTGCTGTTCAGACTGATCCAGATTTATGAGCAGGAATTGGCTCATAAATGGGGAACCCAGCTTAAAAGATCCAAATTTCCTTGCTTTCCCAAATAGAATATCCCTGGAGGACAGCATCTGCCAGAAGTGGGCAATAGATGCTAGGCTGATCCTATAGCATTAATGGAATGGTTGGTGAAGCATGCCGGAATCTATACAGGGTAAAACTACATATTTTGTTGACTGCTTTAGGGGGACAGTGAGGACAACTTTAAGCTGCTTCAGGTATGGTTAGAGACAATGAGGGCAATGACATGGATTTAAGAGAGTGCAGGGCACAAGTGGGAAAGACTTTCATTTTTCTATCCTGTCAGTATGTGTCATAGGATGATTGGGAAATGAGCTAGGCTGGGTTGACATATAATACTTCGCCACCGTTTGCTTAAACATGGTTTCTTGGTTAATATGATAATCCATAAACTATGCTTTACAAATGGCTAGAATTATTCAACCCCCTTAAGCCACAAACAAACTTACTTTTAGTGCAGTATAAAAATCTAGTCTTGTTCTTGTTTGGTCTCAGTGCTATGCTTTGACTTTTCTGTGTTGCAAAGCTTCATAATTAATATAAATTGTATTTTCATTATTTAATCTACTTGATATCAAAGTTATTTGGGTTAAATATTTTAAAATGAAAATATACATGGTGTTTCTACAATTAGGGGCAATTCCAATTCATTACTACTCATTACTATAAATGGTAATGAGATTGAAGTACATATTAATAATTGGATTTGCAAAAATGAAAAATATATGTAAATATTTAATATAAACAGGGCAATGTGATCCTCAGAAATTAAAGCTTTGTACTATAAACCCTGAAACCTTGGACATAATAATTTTCACATCTGCACATCATTTACTTCCTCTCATTAATAAAGACATTAATGCACTATAATACGGTACTGTACTTTTCTACAGCCTGGTTGGGAATACCGCGAGTTGAAATTCATGCTTTTTACAGTTGCTAGTGTTGAGGAACACTGTTCTAACTCATTCCATTCTTGGGTATCAAAGTAGTATACAGTTAGTCCACGCTCAATAACTGTCCCTTTTAGTGAACATTCATGATTATGGTGCTGAAAATGTAACTTTACAACTGGTCCTCATACTTAAGACCATCACAGCATCCCCATGATCATGTGATTGAGATTTAGGCACTTTGCAACTGGAGAGCATTTACAACCTTCACAAAGTCCCATGATCACATTATCTCTTTTTCCATGTTCACAGCTGGCTTCCAATAAACAGAGTTAATGAAGAAGCCAGCAGTAAAATCCCAAGTCACAGTCATGTGATGTCTCCCTTAACAACCCTATTGCTTGCCAAATTGTGGCTCCCAATTATTATTATTAAATGAAGACTACGTGTATTTTAAATGCTTTTATATATAATTGATAAATTATAAATAATTGATTGTACTATTTTACAGAACCTTCTGGAAGGAGTCAAACAAATTGCTGACTTTTATCAACTCCCTCTCTCTGATGAGATGATTAAGTCTGTTGCAGATAATGCTACTTTTCAAGCAATGAGTAGCAAATATCCAGAAGTTATGGGTCAATTTGCTTCTGTTATTTTCAGAAAAGGTATTATTTACTTCAGGTTTCAAGACAGCTGCTGTTAAGAAGCTGTTTCTTCAAAGAACACACATGTCCTCTAGTGGAGATAATTATTATTAGACACAAAACTAAGGTTCTGACAAAATGTGATCCACTGGAGAAGGAAATGGCAAACCACTCCAGTATCTTTGCCATGAAAACCACATGGACAGTACTAAAAGGCAAAAAGATATGACGCTGGAAGATGAGCCCCTCAGGTCGGAAGGTGTCCAATATGCTACTGGGGAAGAGCAGAGAGCTAGTACTAGTAGCGCCAGAAAGAATGAAGCGACTGAGCCAAAGCCGAAAGGATGCTCAGCTGTGGATATATCTAGTGGTGAAAGGAAAGTCCGATGCTGTAAAGATTTTTCCTCCATAGGAACCTGGAATGTAAGATCCATGAATCAAGGCAAGCTAGATGTAGTCAAAAAAGAGATGACAAGACTGAACATCGACATCTTAGGAATCAGTGAACTAAAATGGACAGGAATGGGTGAATTTAACTCAGATGACCATCAGGTATACTACTGTGGGCAAGAATCCCTCAGGAGAAATGGAGTAGCCTTCATAGTCAATAAAAGAATAGGAAAAGCAATACTGGGATACAATCCCCCAAATGACAGAATGATCTCAATTTGAATCCAAGGCAAACCATTCAATATCACAATAGTCCAAATCTATGCTCCAACCACTGGTGCTGAAGAGGATGAAATTAACCAGTTTTATGAAGCCCTACAGCACCTTATAGAATTAACACCAAAAAATGATGTCCTCATCATCATGGGGGATTGGAATGCTAAGGTAGGAAGCCAAAAGATAACCGGAATAACAGGCAAGTTTGGCCTTGGAGTACAAAATGAAGCAGGGCACAGGCTAATAGAATTTTGTCAAGAGAATACAATGGTCATAACAAACACTCTTTTCAAACAACCCAAGAGACGGCTCTACACATGGACATCACCAGACGGTCAACATAGAAATCAGATTGACTATGTGCTCTGCAGCCAAAGATGGAGAAGCTGTATACAGTCAATAAAAACAAGACCAGGAGCTGACTGTGGCTCAGATCATGAGCTTCTCGTTGCAAAATTTAGGCTTAAATTGAAAAAAGTAGGGAAAAGCACTAGGCCACTCAGGTATGAACTAAATCATATTCATGATGAATATACAGTAGAGGTGACAAATAGATTTAAGGAATTAGATCTGATAGACAGAGTGCCTGAAGAACTATGGATCGCAACATTGTACAAGAGGTAGCAACTAAAACCATCCCAAAGAAAAAGAAATGCAAGAAAGCAAAATGGCTGTCTGAGGAAGCTTTGCAAATAGCTGAGGAAAGAAGGGAAGCGAAAGGCAAGGGAGAAAGAGAAAGATACACCCAATTGAATGCAGAATTCCAGAGAGTAGCTAGAAGAGATAAGAATGCCTTCTTAAATGAACAGTGCAAAGAAATAGAAGAAAACAACAGAATAGGGAGGACCAGAGATCTCTTCAAGAAAATTGGAGATATGAAGGGAACGTTTCATGCAAAGATGGGCATGATAAAGGACCAAAATGGCAGAGACCTAACAGAGGCAGAAGAGATTAAGAAGAGATGGCAAAACTACACAGAAGAACTATACAAGAATGAGCTTAACATCCCAGATAACCACAATGAGATGGTCATCCCAGATAACCACTCACTGAACCTCCAGACATCCTAGAATGTGAAGTGAAATGGGCCTTAGAAAATCTGAGCAACAACAAAGCTAGTGGAGGTGACAATATTCCAGCTGAGCTATTCAAAATCTTAAAAGACGATGCAGTAAAAGTGCTACACTCAATTTGCCAGCAAATTTGGAAAACTCAACAGTGGCCACAGGATTGGAAAAGGTCAGTTTACATTCCAATTCCAAAGAAAGGCAATGCCAAAGAATGTTCAAACTATTGCACCATTGCACTCATCTCACATGCTAGTAAAGTTATGCTTAAAATCCTACAAGCTAGACTCCAGCAGTATGTGGATCGAGAACTACCAGAAGTACAGGCAGGATTTCGAAGAGGCAGAGGAACTAGAGATCAAATTGCCAACATACGCTGGATCATGGAGAAAGCTAGGGAGTTCCAGAAAAACATCTACTTCTGCTTCATTGACTATGCAAAAGCCTTTGATTGTGTGGATCACAACAAATTGTGGCAAGTTCTTAAAGAGATGGGAGTACCAGACCATCTCATTTGTCTCTTGAGAAACTTATATGCGGGTCAAGAAGCAACAGTGAGAACTGGACACGGAACCACTGATTGGTTCAAAATTGGAAAAGGAGTCCGGCAAGGCTGTATACTGTCGCCCTGCCTATTTAACTTATATGCAGAGCACATCATGAGAAAGGCAGGGCTAGATGAATCAAACGTTGGAATTAAGATTGCCGGGAGAAATATCAACAACCTAAGATATGCAGATGATACCACTCTAATGGCAGAAAGTGAAGAGGAACTAAAGAGCCTCTTGATGCGGGTGAAGAAGGAGAGTGCAAAAGTTGGCTTGAAACTCAACATTAAGAAAACCAAAATCATGGCATCCGGCCCTCTCAATTCCTGGCAAATAGATGGGGAAGAAATGGAGGTAGTGACAGATTTTATTTTTCTGGGCTCAAAGATCACCTCAGATGGGGCTGCAGCCAAGAAATTAAAAGACGCTTGCTCCTGGGGAGGAAAGCTATGGCAAATCTAGACAGCATACTAAAAAGCAGAGACATCACCCTGCCAACAAAAGTGCGTATAGTCCAGGCCATGGTTTTCCCAGTTGCAATGTATGGCTGTGAAAGTTGGACCATAAGAAAGGCTGAGCGCAAAAGAATTGAGGCCTTTGAACTATGGTGCTGGAGAAGACTCCTGCGAGTCCCTTGGACTGCAAGGCGTTCAAACCGGTCAGTCCTAGAAGAGATCAACCCCGACTGCTCTTTAGAAGGCCAGATCCTGAAGTTGAAACTCAAGTACTTTGGCCACCTAATGAGAAGGAAGGACTCACTGGAGAAGGCCTAATGCTGGGAAAGATTGAGGGCAATAGAAGAAGGGGACGACAGAGAATGAGATGGCTGGATGGAGTCACTGAAGCAGTAGGTGTGAATTTAAATGGACTCCAGAAGATGGTAGAGGACAGGAAGACCTGGAGGAACGTTGTCCATGGGGTCGCGATGGGTCGGACACGACTTCGCAATTAACAACAACAACAACAAAGGTTTATGATGTGCTTTGTATCAGTACTTTGAGGGCCCTATTTCAATGTTTTGTTGTTCTGCTACATTGCAGAATAGAGGAACAGAAACACTTTAAAAGACCAGCAATGTCTTTTTACTTTTATCATTGTATGTAAAATATAAACCTGATCTAATCTATTTTATTTTTTAAATAAACAGATATAGTCATACATCCTGCTACCACAGAGGCAACCAAACACCCTTCAAATGTTTTGGACTTTAATTACCCCTATCACCTCATTTGGTTTATTCTCAAGTATCTTAGGCTATAAAGCTTTACTATTTGGAATATCCATTAAATTCAACAGGGCTTATTTCTGAGTACTGTAGAATTACGTATGAATACATTACAAAGCATATAAATTATGCACAATTCCAAATTCCAAAGATGCTTCAAACTGTTGAATTTTTATAGATGACGACATAAATAATACTTTTTTCATTGATCTTGTACAGGTGAAGTGGGCGATTGGAGAACTTTGTTCACTGAAGCTCAGAGCAAAGAAATGGATGCAAAATTTGAAGCATGTTTAGCTGGAACTAAACTGGGTGCAAAACTAAAATATGATAAATATTGCAAATTTTAAGATATTTACTTTCAAAATAAATTGGGTTTTAGTTATACCTTTTTTAAATGAGAAATTAAATTAATAAACTAATAAAAATAATATATATTTCAAGATTTTTTTACTGTTTGGTTTTGCTTTATGTTTACTCAATCTAATTTTAACTTTCAAACAGGAAACAAAGTTTGGGAATCAGCATGTAAATGCTGTAAAGGTGTTATTACAAAATTGTCTTTATTTTTAATAACTGTCATACTTTTAAAAGACAACAATTTTATCCTTTTTGAAACAACATTGTAATTCACAAACACTTTTGTCATATCTAATTCTGCCAAGAGTTAGAGATTCAACATTTTCTCTTGCTGATATGTTCATTTGACAGAAAATACTGTAGAATAAAGTAGAAGGTATTCTACTATTCTAGAGCTAATCCTTATCAAGAGAGAGGGATTGGTTGAAGAAGATACACCTTGGAAAGAAGTATTCATTATATTCCAAAGAGAAACAGCTCAGAAGAGTCAACATTGCATACAAGACTTCAGAAGAGAAGATTCTAATGAACTCAACTGGATTTAATCCTTAATGGGAAAAGGGTCTGGGAAGGATAGAAATATGAAAGATAGATATGAAGTGCTGAAGGCATAGATGGTCATCGTAAAATAAGCATGCCCGATTCAACAGAGAGAAAGTATACTAATTTAACATTCAAATGATTATATTTAAACACAAGTGACTAAATTATGAAAATGTTTCATGGTTGTAATTGTTTTTAATTTGTAATGGCTTTTGTTGTTACGTTTTTGGTAAATTTGTGTTTTTCACTTTGTGCACTATCAAGAGAACATATGAAGGTAGGTAGCTAAATTTGTTTTTTTAAAGAAGATTTTATTCTGCCTTTTTCACATACAGTTCAAATCAGCAAATGCTCCTTCCTCCTCTTTCCCCCACAACAACAACCCTGTGAGGTTGTTGGGCTGAGAGATAGTGACTGTCCAAAGTCATCCAGCTGTTTTTTCATACCTAAGAACTCACGGTCTCCTGGTTTCCAGGTCAACACCTTAACCACACCAAACTGGCTCCCTATCTCTCTCTCTCTCATTTACCAAATAATAAATACGACTATTCATTTTTTTTGCTTCTGCTGTAAAAATATCTTCAGAACCAGCAAGTTATATTTTTCTCCAGCTTTCCCTAACGAATGTGCAATATATTAACAATACTGACTTTCCATTCAAGATTGCTGCAAAGATTTCTGGGTAATATCTGCAGCACATTTTGTATGCTTGAAACTATTATTATATCTCCTTTCACAAACACACTTATCTGTCCCTGCCCACTCATTCATTATCAGAAAACTGAATGAGAGGTTCATTCACACCAATGGGTAGAAACATAGGCCATTTTTCAATCATTGATTTAAGCACTACACATCCATCATATCAGAATAAAGCAGTGCCAACTTAATATTGGCTTTCCATCACCAACCTCCTTCCTGCCTTCTTAAATTCCAAGCTAAGTCATGTTAACCTGATTTCAGGAATAGGTAATTTGGGGGCATTAATGATAACTCCCTTCAGCATACCACCAACTCATGCAAAGCTCCTCCCCACATCTAATCAACCAAAGAGTACATATGGGGTGAAGCTAGCATTGTTATACAACTCTACAATTTAGAAACCTCACTAGGAACACTCTAGGCTGGTTGCCTACACTTTTATCCCACATGCCATTTGCACATCTCACAAAAAACAAAACAAATTCTAAAGTTTTAAAATAAAATGAAATATATGGAAAGATGTTCCATAAAATTAAACATTGCCTACAATAATTGCTAAATTCAGCTCAGCAGTATTAATACTTTCTTTTCTAATTTGGGTAATTATAACCGATACACAGAAAACTCAGAACATAAATAGGCTCCCATGACTGTGGAGCTACTTAGCTCTTATATGGATGGATGATTGAAATTGAGTGAAATTGATTAGCAACCTTGATGCTTTCTTCATTATTTCAGGAGGAAAATGATCCAAATTGATACAGGGAAACAGAGAATCAACTGTGTCCAATTCAACAGGTCTAATTATTTCTCACAACGAAAAAAATGCAGGAACACCTTTGGTAGTGGATAAAGATGATAAAATATGGAATTCTGCTCTCCTGTACTTCATTGAAAATACAATAATGAGTTAAAAAAATAGGGAGCAGTGACAGATATGTAAGGAACTCAAGAAATATTACATGGATGGAAGATCAAATACTGAAAAAGAAAGTGCTGCCTTGGCCTTGATAACCCTAGGACATGAAGCAGGTCTATGTCTTTTATATCTCATCTCTCACCATATCTTCAACAGGTCACTTGGCTTGTTTTCCAATATAAACAGATGGCAAAGAATTATCCATTGAACTTTGTTTTCAGAGCAGATTGTTGTTATTGTTGTTCAATCACTAAGTCACGTCTGAATTCTTTGTGACCTACGGACCATTGCATTCCAGGTCCCCCCCATCTCTTCCACTGTCTCCTGGAGTTAGCCCAAATTCATGTTTGTTGCATCACAAACTCTAACCATCTCGCTCTATACTATCTCTTTATCATTTTGTCTTCAATCTTTCCCAACATCAGGGTCTTTTCCAATGAATTGTCTCATCTCATTAGGTGACCAAAGTATTTGCACTTCAGCTTCACCATCTGTCTTTCAAAAGAATAGTCAGGGTTGATTTCCTTTAGGATTGGCTGAATTTATTTCCTTGTGGTCTAAGGCAGGGATCCCCAACCCCCGGTCCATGGACCAGTACCAGGCCATGGTATTCCACAACCGGTCCGCACAAACAAAGTCCCATCTGTAGGATGCAGGCAGCACCCTTGGGTCCACAGAAAAAACTCTTTCCACAGAACCGGTCCCTGGTGCCCAAAAGGTTGGGGACTTCTAGTCTAAGGGAATCTCAAGAGTTTTCTCCAACACCACAATTTGAAAGCATCAATTCTTTGGCACTTGGCTTTCCTTACCATCCAACTCTCACAGCCATACATAACTACTGGGGAAACCATAGGTTTCACTCTATGGACCTTTCGTGGAAAGGTGATGTCTTTGCTTTTTAATATGCTATCTAAGTTTACCATACTTTCCTAAGGAGGAAGCATCTTTTAATTTCATGGCTGCAGTTACCATCCCCAGTGACCTTGAAGCCCAAGAAAATAAATTTGCCATTGCTTCCATTTCTTCCTCTTCTATTTGGCAGGAAGTGATGAGACCAGAAGCCATGATCTTACCTTTTTTTAACGCTGAGTTTCAAGCCAACTTTTGCACTTTCCTCTTTCATCCTCATCAAGAGGCTCTTTAGTTCCTCCTCACTTTCTGCCATTAGAGTGCTATTGTCTGCATACCTGGGGCTGTTAATATTTCTCCCAGAAAACTTAATTCTGGCTTGTGGTTCATCTAGCCTGGCATTTTGCATGATGTACTCTGCATATAAGTTAAATAAATAGAGTGACCATATACAGCTTTGTGTTGTCTGGTTATGTGTCATTAAATCAATGCCAACTCTTAGCACCCATATATATTTTCTGTCCTCACCTGATCTTTCAGGTACAAGTACTTTATTCTCCTATATATTGTTAGTGAGATGGGATGGCTGTCATCTGACTGGAAGGGTGGAGATGGGGACAAATGAAGCATTCAGCTACTTTTTTCACCAATGAGCACAGATGGGCTGTTTTCTGTGACCAGTAGACCTACAAACATATCCCCATGCTCATGTTCTAGAGCAGTGGTTCTCAACCTTTCTAATGCCGTGACCCCATAATACAGTTCCCCATGTTGTCGTGACCCCCAATCACTTATACATCACCGGGTGCCAGGGGCATAGCCAAAGAAAAGGGGAAAAAATGGCGGACAGCCTTGTTTGGCGACCCCCGTGAAATGGTCGTTCGACCCCAAATGGGGTCCCGACCCACAGGTTGAGAACCGCTGTTCTAGAGTCCTGATGTCAGAATAGAACTGAAAGTACGTCTGTTTCAGGGCTGTTTTCAACTGGATTCAAGAGGGAAAGGGAGATGGTCTGGAAGGGGGCATTTCCCATCAAATTGTTTTTTTCAAGACAGAAAGAATTAACAGTTTTCCTCTGTGATCAAGATATGTGAATGAATTCTTCTAGCCTTTGTTTAACTTCAGACATTGACCTTCTCCAGGATCTCTCCCAGCAAGAAGCCAACTGTCTCGGAGCTGTTCCAAAGGTGCTTTTTCAGGAGACAACTGGACTTTCTTGTTTTTCTTTGAAGAGAAAAGAAAAGCTGCTGTTTAAGGAATTCCTCCTCAGCCTGGGAGAGAATGTCTTTTTCTCTTCTTCGTTTTTGTAAATTCAGGTCAGAGGCCAACGCTGTTGCCCACGTTGTCTTTCGGGTTACTCATCTCGCTAAATTTCATCCAATCTTAGGAAGCAGAGATGTCTTTTTCTCTTGCACGTTCTTTATCTTATCTTGGGACCACAGATCCCACCGGCTCCTATGCTCTCATACCATCTACTGCAGTGTTTCCCAAACTTGACAATTTTAAGGCATGTGGACTTCAACTCCCAGAATTCCACAGCCAGCGTTGCTGGCTGTGGAATTCTGGGAGTTGAAGTCCTCATGCCTTAAAATTGTCAAGTTTGGGAAACACTGATTACTGTAGGAGTCAGATCGTTCACAGGAATGTTATCCAAACTGGTACACTCTTCAGGCATCCGGGGTTGGACCCACCACCGTCGTCTCCCAAGCAGAGCCTTCCTTGTGGCCAAGCAGCTCTGTTGGCAGGTCTCCCCGCCTCATTCCCGCGAAGAGCGCGAAACATTGACGCCCCTTTTTCTACCTCTTCCTGACCCGGCCGCCGACAACCGCAGTAGGGAGACTTTCGACGGTCGCTGAGAGCGACGGGAGGCGGGCGCTGCGCTTTCCCGCCGGATGACATTTCACTTTCGATTTCCCGGCGGGTTTGGCTGTTTTCGCCGAGATTTCGGCTGGGGGCAGGCATAGCCGCGCGAGAAACGAAAGTCGAAAAGGACAGTGGTTTCCTTCGGCTGCGCTCTGCTGGAGAAGAAAGGCGACGAGTCTTCTTCGCGGAGAAAAGCTGTTGGTTCCAGAGCTTCTGCTGCTTCCGTGAGTATTCAAAAGGCGGGGGACAGGACGGGGGGAATAAGCTTCTCGCCATTCCTGGGGGACCGGTAGGACTCCTCAAATTTGGAGACAGCGGCAGCAGCTCTGGAAAGGGCCTCCTTGTGTTGAAGATGCTATCGGCTCTGTGTGTGGAGAGTTGGGGGAGGCGAGGGGATTTCATTTTTCTAAATGAAATCGGCTCATTCGACGTTCGGGTTCAAGGGTTCTTGAGGAAGGACTCCCCAACCACTCGACAGATTTCCCTGTAAAATTTCCGTATTTTTTTTCCGGGCCTCCGGTTGATTGCGTTCAAGCAAAGGCTGTCGAATCGTCTGGTAGAAGAAAAATTGGATAATTGCGATTCCCGCACCCCATGGAGCAGCGTTTCTCAATCCTGTATGGATGTCAACTCACAGCAGCCTAAGGGAGTCTGGGAATTGAAGTCCAGATATCTAAAAGTTGCCAAGGTTGAAAAACGGGGCTGTAGAGGATTGGTCGATGCTGATTTCAATTCCACGTTTGTGAGACTGTTGGTTATTTTGTATCTTAGGAGCCCATATTGCCTGGTTAATTTCCCTTTATAAATGGCACATAACTGTGTAACTGAAGTTTGCAGGATTTTTTTTTTTTTTTTTTGCTTACACCCAAAATACTGTTCTGGTAAAAAAAAAAAACAGCTTAATCTACAGTATAGCAAATCTGATATCTGGATTTTGAAGAAGGCCTTCATTTTGGGTCTGGACAATGTGATGATATGGTAAATTGTAGATAGTAGTCAGGCATGATGGTGAATAATAGTGGCACATTAACAAACAGAATTTTACATGTTTGTTTTTTTTAATGGTTTTTTTTTTAACCACTGTACAAAAACTAAGTTTGTAGCCAGTTCTCCCTAAACTTCTACGTGATGCTACTGGGCAGGCTCATCTATCAGTATGAGTTCAGGTATCAATATTTGATATTTAGTTGTATTATCTCAATACTTGGCTGTTGAGAATCTGTTTCTAGATCAGGAGGCTTTAGGTGTCTGGATTGGGAAGAACAGGCTCAGATTTAACTCTAGTTAAACTGAGTGACTGTAAATTTGTGGGTCCACTATTTACTGTATTGGGAAGCCTTATTCATTATCACTCACATCTTAGTTATCTACTGCAATATAATATATATGGTATTACTCTTAAAGAGTATTCAGAATCTGCAACTGGCATAGAATATGGCTGTGCAGGTGATTATGAAAAGATTTAGAAATATTAAAAATATTAGTCCATTGCTATGTTTAGGAAGTTGCTAGTAAATATTCATATTGTGATTTTTTTCTTCTTCTAGGTTGTAACATGCCTGACAACCATCTTGACCCACGTACATGCAAGGCAAAACTTAATGAACATTGTCAGAAGAGCCTTTTAAAATTGGAGTACAAAGACATTGGTGTCACAGGCCCATCTCATGATCGTGTGTAAGTTGATGAAGAATATCCAAAGGTCATAAAAGAGGCAATACCCCTCTCTATGTGTGCTGTGGAGCAGGATGTTTTTCATAATAGTAAAAACTGTCCATCTCCCTGACTGTTTATCCCCAACCATTACTTAATAGCCCCGCTATGTAAAACATTTCTGAATTCTTACAACTTCTCATTGGACTGCTCCAAATTTTCTTCTCTGTACTTTTGTTCTACTTCACAAATCATATTCCTATTTTGGATAAGAGATGATCAATGTTCTGTATAGCTTTATTTATTGTCTACTGATACCGGTTTCTAAATTCCCAAAAAATATTCATCAGCATATAGATCAGTGGTTCTTAAACTGAAGGGGCTAACTAAGGGGATAATTTAGGTATATCCTGGTATAATAGAACACGCTGTTTTTTTTATGTGGGAATAATGGCATTATTGAGACTGGAAAAAAGGAGTAATTGTGTCAGTTTCAGAACCACTGTTATAGATGTTGTATACCCTGTCTTTGTTTACTGGCCTGCAGTATGTCCCATCAACTTTGTCATTAAGCTAAATGGTTACTAAGTGAACTGTGTGACACACACAGGGGGGGGGGGAGGGAGAGACAGAGATTATGGAGATCACTGGTTGCTGCTGTCTGATTCAGAATAAAGTTATCTTATACAGTGTCCTGGGTCAGACTTGTTTTTTCCTCTTCCTTTTTTGCATCCTCACACAACAGAGCATGCTTAAAAAGCTGTCTCTTCCAGCTTTGCTTACTCAACAGAGCAGGGTATTCCTAAAAAGTGTTGACCATAACTTAAGGAGCTCAATTCTGTGACTTTAATGACTCTTCGGCAGGCTGGCCTCTCCTACCTGAAACTGACCAAATCTTAATCAGTTTCATACTGAAGGCTTTTGCTATCAGGCATTTAAAATTTGACCCTCAATGCAGGTGCTGATCAGAAAGTGATTTTTTTATTATTATTATTGCTCTCTGTTTGCAAATGGTTGCTAACTATAGTGGTCACTAAACAAGAAGTGGTTCTATCACTAGTCTTTGTGCCCAGCATTTAGCTAGAAGTATGGTTTCAAGATAGAGAGAGGAATGGAAATGTAGTTCAGAGAAAATAGTCTAGTTCTCCTATTAGAATCCCCTACTGGAATTTGGGGAACCTGAGATTTTATTAAAACAACTCCTCCCCCCCCCCGGGTGATTTTAGGGAAAAAAAGGAAATAAATGATGGTTGTGTCTTCCAAGACACAACCTGTTGTTAACTTTTGTTAACTTTTTCTGATGATGGAGAAAATAGGAGTCATAGTTGTACAATGGAGTGTATATTTTGCAGACGATGCATCTCGCCTCCCTCTTCACAATGTTTTATAAATTACTTTCTTCACTGTAGATTTACTGTAGCGGTTGTAATTGACAAGGTCCAATATAGTCTTGGCACTGGTAAATCCAAGAAAGAAGCAAGAGGTCTGGCAGCTGTATCAGCTTGGAGGACCATACAGAAGCAAAAGAAGGTAAGGGGAAGAGTGCCTACACGCAAAGATCTAGACAGCAGGTTCAGGTAACCAGCTTCATATTTTCACTAAGAAAGGCAATATCTTGATTTTGGATAAGTTAATGTTTCCTGTCAATAGAGTGAAGGATCACCTTGTACTTTAATCCAGAGATCCCCAACCTTTTGGTCACCAGGGACCTGTTCCGTGGAGAGAGATTTTTTCTGTGGACCGGAGGATGTGTGGTTTTGTGTGCTGCCTGCATCCCACGGATGGGGCTTTGCTTGATTGTGCAGCCCGGTTACTGGTATGCTGCAGCCAGGTACTGGTCCACAGATGAGGGGTTGGGGACCCCTGCTTTAATCTGCCCTCTGCATACATTTTTGTTTGTCATGGAAAAGGAAGCGAACATAGCATTGCTATGGCAGGGTCTGCATTTAACAATTAGCTTTTCCAAAACTTGACTGTGCATAAACCATTCAGTAAAATGTTTCTCTTAAATAGTAATCCATTCTTTTTTTTAAAAAAAAAATGTCAGTATCATCATGTCACGTGATGTTTCCACATTAAACAACAAAAACATTATTAGTTAGTTCCTTTACCTAACAACCCAGAGTTGCTGGAGTCAGGCAGCATATAAATTTAATAAAATATTTTTTATGGTTCCTCCCACACTCAGCCAGATGTTCAGACTGGATTTTGCATTTTTTTCTACCTATCGAGTCTTTTTCAAGGACCAGGGATAGGCAGATAATGATGCTTGATGGTGGTACAGATATCATCACAGGATGTAAGGCAGGGGTTCCCAACCAGGGGCTTGCACCCCCTGGGGGTACGAGACAATATTCCAGGGGGTGTGAAAACTTGGGTTTAGAAGTTTCAAAATTATAGTGTATATGCATAATTCATTATTTTGAACTTTTGTAAGGGGTACAAGAAATATATCAGAAGTGTTCTAGGGGTGCAGGGTATAGAAAAGGTTGGGAGCCGCTGATGTAAACTGTTCAAAGGAAAGCTGCCTTTTGCAGTTGAGTGATGGTGAATTTGTCAATGGTGTTCAAGAGGTGCTCCATTGTTTTGGGATTGCACCCAAGGTGCCTGTTATTATTGCTACTACCTTTGCTTGCTTTTGCCACAGTCATTCTATTTCTATTGCAGGTCTTTGTATTTTGTTATCTTCTCCAGTTCTTTTTCTTCTGTTCTGCTGTCCCCAGCCACTGCCACGTCCACTATCCAGACTTTTTTTTGTCTGTCTTGTCAACAATTGCTAAGTCTGGGGTGTTATGTGGCGCCTGTTTGTTTGAATTCTAAACTCCCAAGCAATTTAGCTTCTTCCTTTTCTATGACTTTCTCTATTTTATGGTCCCACCAGTTCTCACTTACAGGCAAATGATATTTCTTGTTGATCTTCAAATGCAACATTGTTCCTACTTTGTCATGTCATTGCTTGTAATCTGTCAGTGTGATCTTTTTGCAGTATATAATATAATAATAAAATGTTATTATTGTTATAATTATGGTTGTTTGCACACTCAGCCAGATGTTTAGACTAGACTTGGGATAGGCCGATGTATTATTTATACATTTGTGTGATCAAGGGGGAAAATAAGGCAGAAATCCTTTCTTCATGTCAGCCTCATTAAGTAGACCAGACCAGGAAATAAGTCCATGGGAAGGCTAAAACTACCTATATTAAAATTGGCTATAATAATGGAATATTGCAAGACTAATTATGCTGAACCTCCTCTCTCCCCCTTATTCTCCAGTGAACAATGGGGGCATCTGCCTAAGACCCTCTCAAATATAATTTTATTTTTGTAAACTTAATATTTCAACCCCCTTTATGGATTACTGCCTTGTCGTGGCGAAGGGGCTTGCGTAACTCAATGAAGCTATAAGCTATGCCGTGCAGGGCCACCCAAGACGGACAGGTTATAGCAGAGAGTTCTGACAAAATGTGATCCACTGGAGAAGGAAATGGCAAACCACTCCAGTATCTTTGCCATGAAAACCCCATGGACAGTACTAAAAGGAAAAAAGATATGACGCTGGAAGATGAGCCCCTCAGGTCGGAAGGTGTCCAATATGCTACTGGGGAAGAGCAGAGGGCTAGTACTAGTAGCGCCAGAAAGAATGAAGCAACTGGGCCAAAGCCGAAAGGACGCTCAGCTGTGGATATATCTGGTGGTGAAAGGAAAGTTCGATGCTGTAAAGATTTTTTCTCCATAGGAACCTGGAATGTAAGATCCATGAATCAAGGCAAGCTAGACGTAGTCAAAAAAGAGATGACAAGACTGAATATGGACATCTTAGGAATCAGCGAACTAAAATGGACAGGAATGGGTGAATTTAACTCGGATGACCATCAGGTATACTACTGTGGGCAAGAATCCCTCAGAAGAAATGGAGTAGCCTTCATAGTCAATAAAAGAATAGGAAAAGCAATACTGGGATACAATCCCCAAAATGACAGAATGATCTCAATTCGAATCCAAGGCAAACCATTCAATATCACAGTAGTCCAAATCTATGCCCCAACCACTGGTGCTGAAGAGGATGAAATTGACCGGTTCTATGAAGCCCTACAGCACCTTATAGAATTAACACCAAAAAATGATGTCCTTATCATCATGGGGGATTGGAATGCTAAGGTAGGAAGCCAAAAGATAACCGGAATAACAGGCAAATTTGGCCTTGGAGTACAAAATGAAGCAGGGCACAGGCTAATAGAATTTTGTCAAGAGAATACGATGGTCATAACAAATACTCTTTTCCAACAACCCAAGAGAGGGCTCTACACATGGACATCACCAGACGGTCAACATAGAAATCAGATTGACTATGTGCTCTGCAGCCAAAGATGGAGAAGCTCTATACAGTCAGTAAAAACAAGACCAGGAGCTGACTGTGGCTCAGATCATGAGCTTCTCATTGCAAAATTTAGGCTTAAATTGAAAAAAGTAGGGAAAAGCACTAGGCCACTCAGGTATGAACTAAATCATATTCCTGATGAATATACAGTAGAGGTGACAAATAGATTTAAGGAATTAGATCTGATAGACAGAGTGCCTGAAGAACTATGGATGGAAGTTCGCAACATTGTACAAGAGGTAGCAACTAAAACCATCCCAAAGAAAAAGAAATGCAAGAAAGCAAAATGGCTGTCTGAGGAAGCTTTGCAAATAGCTGAGGAAAGAAGGGAAGCGAAAGGCAAAGGAGAAAGAGAAAGATACACCCAATTGAATGCAGAATTCCAGAGAATAGCTAGAAGAGATAAGAATGCCTTCTTAAATGAACAGTGCAAAGAAATAGAAGAAAACAACAGAATAGGGAGGACCAGAGATCTCTTCAAGAAAATTGGAGATATGAAGGGAACGTTTCATGCAAAGATGGGCATGATAAAGGACCAAAATGGCAGAGACCTAACAGAGGCAGAAGAGATTAAGAAGAGATGGCAAAACTACACAGAAGAACTATACAAGAATGAGCTTAACATCCCAGATAACCACAATGAGATGGTCACTGACCTCGAACCAGACATCCTAGAATGTGAAGTGAAATGGGCCTTAGAAAATCTGAGCAACAACAAAGCTAGTGGAGGTGACAGTATTCCAGCTGAGCTATTCAAAATCTTAAAAGACGATGCAGTAAAAGTGCTACAATCAATTTGCCAGCAAATTTGGAAAACTCAACAGTGACCACAGGATTGGACAAGGTCAGTTTACATTCCAATTCCAAAGAAAGGCAATGCCAAAGAATGTTCAAACTATCGCACCATTGCACTTATTTCACATGCTAGTAAAGTTATGCTTAAAATCCTACAAGCTAGACTCCAGCAGTATGTGGATCGAGAACTACCAGAAGTACAGGCAGGATTTCGAAGAGGCAGAGGAACTAGAGATCAAATTGCCAACATACGCTGGATCATGGAGAAAGCTAGGGAGTTCCAGAAAAACATCTACTTCTGCTTCATTGACTATGCAAAAGCCTTTGATTGTGTGGATCACAACAAGTTCTTAAAGAGATGGGAGTACCAGACCATCTCATTCGTCTCTTGAGAAACCTATATGCGGGTCAAGAAGCAAAGTGAGAACCGAACACGGAACCACTGATTGGTTCAAAATTGGAAAAGGAGTCCGGCAAGGCTGTATACTGTCGCCCTGCCTATTTAACTTATATGCAGAGCACATCATGAGAAAGGCAGGGCTAGATGAATCAAAAGTTGGAATTAAGATTGCCGGGAGAAATATCAACAACCTAAGATATGCAGATGATACCACTCTAATGGCAGAAAGTGAAGAGGAACTAAAGAGCCTCTTGATGCGGGTGAAGAAGGAGAGTGCAAAAGTTGGCTTGAAACTCAACATTAAGAAAACCAAAATCATGGCATCCGGCCCTCTCAATTCCTGGCAAATAGATGGGGAAGAAATGGAGGTAGTGACAGATTTTATTTTTCTGGGCTCAAAGATCACCTCAGATGGGGACTGCAGCCAAGAAATTAAAAGACGCTTGCTCCTGGGGAGGAAAGCTATGGCAAATCTAGACAGCATTCTAAAAAGCAGAGACATCACCCTGCCAACAAAAGTGCGTATAGTCCAGGCCATGGTTTTCCCAGTTGCAATGTATGGCTGTGAAAGCTGGACCATAAGAAAGGCTGAGCGCAAAAGAATTGAGGCCTTTGAACTATGATGCTGGAGAAGACTCCTGCGAGTCCCTTGGACTGCAAGGTGTTCAAACCGGTCAGTCCTAGAAGAGATCAACCCCGACTGCTCTTTAGAAGGCCAGATCCTGAAGTTGAAACTGAAGTACTTTGGCCACCTAGTGAGAAGGAAGGATTCACTGGAGAAGAGCCTAATGCTGGGAAAGATTGAGGGCAATAGAAGAAGGGGACGACAGAGAATGAGATGGCTGGATGGAGTCACTGAAGCAGTAGGTGTGAATTTGAATGGACTCCAGAAGATGGTAGAGGACAGGAAGACCTGGAGGAACGTTGTCCATGGGGTCGCGATGGGTCGGACACGACTTCGCAATTAACAACACAACAACAATATTTCAACACATTTTGCTTTGTTAATATTTCTTGCACACATCTATCAAGGTCTTCTTCTCACTCTATATTCCATTATGTTTTCAAATCTAGTCCAAATTCTCATATTACTGCATATATTGGGCTTGAGGGTTATAGATCTTCAAACTGAAATTGATTAGGATAAGCTGACTACTTTGTAGAAATCTGTGCATCCCATAAAACAAAATACAAGCTTTAATTTAAACAGATGTTGTTATATGGTGAGCTTTCTTAATATGTTCTTGTCTATCATAGCCCTAAAGAGTAATATGAGTTATTTTTCCTTTACTGTTGAGGTTGAGGTCAAGTTTGGAGAATGGCAACAGGCAAAGTGGGTAGGGTTTGTCTAGGTTTGGGAGAGGATTAGAAATTTTGCTTTTAAAATACTGTTTAAACTTATTTTAGGAATTAATCTAGTTTTAATGTTTCTCACTTCAATCTGGAAGGCAACTACCAGTTCTCAAAGCTTTAGAACAGGTCTCCATGAGGGTTCAAGGCCATGAGTTGACTACCTCTGCCATAAAGTCAAATTAGTCATTCCTCAGGCAGCCTGTGGTTAGGACAGGAATGTCCTTTCAGTGATTAACTCCAGGTAGCTGATTCTAAGGAGTGGTACCTATAGGGAAAGGAGTGTTAACATTTATGCCATATTTCCCCTGTAAACCCTGCCCTTCTTTGAACAGTATGAGGTTTTCAACTTCTGCTAGGTACAGTACTACTTCAGGGGCACATGACCTTATGTGGAAACTAGTAAAAACACAACTCTCTCTTGCTTTTCTCTGTAAAACAAGCTTTCTCAAGGTTGCACAAAAACATTTTCAGATTCATTCAGACTAACAGATTTATTATGGCAGAAGCTAAAGCTAACTTGATCAAAATTCCATTTCCAGCTTAGGCCTATGGAATATGCATGGAATTATCTCCCTCCTCCCCCCCCTCCAAAGTTTTCTACAGCTTGAGTGATTCTTCAACCCACATACATTTTACATAGTCATGTGGGGTCACAAAGTAGATCTGCACTTCTTTTCTCATTTTTTTTTTACCTTGGGTATATATTTGTGACTCATTGTACTTTTTGCTAAATCAGAACAATGTTTTTGCCAAAAATACTGTAATTTATGTTACTATCTCTCTTTGCACGAGATAATAAATTAAGAGCAAGTTATCTGTTCATTGAACAGGAATTCCAAAAACAACCTTACTCTCCTCAAGCAGATTAACTTGTGCTTATTTTTGTAGGAAAAGCTGGATTCATGTGAACAGAATAAGGAGCTTGTTGCAAGTGTACCTGAATTCTCATCTTCAGATTCAATTAACTATATTTCCATGCTTAATGAATATGGATTAAAGAACAATGTATGTGTTCAGCACAACCTTATATCTAAAACTGGATTGGAACATAAACCAATGTGAGTTACTGATAATATTTTATCTTGGGGAGTAGGATTGCATTTTTTAAAAAAGAAATTCTCTTGAGATGCGTAGGTGTTATTGAATTGTATTCATAGGAGACAGGTTCACACATTGCAATGAGACATATTTTTATTTGACAATGATTTCTTGAATAATGGTAGGATTTATGCACTATCCTTAATCATAAACCATGGTTTATAAATCACAGTAGCTATATTTACAATATCACTCTAAAAACCTTTTGGCACAGAGAATGTGTGACCCATCAGATGACATTGTTGCAAACAAACAAGTACAAGTTTAGGCTGCAGCAACAGGAATATAGTTTCAAAATCATGGTAAATAATAGTTTTGCTTTGTTGGCTTTTCCCCGCCTTAAGTATTTTATCCAGTTCTGAGCATCATGCTTTAACAATTTAGAAAAATTAAAATGGGCTTGGAGAAGAGCTAGAAACCAACATCCCACAAGAGACAATGAAGAAAATGAGAATGTTTAAGAAGGTAAAGCTGAGGGTGTATCTGAAATAATGTCACACAGAAGGACAAGACTGTTGACTATCTTTCAAGTATGCAACACAGAAAATACTGCTTTATGGAAAGCAGATTCTGCAATCATAGCCATCTGAAAGATAAGTTAATTACCCAGAGAAATGGTGGGCTCCCTTGCACTAGACCATCAGGGAAGCTTGAATTGGATTCTACCATTGAACAGAGGCTTGGACTGGATAGATAAATGGCCTCTTACAAGTCTGTGGTCCTATCAAAATGTACAAACATATTTAGCCTATGCTTGCTTTTTGGCATCTATAGTATAGCCATTAAGTGAAATCATAGTAATGATTGGGCTATGGATGTATACTGTGAAGAAAAATAAAGTATAGACCCAATATGCTGATTTCTGAGAGGGCATGTCTATCCAGATTAATTTAACACCTTGGTCTTCTAGCTACTAGCTTTAGTAATCAGGTCTATCATAAATAATATATTGTTATTTGTATTCTAACTCTGCATATATTAATAAGCCTTGTTTAGGCTTAGAAGATAAGCAGAATCATACCATCATAGAACATAAAGGTTGGAAGAGATCTAGTCCAATTCCTGCCTGATATGGGTATCCACCAGTATAGCATCCCTAATAGAGGACCATCCAGACCCTGTTTAAACATTGCCCGTGAATTTTTTTTTTGCTGTCTCCTGAAACAATCTGTTCTATGGAAGGAAACTTTTTCTTGATGTCCAACTGAAATGGAATAAATGGATTTTTTTCCTTTGGAACAATTTTGCCCTGTCTTATCTTACAGCCGATGCAGTCTAGCCAACACAGAATAAAAAGGAACAGTGTTTTAAAGTTCTGGTTTTAAGGTTGATATATGTGGTACTTAAAAGTTTGTGAACCTTTTTGAATTTTTAATATTTATCCTTAAACATGAGCTAAAAGTAAACTGTTCTCCACAAAAGTCTAAAAAAGCGAACCCAATTAAACAAATGAGTCAAAAACATAACACTTGTTCATTTATTTACTTAGGAAATATATATTGCTACATAGCTATGTACAAATAAATTGTGTATTTTTAAAGGTTGATTACTCAGTCTTTAGTTACATAAACTCAAAAGTAAATCTGACTACCTTGAACCAGGCTTATTTTCAGATATATGTATAAAAATTGCAGCTTTTTTGTTCAATCCTGTGCTTTTATATCAGAAATAGGCTCCTTTCATTTACTGACAATTACCTATAGATAGATAGGAATTGGTCAGCAGCCATCTTTTACAATACTGAACATCATTTTTTTTTCTCCTTTTATAACTTCTAGCTTTTCTTACAAGTATCAGATTGGTGATGTATGTGGTGTTGGAATGGGAAATAATATTCAAAGAGCCAAACATGAAGCAGCCAAATTAGCATATGAAAAGTTGAATAGCTCATCAACTTTCAGGGTATGTAAACCAAAATATACCACATAGTCCCTGTCATGTTTTGGATAAAGGAAATCAGGTTGCTCTCTAAGTTTTGTTTTCCAGTTCTATGGAATGGAATTGTTAACAAGCTGCATTATGGTACGTCTTTTGATATACAGAAAGCAAAATTTTCGAAAGGTTTTAGTGTATAAATATTATTTTCATTATAAAAGGTGATAGAGGAGTTGTGTAGAACAAATTGTATCTAAGCCAGCGGTCCCCAACCTTTGTGGCTTGGCGGCCTGGCTGGGAGGGGGTAAGGGAAACTGGGCTGTGTGACTGTTGGGCTGGTGCACACATGCATGCGTGCACAGGTCGACTTGAGCTGTGCGCATGTGCACCAACCTACTGCTTGCGTGATTCAAGCTGTGGGCCCATACCAGTCCACTGCTCATGTAGCCTGGTTACAAGTAGGCCATAGCCCGGTAGTGGGATGTGGCCCAGAGGTTGTGGACCCCTAAATTAAGCAACTTATTGTTGCATTCATTGTAATTTCTCTAGAATAGAGCTTGTCTGACCATAGTTACTCATGCCTAAATAACATCTGGATAGATCATTAACATGAGTTGTTGGAAAACTATATACTGTACAGTACTTATTCAAATATTCATAATGATTTACCAGATGTTTCACTTATTCTGATTCACAATCATGAGATCAGAGCATTATTTTGAATACTGCGATTCTGTGTCTATTTGGAATTCAGTCTCTTTTTTTATTGTGCTAGCTCTTAAACAAATGTGAATAGTTTTACAACCTGATTATGAGGGTGGGTGGAATACAGTTTTCCATTGTTTCCTATTATGTCATTTTTTTTTCCTCTTGGATGTTTCAAAGTGCAAACCTGCTTATTAACAGTTATTTACGTAGTAATAGTTGTGATCTTGTAATTTCTTCTTTTCTTGGTACATCACATGGCATGTTACTACAGGTAGTTCTCTACTTAAAATTGTAGTTGAGTGCAGAATTATGGTCATAAGTTGTTGCAATCATAAGTCGAAGCATTGTGTCATTTTTTGTGGTGCTTGTTAAGTGAATGTCCAATTATCAAGTGAATCCATTTACCTAATGGGTGGGGTTTTTTTTGCTGGAAACTGGAATAAACACTGGAACCTGGCAAAAACTAAAATAATCAAAGGCAAACATGGCAAAAATAATCCTCCCACTTGGAATATTGCAGTGCGCTCTACATGAGTCTAATCTTAAAGAGCATTTAGAAGCTACAATTGGTCCAGCACTGGCTGCTGCTTTGCTTCTGGGTGCAATTCAAGTTGTTGGTTATTACTTTTGAAGCCCTTTATGGCATGGGTCATAAGTTTATCAGCTGAACCATCTTTCCCCAATGGGATTGGCCTGTCCCACTTGTGCTGGCAGAAAGGGCCTACCGTGGATCCCATCAGCCAAATAATTTCAGCTGGTGCTTTCCAAGAGAAGAGCCTTTTCTGCCATGACTCCTACCCTGTGGAACATCTTGGGATAGGAGGTAAGATCCGCCCTCTTTCTTTTGGCCTTTAGGAAAGTCCTTAAAATTTGGCCATGTCAGCTGGCATGGGGTCCTAAAGGAGAAGCTGCTGACTGGAGGTTGTGGGTAGACTAACAGAGAAGACAACCCACTTCTCTTCTCCAAACCCTTGTTTTTTAGTTTGTTTTAATTTTTGTAATTTTAATCCATTTTATTTTTATAATTATTTTATGTTGTTTTATCTTGATGTAAGCTGATCAGAGTTGCCTGAACTGCTAGATGGTTTGCAAATAAATTTGATAGATAGATAGATAGATAGATAGATAGATAGATAGATAGATAGATAGATAGATAGATAAAAATGGATGAGAATTGTACTTGTGACCTTAGGACACTGCAAATAGCTATAAACATGAGCCAGATGCCAGCATTCAAAATGCGATTCCCTGATCATGGGTGTGTGCATATGCAGTCAAATTGGGTTGTAAGTAGCTTTTTGGGGGGTCTCTCATTATTTCAAATGGTTGTTAAGCAACCAGTCATAAGCCAAGGATTATCTGTATATTTTTAAAACTCCCAGGTATAAAATGAATAATTTTTCATGCTTTTTCTTACATTATCTTTTGCTGAATAAATCTTTTGTTTTGGAATTACTATTTTTCTAGGCAGAAGAATGTGCTAACTCTACCAGTGATTCTTCAGATACAACATTTAGTAGTAGTCAAGGTCTATCGAGTGAAGCATCTCGGAGGTAAGATTATACTGAATTACTTTTTTAAAAATACTATTAAATTGATATAAAGAACATTACATCACACAGTGAATACCAATTAGGAGAGGTACAGTAATTAGTATGAAAGGCCTTTCCATAATTTTATTCTGATTGTGGAATTTCTATGTAGCTCCTTTTATGTCTTTCAAGTTAATAGGGCGAATATTTTTAGCTGAATTGCTTACTGACATAGTCTCTGTCTGGATTATATCTTTACTTTTTCCTACACACCTGGGGTGGTGATGATGCGTATTCAAAAGGGGTAGAACATATTGCAATAATGCTGCTTTCATCATTTTTACCCCTTTTGAGTTATTCTGGGTGTTGAAGTCCACAAGTCTTAAAGTTGCCAAGGTTGAGAACCCCTAGTTTAAAGGAATCTCAACAATATCTTCTTCCCCTTCTAGCTGTTCTGGTTGGTTTTTTTTTTTTTTCATTTTTACATAAATATAAATGCAGTACATACCTAGATACTAGTTAGGTCCTAATAGAAATATTCTCAAAAGTGCTTCTGAACCATTAAAGTAGATTTATAGTAATTATAGACAAGACAAAAATAGAATGAAAGTATAGCAGCAAAACAAGGTCATTTTCTCAAGGTGTTGAATTTTGCTTCAGTGGAAACTTCTTCAGGCATTTTTTCTGTCTTTGTTTATCCAGAAGGCCAGTTTGTTCACTATTACTTTCTTCTACAATAAAAAAATTGTACAAATGGGATCTATCACTGCCTATTCCCCAGTGATTTGAAGGCACAAAAATAATAAATGAACGAGTGAGTGAGTGAGCAAGCAAGTAAGTGAATGAGTGATCTGGAACAGCCTACTACATAATCTGCATTTTAATTTGGATAGGTCATAAGCTGTGTAGAATTGTTCAACTAAATTTTCAAGAAACATGAATCAAACAAATCTTGTTTTTTTTATTTTGTGCACACTTTAGTTGTAAAGATTTAGCTTGAGAACAAATGTCTTGAGTTTGCTTGAGTTTCAGCAAAGTGTAGATGTAGAAAAGCGTGTATGTGGCAAACTTAATGGCACTAAAATGCAGTCATGATAATCTGTGAAGATTGTTTCAGTTTTACGTAGATAGTGGTTCAGTCATATTGTAATTATACTGTGTTTTTTTTAATTCTGTAGCAGTACAGATTTGGATTCAGAACCAATGAAGATATGCGATATATTTTCTGACGATGCCAATCAGCTAAATGAATCTTCATCATCTCAGAAAACTGTAAACAGAATTTTAAAATATTTTTCAATTTATTCTTTTACTGCTTTTAAAATAAATGGGGAAAAATAAACAAAAGGAAAAATACATACATTGTCAAAGAAAAGGAAAAAACATATAGAAAGTGCTTTAAAAAATGAAAAGATACAACAAAGGAAAAAGAAAAGATCATTTTAGCAGTAGTTATAGTTCTATATATCATTATCTAATTTAATTATTATTTAAGTAAATATTAGTTCTAATGCATTTAGAATTATCATTTTAACCTATTGTATTTTGTTTAAATGAATGTCATATTTCATTATATTTATCTATACAAGTCTATATCTACAGGCTCTCCATTTATAGGTGACAAATCAATCAGTTCCTCAGTCTATTGCTTTTTGCTAAAAAACCTAACAAATGTATGTAGGAAATATATCACAGTAGTAATGGGAGACTTTAACTACTCTGATATCAACTGGGAGACAAACTCTGCAGCAAGTGGGAGATCAGACAGGTTCCTGCCAAACCTAGCAGACAACTACCAAAAGGTAGAGGAGGGAATTAGAGGAAAAGCTATATTAGACTTAAGTCATAGAGGGAGAAGAAGAAGTCATAGAGGGAGTTGAAATTGCCAGAACCTTGGGCAACAGTGACCATGTCACATTGAAATTCAATATAATGCAAACACAAGGAATAAAACATAATATAGCCAGTGTCTTAATCTTTAAAAGAGCCGATTTTAACAAACTCAGAGAGAACCTAAGAAAAATTCTATGGATGAAAATCCTAAAAGGAGAAAACAACTCAAGAAGAAACTCTGAAAAATATGATCATAAAAGCCCAATCCAACACAATACCACTGAAAAAGAAAAACAAGAAATCCAAGAAGAAACCAGCATGGTTGCACAAAGATCTCTCTGATAAACTGAAAGACAAAAAGGACAAATACAAAAAATGAAAAGAGGGACACATCACTAAGGCAGAATATCAACATATAGCCTGAATCTGCAAAGATGAAGTCAGGAAAGCTAAGGCTCAGAATGAACAAAGATTTGCAACAAAAGTAAAAGATAAAAAAAGTTTCTTTCAACATATAAATAATAAGAAAAAGGTCAAGGAAACATTAGGTCCGTTTAAAAGAGAAAATGGCAAGGAAGTAACAGGCAGTAAAGAGAAAGCAGAGCTGCTTAACTCATTCTTTGCACCAGTCTTCACACAAAACAAAACTATAGCTTAACTTACCAAAAACCTAACTGTAAAAGACAGATTAGAAATAAATATTAAAATAAGCAAGATCTGATCTTGACGAATATAAATTACTAGGGCCTAATGGTTTATATCCCAGAGTTCTGAAGAAGCTGGCAGACATTATCACAGAACCATTGTACCATATCTTTCAAAACTCCTGGAATACTGGGGAAATACCTGAGGATTCAAAAAAAAGCTGATGTGGTTCCCATCTTCAAAAATGGGAAAAAAAACAGACCCAGGAAACTATAGACCAATCAGCCTAACAACAATAACTAGAAACAAAGTTATAACTAAAAGCCAGCATGGGTTTGCTAGAAACAGATCATGCCAAACCAATCTTTTTTTTTTTTTATTATTAAAAGTTTTAAAGATTTTACACAATATATCCCTCCCCCCCTCCCCTACTTCCCAAAGCTGATTACAGGGTTACAAATAAACAATCACAATCTAACTAACATTACCCAATTATATTAACAATCAAATCCATAACATACTTTAATCTTTTTCAAAATAAATATTAACAAATTAAGAACAAAAATAATAATATAATTAAACCATAATGCTAAAAAAATATAAATTCAACCATATTAAACTATTAATAATAATCTAAAATTTACTCATAAGCTAAATAATACTTTTCAGTCTCATATTTATTCTGAATATAATCAATCCATCTTCTCCAAACCGAAATATATTTTTCTTGTGAATGGTCCTTCAAATAAGCGGAGATTTTTGCCATTTCTGCTAAATTAGACACCTTAAGTATCCATTCTTCCATAGTAGGCAAAGAATTTTTCTTCCAATATTGCCCCACCAATAATCTTGCAGCTGTTATAAGATTCAACATCAAATTAATTTCTTTAACATCAAAATCTACAATAATACCTAACAAAAATAATTGCGGCGTAAACTTTATCTTTCTCTTAAAAATCTTTTGAATATTCCAGCAAATCTTAATCCAAAAAGCTTTTATATCTCTACAAGTAAGTCCACCAAATATGAAAATAAGTTGCATCTAAGCTTCCACATCTCCAACATTTAGGCTGTAAATTAGGATACATACAAGACAACTTTTGAGGATCCAAATGCCACCTATAAAACATTTTATAAAAATTTTCTCTTAAATTTTGAGCTTGAGTAAATTTTACATTTCTAATCCAAATTGTCTCTCATGTGTCCAATAAAATCGGCTCATGAATATTTTGAGCCCATTTCACCATACAATCTTTAACTAACTCCGTTTCAGAATCCAATTCTATTAAAACATTATAAATTCTCTTTATATGGGCTGGAGTTTGATCTTTAATCTGTTTTACCAAATTCACATCCTCTAAAGTAATACCAACCTTTTGATCTAAACTCCACCTAATTAACAACTGATTATACTGAAACCAAGAGTGAACAATATTTTCTTGCTTCAACTCAGCTAAAGATTTTAACTGCCAATCCTGCCCTACCAAACTAAGTAATTCCTTATAAGAAATCCTATCCAGATTCACTCCCCTAGATACCCCCCATGCCAAACCAATCTTATTTCATTCTTTGATAAAGTGACTAAATTAGTTGACCAGTGAAATGCTGTGGACATTTGAAAAAGTAGATCACAACTACTTCTTGGTAAGCTAGAAAAATGTGGGATAGATAGCATCACCACCAGATGGAGTTGTAACTGGCTGACCAACCATACTCAATGAGTCATCCTTAATGGTACCACATTTACATGGAGGGAAGTAAGCCGTTCTATCTTAAGCCTAGTACTCTTCAGTATCTTCATAAATGATTTAGATGACGGAATAGAAGGGGAACTTATCAAATTTGCAGATGACACTAAACTGGCAGGAATAGCCAATAGTCCAGAAGACAAGCTCAGGGTCTAAAAAGATCTTCACAGACTTGAACAATGGGCCCTATCCAACAACATGAAATTTAATGTGGAGAAAAGCAAGGTTTTACACGTAGGCAAAACCTGGCTCAAAAACAGTTAACTGTGAGAGGGAACTTGGAGTCATAGTGGACGATCACTTAAATATAAGCCAGCAGTGTGTGGTAGCAGCCAAAAAAACTAATACAATCCTTAGTCGAGGCATAGACTCAAAATCACATGAAGTATTAGTATCACTTTATAAAGCCTTAGTAAGGCCACACCTGGATCCAGTTTTGGTCACCAATTGCAAAAAAGATGTTGAGACTTTGGAAAAGTGCAAAGAAGAGCAACTAAGATTATTAAAGGCCTGGAGACTATTCTTCATATGGTTGCAGAATTTGTATTTCGCTAATCTAGAGAAAAGAAGGACTAGGGGTGACATGATAGCAGTATTCCAGTATTTGAGAGGTTGCCACAAAGAGGAAGAAGTCAACTTATTTACCAAAACACCTGTAGGCAGGACAAGTTATGAACTTTGACATGTTGATTTGTCTGTAAAGTTATATTTGCTAGAATATAAGCAATTACCTTTAATTCATTATTTAAATGAATTGTCGATTTCAGAAAAGGCAGGCACAGGCACACTCCTCTGTGCATTAATGATTCACCTATGGAGATGGTTAGCAGCATCAAATTTCTAGGTGTGCAGCTAACAAATAGGCTGACTTAGTTGCTCAACGGAGAGACATATGTGAAGCGCACACAGCAGCTCCTGCATTTTCTGCATTGCATGAGAAAAGTACATCTTCCTTCCTGTCCTTATCACTTTCTATAGAGGGACGATGGAGAGCATCCTATCATATTGCATTACAGTCTGCTTTGGAAGCATCACTGGTGCAGACAGGAAGGCGGTGCAGAGAATGGTGAGGATGGCAGAAAAGATCATTGGCAGTTCACTCCCTTCTATCCAGGACATAGCATATCAGCATTGCTTGAGCAGAGTCCGCAGGATTGTTTGGGATGCTACACATCCTCTTCACGACCTGTTTTTCTTGTTTTCTTCTGGGAGGAGGCTTTGTGGTATCCGAAGCAGATCATTCAGATTCAATCACAATTTTATTCCATACAGTATCAACCTTGTGAACTCTCAAGCTTCCTTCTTCCGCTATGTATTCAAAATGGAGAGTGATTTTATATATATTGTGTGTGTGTGTGTGTGTGTGTGTGTGTGTGTGTGTGTGTGTAGGTATATACATATGTATGTATAGAGCATGCTTATATGTTTGTTATGTATCTGTACACTTTTGAGAGCAGGCAACAGAATTTCATTTTTAATGTGTGCTAGTGTGCAATAAAAATGACAATAAAGGTTATCTTAATGTGTTTGTATACTTTAGCACCCACTTTCTAGGGCACTTCACTATCAAACTCAGCTGGCCACACAGAACGGACAAAAGGGAAGCAGCTAAAAGTAACTGGAAGTACAGTTGGAAAGTTAAATTCTTGCCCATATTGATGAGTTCTAGGGAGAAAATGTAGAAAATCTTGGAAGTGTCTTATCATTCTCATTTTTCTGTATTGGAGATTGAGGCACTCAGACTAGGAGGAGCTACCTTTAAATTAGCCAAAGTATTGATCGATTACTTTAAACATAGCCAATCAGATTCTGATTCAAGTTCCTGATTAAGAAAGGGGAAACTGCGTGCAGAGCTCCTGGTTTTAATCTTCCCAGTGGTCTTTCCTTCCATTGTAATTTTGATCAAACTTTTAAACTTTCAGCATTTACCCCAAGATAGAATAATATAATACTTGTTTCTTTACCTCCATTTTGCTTTAGGTCAGTCCATCCAGTCAAACTATGAAATCTAAAAGGTATGTGTCGTCTTTTGAAATGGAATTATTAGCTATACAATAAACATATTAAATCAGTGGTATTTATATACAATTGTGTATACCATTTATGTATGTCAATATATTTCATTTCAAGTTTTTTTTCCCAAAGAAAAGAAACACCTCTGGCTGCAAAATTTTCAAATCTGTGTAGAAGAAAAAATAAATTCACTGTAAGCGACAGGTAACAAAACTACTTTAATTCTTGGAATAAGAATTATTTTATTTAATTTGATATTGGATTAATAGGAAATCTAATAATTAGATATAGATTGATATCTGGTTCAGATTTATTTGAAAAGCTTATTTGTCACATAGCCACAGCAATTGAATAAGGGGAACTGGATCCGTGTGGTAAGAAAATGAGTGACAAACTATCTCTCGCTTTGTATGGCACAAGATAGTTTTTGTGTGATTTTTAAAAATACATTTGCAATTTTCTTTCTTGACTCCTTACTTAAAACATTTGTTTATTGTTTTCATGCATGTTTTGTTCGAATATTGTTAGGGATACTGATCACAAGAAACCTTTTTAACTTGGTTTCTTGACTTGTTTGGCACGAGGAAACTATTTTAGTTTTTGAGGTATTTGGGAAATAAAGAGGCTGGTTATTTCTTCTTTTAGAATTGCCCAAGGATTTAATACAACTAACTATGATATCCTGGATTATTTTTCTATGGTAACTTTGTTTTACATAACTACTGATTCTCAAGTAGTCTTGGACAGTGATGTTAGAGGATTGCTGTTCCTTCCATAAATTTTTTTTAAAAAAAAAACAAAAACAAATTTTATTGTTTTTTTAAGTTCTTAAAGCAATATATTCAGGACACACCGTGGTGTTGGGGTAATCAAACATCTTAAAACAAGACATATATACATAATATAATCAATACGTCAAATATTCCCTCTCTTTTTCCTTCAAATAGCATAATATATTTAGAATATCCAATTCTAGCTTAAATTTATTCAACCTGAACCTGTTTTTAAGCTTCATCAATTTCTACCATAATCCAGAACGCAGCGACGCTGGTCATGCCTGGAAACTTCTCTCCAGGCAGTCTGGAGTTTCCTTCGCCGGTAGACCCCCTAGGGGGTCGAAAGTCGCCCTGGAGGGACGACCACCGAGGAGGAGGTCAGCTGGTAGATAGGGAAGGGCGGCAGCTTCCCCCGAATCTCCAACTTCTCCTTAGGCCTGACGGAGCAAAGATCGGCCTTAAGATGGCCGATCACCCTGCTGCACCAGCCGAAAGTCACATCGTCATCTAAGCATTAATGACCCACCGCGGATGATCCGGGTGAGATCCCTTTTGTTCCTCTCCATACCCCTGCTGTTTTTGCCTGTAGAAGCTGTTTGTGCTATCATTTTCTCGTCTGGAGAAATCGGCTTTAGTAATCGTGGGAACAAACGCGTTTTACAAAAAGGACAGAAAAAACAAATATTCATTTAAAGACTATACTCTATTCCTACTTACATTGTGCTGTACAAAAAACTTTTTGGTGTTTTTTGGAGTGGTATTATATCGGCAGAGTATTTCTTTTTCTATTCTCCCTTTAAAAGATAGAAAAAAGGAAAAAAATGGCATTTTAAGAAGTTTTTTTTAGCTCACTGAGGTCACCTACTGGTCAAAAGCTAATATTGGATGTTGTTTATTTGGAGATGAGAGAGCTTTGGCCTTCAAACTGTTTTTCAAGAAAAAAGATAATTTGAGCTAGCTGTGTGATCTGTGGGGGTAGATAATGTTCAACTGTAACCTTCACTAAAAAGGAAAAGGACTCTTCTTCAACTATTGCTAAAATGGAGAAGCCCCAATCACACTCAAACTGTAAACTTATACTGGAAAAGATCTATGAGGCTAAAGAAGAAATATGTACTACAATAAAAGAGGCTACTACAGAACTAAGAGCCAGAATCTCTACTTTAAAACTTAAAACTGACTCCCAGACTACACTTGACTACAAAACAGATTATACAAGAAGAGGTTTTAACTGAGGATAAGGAAAATCTTATTTTGCCTTACAAGCAAGACCAGGAAAAGCAAAGACCGAACTTTGGACTTCTGAAGCAATGAGGCTTTATGGACAAGAGAAACAGAGGATTAAATCAGAGATCAAGATGGTCGGTATCGAATCAAGTGACACTACAAGCAACAAAAAGAGACCTATTATCTGTAAGAGAAGCCCTGTTATGGAAACCTACCTGGTAAAAGAGGAAAGCTAGAATAAGATTGAAAAATGAAATTTAAAATTTCTTAAATTGGATTAAAGGCAACTTAGAACTATGGGCTGATGTAAGGACTGAGATTTTGAGTTTGAAGTAAAAAGATGTCTTAGAGTTGGAGTGAATCAATAATTAATTGAATGTTAATTAAATAAGACAACTTGTTTGTCCTATAACATTTAAACTTTACTTAGGATTGAAATGATTTAAGGTTTGATATTAATTTGTTAATTCAAAGAGATTGATTAAGTGAAGGATTAGATATCTATAGAATAGTTTGATAAATACATACATTTAGATGTGTCTAGGATAGATTAATATTTTTGTTTAAAAATGAGATATCTATATAAGGGATTAAAGACAATTTAGAATATTAGGAATGTTCCTTTTAGAATGTTAGGTTTATTTCTATGAAAATTATGATGCAATGGAATGACTAAAATTGAAGAGATGTTTCAGATTTGAAGTGAACTAATAATTGAAATGTAATAAGATGATACGATTTTCTGATGATATGGACGTTATTAGTCATGATAATTAATTGGAGATTTGAATTTTGTTTAATAGAATGACATGATTTAAGGTATGATATTATTTTTTTAGCTTGAAGAGATAGATCAATTGATAGATTTGATAGGTACAGGATAGATTAATATTTTACTCTAAATAAGGGAGAGTAATGGAAGAAGGAACAAATAAGATTTTGATAAAATTAAGAAAGTAGAACATATGTGGAAGGGATATTTGAATTGAAAACGTTTTTATTTAAAGTTAATTTGATTATGGTAGAAATTGATGAAGCTTCCATAAATCTTTGATTTGCAAGACACCCTCATGTTATTCTATGGTTATGCATGCTTGATAGAGGGGATCGTGCAAAGACTTATGCTGTCACAATTTGGATGCTATGCACCTTTCAAAGCTGAAATCAGAAATTTGAGAAAGGGACTTATATCAAATCAATCTTTTCTTTATTGGAATATAGTTGCTTGATTTCATTGCAGGCTTGCAAACACACAGTCTCCAACTTCCATTATTAAGATGGCCAGGCAAAATATAAAATGATAAGAAGATGTGACAAACAGTAAACAACAACTCAATTAAGGAACCATCAAGACTCCCAACAGCACTGACAGGGCAAGCCACAAGCACATAAAATGAGAACAAACCCCACTCCCTGCTAGCACTGATGATGTTACCTAGTTTGGTAATGAAACATCTGTAAGAAAACAACCAAGCTCAAAAAGTACCAAGGACCCACAGATGTGAGGTACCTGGTCAACAAAAGAAGATCTTCCAGATATTCTTTTTTACACTTCTTGTTTTATACAATAAAATCTTTTTGTCTTCAAACATTCATTTTGAACTCACAAATATCTGAATGACAGTGCTGTCTGACTGTTTTCAGTCTTCAAATCTTCAAATGGAAGTAATAAGATATATGCTCATGAAAACTTCATCCAGACAAATACTTTTTGATACTCAACTGTTCAACATCCCCCATTTTGTGTATTCATGTCTAATTGGTAGCTAAAATTTTATCTTCTTTAACAAATATAGTATTTAATCATGGCACAGCTTTAGATAAATACCAGGTGATGTTATCCTGCTCTTTCCTTCTCCACAAACTTTGGGAGATAATTATTTTTTGGGTGGGTCAGCAGTGAAATAGTTGAATGAATAAGAATTATAATTAATTCTTCCCATTTCCTCAAATTTCTGATGTCCAAAGGAGGCAAAGTTTTTGCTGACCTTTCCCACTTCACAGGTGAAATATGAAGAGATGAGAATCAAATATTTTGATGGGGTTGGGATTTGGGGTAGGGTTAGGATTGGGGTTGGGGTTAGGATTTTTTAAAATAACGTTCTCAATATTTAGCAAACAGCATAATGTCTGGATTCATGTATTTTAAAAAAACCCACGAGTAGTAGTTAATTATCATAAACTATGTTAATTAATCACTTGATGGTCTTCTTGTTAATATATATTCAAAGTTACATATCACATTCCTTTCTCTCTAATTAGTTTTTCTAGCCATTGATAAAAATTATTCCATGTTCTAAAATAGAGTCTTCTTTCTCTTTTATCTTTGAAGTCAATCTATCCGTTTCTGCACAATCTAAAAATTTTTTAATTAATTCTTCTTCAGTTGGTAAATTTTCATTTTTCCAATGTTGGGCAAATACAATTCTTGTTGCGTAGAATTAAATATATACAGTCTTTCTCATAATTTGCTCCTATTATTCCTAACAAAAATAATTCTGGCTTAAAGTCTATTTGTTTTTTAGTCATTTTCTCCAACCATAAATGTATTTTTAATCAAAATCTTTTTGCTTTAGGGCATGTCCATCAGATATGGTAATAAGTACCTGGTCTTTGTTTGCATTTCCAACATTTATTTGAAGTATTTTTAAACATTTTTGCTAATCTCATTGGTGTCATATGCCATCTGTAAAACATTTTATGTAAGTTTTCTTTATATGCCACTACTTTCATTAATTTAGCATTTCTTTTCCATAACTTTTGCCAGTTTTCTAATTCTATATTATATCCAAAGTTCTTTGCCCATATTATCATTGTTTATTTTACTTGTTCTTCCTCCATCTTTAAGCTTAACACATATTTATAGAGTTTCTTAATCAACTTTTCATCTGTTTTTAACAGTATCTGGTCAAATTCTGTCTGTTCGTTATAAAATCCCATTTTTAAAACATCTTTTCATATCTCATTTGGATTTGCAAATATGGCCACCATGATAGATCAATACCTTGTTCTTGTAAATCTTGTCTGTCTTTCAATTTTTCTTCATTGTCTAAGATACATTTATAGGTCATGACTTTGTCATAATTAATTAAATTTGGGTAAGCAAAAGCTTCCATTGTTGAAAGCCATACAGGTATTTTGATATAAATTTTCGCTTTTTTCCCCATTCTAAAAGAAGTGCATTTCCTATAAAGTGGTTTTGAAAGTATCTATGTATTTTATTCTTCCCATACCACAGAAAGGCATGCCAACCAGTTTTGTCTCTAAGCATTATCCATTCTTTAAGCCATATTAAAATAGTTGCTTGGTAGTATAACATCCAGTCCAGCAGTCCAAATCCTCCACTTTCTTTTTAATGCTAATAGTGTTATTTCAGAGGTGTTCTGGAAAACAGACATGATGGCAACCCCCAAATTTTGCTTTTGCTCCAGTGATATTTTTAATGCGGCCTCCCTAGTAGTTTTGAATTCAGTTAAACTATAGTGAACAGAAGATCTGCAAATATATTCTTTACCAAATAGACTTGCTGTTTTCCTTAATTCTTAAGATAAATTCAGAGCTGCTCTCTGATTTGGAACTGCTTGACAATGGACAGCTTACGTTTAATCTGGTTTTGATTTGGAACTGCTTGACAATGGACAGCATACGTTTAATCTGGTTAGGCTATTTCCATAGATGTACCAGTTCAGGAAACCATCCATCATTGTGCACAGGATGATGATCCCATCCTTACATCTTCAGGAGTAGACACCATTGAATTCACAGTAGACTTATTGGGTTACTTAACTGCAGATGGAACTACCACAATTCCGATAGATTAGATTCCCTTTCAAAAGCATCCAGAAGATACAAATAATTTTGTCTGGCATATTTTTTTTAAATGCTGACATTGTTCTAAAAGGATATAGCCAAAGGCATGGCAATTTGAAAGAGTTTTGTTTTTGTTGTCATCCCTGCATGCCTTTTCACCTACAATCCCACCAGAAATGTTTCTTGTCTAGGCACCTGCATGGAGAAACATTTTGAAGTGGTCATGATGAGCCTTCCAGAGGATACTGCTGTTTTAATGCTTCAAAGAAGGGATTTCGCTCAACCCATTATGCTTTGTAAAAGCTTCCTTTCCCTTTGCATAGTTAATTATTTGTATTCTTTTTTATACATTCCTCAAAATTGTTAGATTCTTTTAAGATGGAAAGGCAGGGATGTATGAATATTATATAAGAAGTTTGAAAACAAGACCTTGAAGTGTCTTGGTAAAGATGAAGGTGAGCAAATATGTCTGCTTGGTTATAGATCTAGGTAGCAGGATTGTATATATTTATATTATAACAATATTTATATATTAATGCTTTTGGTACTGTAAGTATTTTCAAACATTTTGCTATATGCCATTCTAAGATTTAAATTGTTTTTAAAAACAGATTTCTTAAAGAGTTTGATGATATAGAGCCTATTGGTTTAGGTGGCTTTGGAAATGTTTTCAAGGCAAAGCATATCATTGATGATAGATTATGTGCTATCAAACGCATCCGACTTTCAGGGTAAGTTACACTATGCTTCCTTTAATTTTAATTATACTGTTATAAAGCATTTAAACACGTAGAATTTTCTACATTAACATTACAGATAGTCCTCGACGACTACAATAGAGACCAGAAAATTGGTTAAGTGGTATGGTCATTAAGGGAGGTATCATGCGACTATGATTTTTAACCTCCTGCTAGCCTCCCCACTCACATGACTGCAGAATGCTGCAACTGCTGTAAGTGCAAGCTGGTTGTCAAGTGCTGGGATCGCAATCATGTGACCATGGGGATACTGCATTGATGTGTGCCCAAGGATCCATTGTAAGCAGTGCCATCATAACCTCTAACCATTATTAAATGAATGATTGTTAAATGAGGACTATCTGTATATGTCATACTTAAGTCTCACATTGACTGCTCCTGAACAGAGAAGTTCTAACAGAGGTTTTGAAACAGTTTTGGTGGAATCCTAAGGACTATATAGCGTGCACTTTGAATTCATCACTACAAATCACTTGTTTGAGAGACTTTCAGATTTTATGTGTAGAAGACTGAGTTACTGTTGTATCGAGAGTCAGTTGTAGAATAAGGACAGATGTGGGTCTTATATCATTTTGCTGTGCTTTGAAAATATTTAGGTATGTAAAACATGACTTGTTTGTCTGCCACTAGTGAAAAACTACGTCCCACCACAAAAGTTTCAAAATTATAACAGAAATATTTTATTTTTCTTTCTTGTGCTTACATAGTAAAAAGTAGAGTGGTTCCCAATGTTTTCTATACCCCACACCCCTAGAAGGCTTCTAATATATTCTCGCACCCTTACAAAAGTTTGAAATAATGGCAATGAATTATGCATGTACACTATAAACCCAAGTTTTTGCATCCCCTGGAATATTGTTTAGCACCCCTGGTTGGGAACTCTGAGTTAGAGGGAGATTTCCATGTGACTTGATTTTGTTATATGAACTAGGAAAAACAGACAAGAATAGATTAGGGATGTATTCTTTGTCTAATATGAATATGAATTTCTATATGCTATCATCGTTAAGTCTAATTTTTACATTAGAACATTTCCTATACTGTATTAATGGTAAAACAGGTGCATCATTAATTTTTCAGATTTCCTCTTTTATGATTTTATTATCTGCAGTGTACCTTCTGACACATTTGCAGAATCCCAAATCTGATTCTTGTTCCTTTTTATAGAAACACCTGTAGTTAATTAATCTTGTAAACAGCTGCTTCTGGAAATAATTCTGCAGTGTAGGCTTTTGGACCAATTGTTAACAACAAGGGTTTTTTATTATTGTTATTATGGTTGTTGTTTTTGCTTAACATAACAGCAAAAAAGACAGTGGAGAACGAGAAGTAAAAGCATTGGCAACACTTGATCACCCGCACATTGTTCGATATTATACTTGTTGGCCTGATCAAGACATTTTCCAGTTTCCTGATACCAGTGAGAGCAGGTAATTTCATCATTACATAACATGTATTTTTTTAAAGAAAACATTTTGAATATCTGTTTTGTTTGTGCTTAGTTAGCGTAACAGTTACTGGGCATATTCCACTCAATTTATTCTATTCAGACTTATATATTGCAGTCTTAAATGCATACAACTTACATTGAACATAAATAGGCAGAAAGTATCTTACCTTTTATTACAAAGCAAGCTGAAATAAAGGAAAGTTGGCATGGAGCAGTATCACAGAATGAAATCATTAACATTTCTGTATCAGGGTTTATTTTAAAACACTTCAACCCAACAAGGCTGTAAGTGATGGTTATTCTTATAACAATAGAATAATAATAAATTAGAGCATTAATACAACCAAATAATAACATTGACTACATCCTCATATTCTGGCACCAGGCCCACTCAAATTATTATATGTCGTAGGACAGTGATGGCAAACCTTTTAGAGGCTGAGTGTTCAAAAACTGGTCCTGCCCCCCCGCCCTGTACCCTGCCTGCAGGCCACCCATCACCTTCAGGACTACCCAGATCGCCCAGATGGCCCAGCAGTGCTATGGCAGCCATGCCCTCCACCCACGCCCTGCAGCAACTGCGCGCGATGGGGAATGAGAGTGGAGTCTTGTCCCTACTGCCCGGCTACCATGTCCTTGGCTGCACTGTTCCACGCAGGCCACGCTTGGGGATGACTCTCCTCTGGGGGGCTGCTGATGAGGGAGATGTGGCGGGAGGCGGGGTTGGGCAACAGTGCACGAGCCCACAAAGAGGGCTCTGAGTGCTGCCTCTGGCATGTGTGCCATAGATTCGTCACAACTGTCCTAGGACCTTGCCAAGGTTCTGGAAGGCTGCAAGAATAGGAACAATTTTGGCCATGGAGGTGCAGGCTGCAGAAGAAAAAAGGAAATCTCTATCAAGAGTGCCTGCATTTATTTAGCCTTTAAGAGCAAATACTTTTATTGGATATTTTCTGAGTCACTAAATTTTTATTTAAATTAAATTGGCTTTTCTGTCATCCTATAGAACAGTGGTTCTCAACCTTTTTAATGCCGCGACCCCCCAACCGGTCGTAAGTCGAGGACTACTCAACTGGTGCAGCACCATTTGCAGAATGGGACTTTTGGCGGGCTCAGCAGGGCAGAGTCAGCCTGGACAATTCCTATTGGCTTTTGAAAGCCAATAGAATTAGACTCTATTCAAGAGAGTCTATTCTATTGGCTTTCAAAAGCCAATAGAATAAAAGGGAGTAGCACAGCTAAGGAAAAGGAGGGAAAAAATGGCGGACTGCGTTGTTTGGCGACCCCCGTGAAATGGTTGTTCGACCCCAAATGGGGTCCCGACCCACAGGTTGAGAACCACTGCTATAGAAACTGGCTTTTCCTGATAGCTCAGAGCTTTACTTGAAACATGTTAGTTATATCAGGAGTTTTCAGCTGTATTTGAACCCCATAAATAAACAAAATGGTTAGATCCATGCAAAGAATTGGACCTACCTCTGATGCCCATAAAGCAATTAGGAGGTGAATGGTTTTAATATTATTGACTTTTATTATTCTTAACAGCTCAGAGCAATTTGACTGCCTCTTCATTCAAATGGAATTATGTGAAAAGGGAAATCTAGCGGATTGGATAAATCAGCCAAAGGAAAATTTATCCTGTAAAGAAGATTCTATAGAAATTCTATTTCACCAAATAGTGGAAGGAGTGAAGTATATTCATTCTATGGATTTAATTCATAGAGATCTCAAGGTGCATACTGTCAGTAATTCAAAATGTCAGGTTTTGCCATCTTAACAATATTCTTATGGAAAGCTTTTGAAAATTCTCTTGTAAAATAAGAAAAATATAAAAATAAAAGCATCTATACAATATTACGTTTTAATTATATAGGCTCCTTGTTTTCTGTGAATCACTTATCATCCAGAATGAAATGTGACTTGCTTCCTTTGTCTAAAATATCAGACCTGGCCGTAAATCTCTACAGTATTTTTCCTGAAATTCGGTCCTGCATTCATGTATAGATAACAGCAGAAACCCTCAGGACTTGATATTCTAGATCACTTGCTTTATTAGAGTGGAGAAAAGCCATACATATGTAGAAAAACTCAGTGATACAAAATTTAGAAATCAAGCCTTAGATTTAAGTTTAGATTTTAGTGAGAGTTGGTATAATGTAATTATTATAATATTGGAGGATCTAGTCTACCCCACAATTATGGAAAATTGTCATGACCCAATCTACTTCAAGGGTAGTTGTGGGGACAAAATAGGAAAAGTGCTGTATATGCTGCCTTGAGCTTCTGAATGAAAGACAGGAAATTGATTTATTTATCTGTCAGCTATAGGATTTATATCCAGTTATATGTACCGTATATTCCGGCGTATAAGATGACTGGGCGTATAAGACAACCCCCAACTTTTGAGAAGATTTTCAGGCTTTAGAAAGTCATCTTATACGCCAGAAAATACAGTACAATATTGAATTTCTGTTTATAGATGAGCACAATAGGAGCTCCTTTGCTGCTAGAAAGCTTTGTCCTGTTAGTGCTTATTTCTGTAAAAAAATAGGGCTGGCCACTAGGGGGCAGATTGGTTTTAAATTCAGAGAACAGCTACCCGTATATTCCTGCGTATAAGACGACCCCTGACTTTTGAGAAGATTTTCAGGCTTTAGAAAGTCGTCTTATACATCGGAAAATACGGTATTTCACTTTTACAAATAAATATGTAGAAAAAAGTGAGTGAGCCACAATCTTTTCCTTCACCCCTTTTAGTTTTCCACGTTATAGCAGGGTCAAGCTTTACCCAGATTGACACTTGAACTAGAAGGCTCAGAGCCAAAGAGGAGGAGGTTTTGAAGTATTTTTAGCAGGACTATCGGATTCTGTAATAGCTTTGTTCCCTCTGCCATCCATCTGGTTAAACTTGCAAGATTTGTTTTTCTCGCCATGCACATGTATACGTAACCCAAACTAGACTGTTGTTTCTCTTTGTCATATATGTGGGTATATGCATAATTCTGTATTTATTTATTTTTGTCATATTTATGTAGTGTATGTCGGAGGTTGTGACCCTTTGAGAGCTGAATGCAATGAAATTTCATTTTAATGTATGCCGATTAGTGTGCATTTAAAGTGACAATAAAGTTATTCCATTCCATTCCATTCTACTCTACTCTACTCTACTTTACTCTATTTCTCTCTTCTATTGTAGGGAATAGGAGCTTCCATTTCTCAAAAAAATTTTTTAATAAAATAAATATCATCACATGCTCTTTGCTTCTGACTTTGTCAGCTTTTTCCTTTCCTGTCAGGTACAGGCAATCCTGATTATTTGCAAGTTCTATATTTGCAAATTCATTTATTCGCAAAAATGTATTTGTAACCCCAGAATCAGTCCGTGAATTGACTTCTGCTATCCTAGAAAAAAATATTTGTTCCTTATATGCCTAAATATAAAGTGTTTTCTTATAGTATTTATATTTTTCTTTTACAGCCTCTAAATATATTCTTTCATAGTGAAAAGCACATAAAAATAGGTGATTTTGGACTGGCAACATCAGGTGCAAATGATGCTTCAGTACAACGGACAACGAACAAAGGAACATTGCGTTACATGGCACCTGAGCAGGTAATTATTGTTAATAATTCTTTTGTGTGTATGCCCTGTAAATCCCTTTGAAAGGAATTTGCTTATTTCCTTTGAATATAGAGGTAGTCCTTGATTTAGGACTACAATTGAGCCCAAAATTTTTGTTTCTAACAAGGCAGTTATTAAGCAAGTTTTGCCCTAGTTTATGACCTTTCGGCCATGGTTGTTAAGCAAACTGCCGTTAAGTGAATCATGTAGTCATTAAGCAAATCTGGCTTCCTCCATTGACTGTGCTTGTAAGTAGTCGACTTAGAAAGTTACTAATGTTGATCACATGACCTCAAGACAGTGCAGCTGTCATAAATACATGCCAGTTGACAAGTGCCTTTTGATAACTTTTTTTCAAAGATAAAATATTGAAAACTACAAGAACAAAAAAACACCAAAAGACAAAAATTACAAACACAACAAAAATAATAATAAAGTGCACAACATATATAAAGCCAATATTAAACATACATCGCCCATCCTGTTTGGTATGTTGACAAATATTTTCAAATAAATCTAATGGAATTTAGATTCCCCTGGATTTGTGGGTCTACAAATAATTATAAAATTTCACATCTATAATTATAATATTTACTACACTACTATTTTACATTACAATTCTTTGAAAGCTATACCAATTCTCAGGTAAAGCTTTTTCTCCATCAAATCCATTAATAATAAGTTACATATTAGTTTCATCCACATATCTAACTTCTCTCTTGTATGTGTATTCATGACATCTTTCAGTTGGTTAAACCCAATTGCAGATTCTTCAAATGTTTGATCCATTTTGATCCAAGTGCCTGAATTTTGATCATATGACCACAAGGATGCTGCAATGGTTGTTAAGTGTGAAAAGTGGTCATAAATCATTTTGGTGCCATTGTAAATTTGAACAGTCATTAAATGAATGGTTGTAAGTCAAGGACTACCTGTATAGTTTTCCACTTGTAATTTCTCTCTACTGTGCTATAATTTGAAGTCAGACTCTTAAAATAGCTGATAAATGAAGCATCTACATCCCCCACAAAAATACTAAGTTGTTCCATTTCATCTAAGAGAAAATCATCATCTCCAAATAAACGACCATATGCTGAAAATTAACTTTTATTGCGTTGTTATTTATTCTCATGCATTTTTCCTCAACAGCATAAGATTGTATACAATTCTTTTGCCTCTAGAGACTCTAAGAAGCTGAATGAAGGTTGCGCACATCTTTGAAACAAAATCCACTGATTCACCCTGTACTTTGTTTTTACATTTGAAGTACCTAACATGCTTGTGTTATGCTGTCCATTAGGAAGGATGCAGCTATGGCAAGGAAGTAGATATCTTTCCATTAGGATTAATTTTATATGAAATGCTTTCCCCATTTTCAACTAGTCATGAGAAAGAGAAGGTAAATAATCCATTTTTTTCTTATATCTGCCTGCATGTATTTCTCAATAAACATAGGAGAAATATGTTCAAGCTGCTTTTCAGACTGACTTATTTAATGTAATGTTAGAAAAATAAATTAAAATAGTTAACTCTAGAAATTTATACCTTAAAAAGCTGAGCAAAAGGAGAAAAGCTATCCGTCCATCATATTCACAAATGGAATGCCTTGGTGTAAGAGCCACAGCAGATATATGGGGAAGGAAATTATTTTTGAAAGAAAAGTGATCAAGTTCTCAACTTTTTTTTTCATCTGCTGATTAAAGGCCATAGGGGTTTGTATGACCAGTTATTGAAGGTTCTGGGGTTGTAAACATTTTGTTACGGAACCAGGCAAAAGTTGACATCACATATGTCACACATGTGATATCACATATTTCGGTTGGAAAGTTAATTTATATATCAGTGAAGACTTTGTAACTTTTTATAGGCTTAGAAAGTGTCTTTGTCTGTGGACTGGAACTAGGCCTATTTCATATATATTTATATTATGTTGTAATATACATATTACTGTTTATATGCTTATGAATACAAGCATAAGTGTGTATCCCTATGCTATGACACCAAATTGTGTTCCTGCATGCACATATTTTTAGTCTTATTTTTACTGGTTAATGGACAAAGCTCATGTATGGGAATTTGTTGAAATTTGTATTAATAAAGATGTACAAATATGATAAAATATCAATTAGTGCAGAGAGCAAAGAACAGCTGTGAATATTCCCTTATGTGTATATCTTATCAGTTAATATTATTCTTGACATACTGTAGCTTCTAGAAAACATCTTATCAAAGCAAATACTCTTAGCTATTGTTTTAATGGTGGGATTTTTCTGCTGCTAGACCACTTAAACATTTATGATTGGTAAACTACTTTTGGGAGAACTGGCTAAATTTCTGAAATTTAGCATACAAATCCTTTAAAATAGAATTGTGTACTTTAATTTAAATACACTCTGATTTTTCAGGAATGGCCCAACATTAAAGAAGGCAAACTTCCAAAAATATTCATCGAGAAGTTTACAAAAGAGGTATACTGCTGTAAAACATTCCTATTTTTTAAATCTTTTAATCTATTTTTCTTAATTCCATGTTGATCTTTTAATTTTTATATTAATATCCTCTTCACTTGCAGACTTCTCTAATTAAGAAACTGCTTTCCAAAGAGCCATCTCAAAGACCATCAGCAGCTGATATTTTGGAACTCGTAAAATTCCAGCAACACGGACGACACACTTATTAGTGAATTTGTCAAAGCGCAGGTTTTTGGTTCATGTTTCTTTTGCTGTTCTTGATTCCTGAAATCAGTGTGAATAGACAAATTGCGAGACCCATTAAATGTGAAGGATTGGGTTTTTTCCTTATGCCTTGTTATGTTTGGGATCTCCAGAGAAGTCAAAGAATGCGAAGAATGAGAATGGAAGTGGAATGGGAAGATCTAATGGAAATAGAAAGAGTGCCTTTTGTGAACTTTGCAAGACCTTTTAGACTCATCACATAACGGCAATCTGATGTATCTGATTTTTTTTTTTTACAAAGTTTTAATGTGCCATTCCAATGCTGTTGTTATACAGTTAAGTTTAATATTGCCTAGCAAAGTTAATACCATCCTTCTAACTCATGGAACTACTGGCATCAAGTGTTAATTGCTATCTTTTGCTTTGTGAAAAATAGTACTGTGATTAATCTGCAGTTTTATGACAGAGTATTCACTTCCTTTCAGTTTTTTCTGAATTTTTTCAAATGAATGCTATTGGAGATTTTACTGATTTATAAAAAAGTTATATGATATGGTTTGCTTTCTTTTGCAGAAATGTAGATGTAAATCCATAAATGAACCTTTTAACTTGCAATGCATAGATGGGCAACTGTTTTGGAAGTACAAGACAATGCATTTAATTACATTTAGCTTTCACTTACCTTAAAATCAAGAGCTCCAGCATTATATGAGTAATGCATCTAACAGTGCTTATAATTATGTTGTTTCTAAAACAGATCTAATGTGCTGTCTTGCATTTGTGTTTTGATACTTGAAACCAGATATGTCCAACCTGCAGGTGCATGTAGCCCTGGACAGCTAGTAATGTAGCCCCACATAATAAAAAATATAAAAAACAAAGGACATTTGCTATTTATATACATTAATTGTATTTTTATATGTATCCCAAGACATTTCTTCACTCAGTGTAGTCCCAGGCAAGCCAAAAGATTGGCACCCATGCTCTAAATCATTTAATGTATGAGGGCAATTAGAAAATAAACCTCCGTTTGAGCATGTGCGAGAAATAGGCGGGGATAGCGACACCTGTCCTATGACGCCATGCACAGTAGTTCAGTAGGCAGTGAGGAGTGGAAGAAGTTGTGTTCCAGTTGACTCGTCTGCTAGATCAACTGAAAATGAACCAGTTTTTAAAATGAAACAGTGGCTTGCATCGCACCCCTTCAATGATGACAATGTGCTTCACGATGCTGTTACAGGGTGGCTTCATTCCCAGGCAGGAGATTTTTTAGCAAAAGGAATTTCAAACCTAGTAAGATGTTATGACAAATGCCTCAATTTGAATGGCGATTATGTCAAAAAGTTATGTAATGTTGTAGTTTTCTAATGTGTATAATACAAGTTCTGTATTTGCAAGTATCTGTCATTGATAACCAAATGGAGATTTATTTCTGAGTTGCCCTTGTATTAATCAATTAAACAAACCAATATAAAACAACAGCGAGGATATAGTCAAAGGTTGAAAAAATCTCTATAATAATGATAAAATGAAATAGAACTTTAAAAAAGGGGGACAAACATTAATGGAATCCAGATATACAACTATTTCAGTTCTTTAATTTGTCATCTAGAGCATATATTGCTTTTGCTTCTCATTACTACAATATAAAGAAACGTTAAAAATGAACAATGTATTTCCTGAATTTGCTTCTTCAGTGTTGCTTTCTGTCCAGTATAAATTGTGTAATTTATCCAGCATGTACAAATTTTTGGAAAAAGAAAAAGCTAGACCAATCTTTCTGAACTCAACCCTCCAAAAGCTAAGACTCAACCTCCTGAATACATAAAAGAGGTTGTTAGAGGATTTATGACAAATTGTGGCTGTAAAAAAAAAATGTTTTTTGAACATTTTGTTTCAAGCTTGTTTTTTATACATTATGTTTGCCGTGTGTTTTTAAAATTTATGAAAGCAAATGAAATATTAATTTCAAGAAAGATAAGCTATCTGTTTTATTTTTTAAAGAACTGGGTGGAAGTATGTTAAAACAGTTTTAAACAGTAAAAACATACTCTGTCATATACTGTAATCATTCCTCATTAACATCTTATAAAGTAAAAGACTTTTAGGCCTGTACTTGGATAAGGTAATCAAGAAATCAAGCAGAATTTTTTTAAAAGAAAATTTGAAGATTCTTCTATTGATTTACATTAAAGATGATAACCTTTAAGATGGAGGGGGACTCAAACCAAAAGGAAAGGCTAATATATTGGTCAAAATAAGTAGATCCACAGAAAATTATTCTCGGCTCAAAAACTATTATTAGTGACAATTATTAGTGGATTATTATATGTATATTTTATGATCATGCCAATTAACTGTCAGCTGCAGATATAATAAAGGCATGGTTTTGCTGAACCATGGAAATTTGTATGCAGGGGTTTCCTAAGATCTGGAAATTATTTCAACGGTTCTCCCAAGTAAGAAGTTTGAGAAAGGCTGAGCTAGACTACAATAAATATTTAACAGATGAGATTGAACAATTATTTCTGGTAATCTCCTGAATCTCAGATTTCCATCTCTTTTTACAAAAATCTATTGGTTGGGAAGCTAGCAACTTGGAAGAATTCCAATATGAATTTTTAGCCATATTAAACTATAGGAACTAGTTAAAGCTTGAGTACTTGTTTCTCTGGCTGCTAACAATCATTTTGTTCTAGATAATTTGGGATAAGATCTTGAAGAATCTCTGGAAAAGACCATTGAAAAAATAAGATAAGTGGCAAAACTACAACATGTAGTAACCCCTAGGGCTAAGTCTGAAGACAGCATCATGCTGCCAGCCAGGTTATTCACTTTAGCTTAACTCTAAGGAACAGTTTGTAGAAAAGTTATTCACACAAATTGCCTGAAGCTTAAAATAAACCCAAATCAATGATTAACCACTGGTGGTGCATAAACCAAATAAATCACAGCTGAATTTCTATGCATTAACACAATGTTGCCTAATAACTTTGGTTAAAAAAACTAAGAAACTTAATAAAGAGGGGAAGAAAAGCACAAGGAGATTTTGTATGTGTTGAAGCATGGATTATTTTCCATGAGCTCCTCATGAAATCCTATGTTCAGTTTTATTGTGAGCCTAAACAGAATTATCTCTGAACAGCTAAATTCATTATTTAGGGTTTCTTGAAATGTTACTTTGCTGAAATAAAACATGCATTTATCCAATCTGCAGCATCTAGTCAATCACAATAGATTTTAATTTTATTTTTCAGAAGTAAACATAGCAGGATTTAAAATAATAATAATAAATAACTTGGAAAAATAACAGATTAGTTCCTATTCCAAATAATTATTTAAATAGAGTATAAAAGCCATTTTATACCCAAACACAGAGCAATGAGAAACGACCAATTTGCTCAGTGAAAAATATAGAACAACATAGTTCATAGCTATGCTCATCATTGAAATTAAAAATTTTGCTACTGTTTTGAATTTTTACAGAGTTATTCATGATCTGTATATGTGCTCCCAGGGCAATTTGAAGATAGATCTTCTTCATCTGCAAAGGAAAAAGAGAGAAATTTGCAGAAGTTACAAGCAAACAAGCATACAATAATAGATTAGACGTTTGAAATGGAAAATGTATTTTGTTTCAAACTCAAAGCAAATAGCGCATCTGAAATGTTCTGGATTGACTATATTCTGAATTTTATTTCAAGCACTAAATACTCTAAATTGGGAGTTCCAAGCTTGTTTCTGCTTTAAGTTGCCAAGTTTTATTTCAACGTCAGAACAGCAAAGCTAGGTTTATTCTACCTCAGAACAAAACCCTTAGGAGATTGTCGCAGTGTGACTGGGCTCTTTTAGAACTGGAGTAATATTTAGGTTTCCAAGAGAGGCAATCAATGTAGAGAAACTGATATGGTGAGTGAAAACTTTTATGCTTCTCCTTTACAATAAACAGCAAACTTATTTAGAGTATGAACCCAACTTTTATCCAATCTCTTTCTTTCCTGTTTTGTACTTTGGTGAATGTACCATCTTCTCTGAGTCTTTGCTTCTCTTCCTCCAGGGAAACCAATAATTGACTTTTTTTCTCCCTCACCTGGGAACCAACCACTGGTTTGCGCAATCTCCAATTTTTCTTTCCAGCCACTTCCTTCTACAAGAGTCCTTGTAAATTGGAGAGTGAGAAGGAGAGAAAAAAAAACCCAGCACCATGTCCCCCAGCAATGCCTATATACAAGGCTGGGCTAATGGGAATGCTGTCTACCTGTACCCCTTAATGCTCTTGACTAGCAGTAAGATTACCTGTACCCCTTAATGCTCTTGACTAGCAGTAAGATTAATTAGTTCATCAGCTCTTGCGCCAATACATCTGCACCTCTCTCCTTTTGCTGACTTATACCATCATAAAAGCAGTAAAACTAGCAAATAAAAGCTTTTTGACATAAAAGATACATGACTATAGTAAAAATCCTGAAACATCAAAATTTTCAAGGAAAACCCCTAGAAAATAAGTAATAAAAATCAATACAATCAAAATTGATTATGCATAATGAATAAAAAATTCCACAGAATTTGAATTGTTGCATTTTAAAAAAAAACAATTTATGTTTACCTTGGTAGCTTGTTCCGCACCAGATGCAATAGAGATACTCTTCTCTTAAATAAGTTGTTAAACTGATCAACTTTTCTGATTCCTGAAAAAGCACCAATAAATAAATTTTTAAATCCATTGAATAAATCAATCTGAGAAAGACACGTGTAATCATTGATTTGGCAATGAAAAGTATTAAATAAATTAGAATGTTTAGCTTCTGCCTTTAGCTGCTCCTATTAAATAACTATTAGGATTCTTAAAGTCTTTTATTACTTCCAACTTATTATTTCTTCTTAATATTAGAATAAAATCTGTGATGGCTTTTATGAATCTTATTTATTGGCAGATAAAGCCATGCATGAACAAATCGATAATAAGGTCACTAAAAGTCCACAGATTTGATGGCACTTAATCAAAACATACATCATATATTATTTTTGATTTCTAGTGACAACATAGATTTTTTTTTCCCATGATGAACTAGCCCAGACATGTCAAACACAAGGCACGGGGGCGCGAACTGGTTTCAGGTGGCCTGTGAAGCCATCCTAGAAACAGTGAGGGAATGGCCCCCGCTGCCTTGGCCCTGGCCCAGGCTGGCTGGGAGGGAGTCAATGTACAATTTTGTGGTGGCATCTATGCTGAAATGCATTCAGTCTTAGCTCCACAAGGCTGTCTGGAAACAGCGAGGAACCAGCCCCTGCTGTGTCGGCCCTGCCCGCTGGAGAGGTTATCACCCTTTGTGAGGAATGAAGAAATGCACCATCACCTGGAAGTGGCCAGCAAATGGCCCTGGCCTACTTCACATATCCAGCTTGATGGGCTCCAGGGGAGGGGTTTCGGCAGGCAGCGGGACACTCTCCTCACAGCACCGAGAGGCTGAGGCGGATGGCGCGAATCTGATGAGAAGTGCAATGCTGCCTAGCCCCCAGCCTGCCCAGTTTCAATAGGCAGCAAGGTGCAAAGCTGGCGAGCTTTGTATTGCCTGGCTCAACCTCTCGGCATTATGAGGAGAGCGCCCTGCTGCCTGCCGAGACTGGGCAGCCTAGGGGCTGGGCGGCATTGCACAGGTAACGTTGACTCTCACACTGCTCATGGCATCCCCTTTGCCAGAGCCCACCAAGCCAGATATGTGAAGTAGATGAGGGCCATGTGCTGGCCACTTCCAGATGATGGTGCATTTCTTCATTCCTCACAAAGGGTGACACTTCCCTAGCTGTGTTTCTTGCCTGTTTTTCTCCTTCCCTCATCTCAAATATTTGTCCACCACTCTGTACTTAGGAAGGAAAGAAGAAGGAGAGTGAGGGTCAGAAGGAAGTGCTGCCTTAGTCTTGCCCTGCTGCCCTTTCACCATCCCCTTGCCCCCTCCTCCTGGCCTATCCTGGGGGTCTTCGATCCTATTCTAAGGAAGCTTTGGATACAAAGCTGGGTCTCCTCTCATGGAGAGGGAATGGGCCTCCCTCTGACTTTGCCCTCGTACCCATCATGAGCAACCTGGCTAAGGAGAGCAAGTACAGCAGCAGAAGCAGCCTTGAAGAGGAGGTAAGTACAGCTGGGCGCCCCCTTGGGGAAGTGAGGCTGGGCTTGGTGCCGCAGGTGCTCAAGGGTCAGGTTGGGTGTTTGACCTCTGTTGCCCAGGGCTCCGGGCAGCCCGCGCCATCATCCAGCCCCCACGCATGGCCTGAGAGGAATAGTGAGACTCCTCCAGTGGACCATGCCTTGGCGCTTGTCCTGGTCCCACCCCCTTCTGCCAGAGACCCTCAGATCTGTCCCACTCCTGCCCAGGCCCCCACAGGCACCCTTGACGTGGACGATGTAGAGCTGGCCACGCCCACTCCATCCACGCCTACCCAGTAGGCTGCACCCACCCTGACCACATCACCCCCCCCCCAAGGGCAACCGCAATGCTGATCCGGCCCTCAATGAAATTGAGTTTGACACCCCTGAAGTAGCCCAAACCTGGTCTTTCAGTTCTAACGTGCCCCCATCGCTCCAATATTTCTTTAAAGTCCAACTTTCTTTTCTATGTCATAGGAAATACCAAAGCTTACATTATTGTGACTCAGGAAGCAGCGGACTACCAGCAACAAAATGGGACACAGTTATAGTGGCAATGAGTGCCCTGTTGGAAGATCTGAAGGACCAGATTTGGGACAGACCATTATGAAGAAATGCATCTGTGTGGTCTAAGAGCAGAAACTGATTTCATGGCACATCATAGATCAATCAATTAACGTACATTGTGCTGATGCACATGTAGATGGATGCATTTAAGCTAAACCAAACTTAATTAAGAGTGATGAGAATGCATGCATTTTGTTCAACATTTATATTTACAGCAATAAATATTTATATTTACCTCTCACCTAGTTTGGTGATCACTATAGAGCAGGGATAGGCAACCCAAAACACTCAAAGAGCCACCTGGATCCGTTTCCCACCGAAAACAAAACACTGGGAGCTGCAAAACCCTTTTGATATCTAAAATGAAGATAACACTGCATATATCCTTTTTTACCATTATATATACATACATACATGCCACGGTGGTTATGAACACATCTGACTACCAAACCAAATTAACCAACCTACTCCAAGACTCTACATACAAACCCCTAAACACAGATCCACCACCTACCTGGAAAAAACCACCAGATCCAAAATAAAAGCCTCCCCCATTAGCGAAGAGATCCAGCAAAGAATCATTCCCAGAGAGAAATCATCCAGATGCCCAAACTCTATGGTCTCCCCAAGATACACAAAGAAGGAACCCCACTCAGACCTATAGTCAGCTCCATAGGCTCACCTCTACAAAACCTAGCCAAATTTCTCGCCAAACAACTACAGCCCTATGCAGAATCCATCACCTCACACGTAAAAAACTCATTCCAGTTTATAGAGATCATAAAGAAACAAAACTTACAGCCCAGCGACCTACTCGTGAGCTTTGATGTCATATCCCTCTTCACCCAAGTGCCAATCAAAGAAGCCTTGACAGCTATCCAAAACAAATATAACCCCCCCAAACACATCCTAGATCTGACCAACCACTGCCTATCCAACACATACTTCATCTATAATGGACAAAAATACAAACAAATAGAAGGAGCACCCATGGGATCACCCCTCTCACCTGTCATTGCAAACCTCTACATGGAACACTTTGAAACCCAAGCTCTAGAAAAATCTGATCACAAACCCAAACTCTGGCTCAGATATGTAGACGACACCTTCATAATCTGGCCACATGGGAAAGAAAAACTGGACAACTTCCTCATACACCTCAACAGCCTACACCCCAAAATACAGTTCACCATGGAAACAGAAGCTAATAACCAACTTCCCTTCCTGGATGTCTTAGTCTACAAGAAATCCAATGGCTCCCTAGGACACACCATCTACCAGAAGAAAACACACACAAACCGCTATCTGCACGCTCTCTCACACAACCACCCAGCACAGATCAACTCCGTAGCCAAGACACTCATCTCTAGAACAAAACGCTTAGCTGATGAACAACACCTAAAAACTGAACTACACACTCTCACTAATGTACTTACATTCAATGGATTCCAAAGAAATAAGATTACCAAACTAATCCAAAAAGAAACCCCCACTAAAATCCAAGACAGAGAACAAGAAAACGGCAAAGCCCTCCTCCCCTACATAAAAGGCAGCACAGACAGAATCAGTAGGATCCTCCACAAACACAACATTAAGACAGCATTCTGCACAAACAGAAAAATATCCACCATCCTAAGAAACCCCAAAGATAAAATTGAATTAGAAAATCAAGGGGTATACGAAATCCCATGCACCACTTGTCCCACCACATACATCGGACAAACCAACAGAAGAATAAGTGCATGCATTGAAGAACATAAGAACTCAGTCTAAAAAGAGGAACCAACTTCTTCCCTGGTCCAACACCTTAAAATCACAGGACAGGAAATTGACTTTAAAAAGACCAGAACTATCACCAAAACTGAACACTTTAATAATAGAATAATCAGAGAAGCCATCGAGATAGAAAAACGCCCATACAGCATGAACAAACGAGATGATACCTCCCGCCTACCAGCCATTTGGAAACCTGCCCTTATTGACGAGTCCCTAACACAAAGAATGACACCAGACCCACACTCACAAAAGCCACACAAGATGTCACCCCCACACGTCCACGCAAAAAGCAAACCCAAACCCACACCAATGATGAGGCACAACCACAAACCAGAAGCCAGACCACAGCTGCATCATTAGCCACTTTAAACCTCTCCAATCCATACATGAAGCAAACTGACACCCACCATGAAGATGAGGCACGACCACGAACGCAAAGCCAAACAATAGCAATGCAGCTCGCCATCTCACATCCCCGTGCAACTCAGACTAACCTGAGCACAACAAAGCCCCCACCCAAAGACAACACTCCCCCAACCAGAGCACAGCTAACCCCCCATCCAATCAGAGCACAGCCAACCCATCCAATCAGAGGACAGCCAAGCTCCTAACCAATCAGAACAGACCTCCATCCAATCAGAACACAGCCAAGCTCTCATCCAATCAGTTTATACCTCCACTGGCAGTTAAAAGGAAGAAACAGCTACGATCACACATTGCTCCTAGAAGCACGAAGCGAAAACACCAGCCTGAAGATGATGGATGAGACTTTGTCGAAATGTCGCCAAGACACTTCCAATTTGACATGGGAGAAAACCCGAATAACCAAAGACCTACATGCATACATACACACACACATACATACATACATTTTTTATATATATATTTATATATACATCTCATAAAGGTAAAAAAGGGTATATGCAGTGTTATCTTCATTTTAGATGTCAAAAGGGTCTCTCTCTGTCTCTGTCTCTCCCCCCTCTCCCTCTCTTTCTCCTTATTTCTCTCTTTCCTCTCCCCTCTTTTTCCTCTCTCTTTCTGCCCTTGGTCTGCCAGTCCTCTTCCCCCACTCTTTCTCTCTCTCTCTCTTTCCTCTCTCTCTCTTTCTCTCCCTCCCTCTCTCTTTCTCCCCCCCTCTCTTTCTCTCCCCCCTCTCCCTCTCTCCCTCTTTCCAATCTTCTGCTCACCTGGCAAGCTGGCTTCAAGCTGTTCTCCAACAAGCTCAGGGTTAGGCAACCCTGGCTCTTTTATGACTCATGGCCTTCAATTCCCAGAATTCCTAAGCCAGCATAGCTGGGCTAGCTAGCTCTTTCCTGCCCTTCCTGCTTCCTGCTCTGCCCAGTAAGCTTTTCAGCTCTTGGAGAACACCGTGAGTCCACTCTTTTTTTTTACACACACACACACACACACACACACACACACACACAGAGAGAGAGAGAGAGAGAGAGAGAGAGAGAGAGAGAGAGAGAGAGAAGAAGGGAAGCGCAAGTGCCTCTCTCTGTCTCTGTCTCTGCAAATGGCAGAGGAGGCTGGGAGCCGCAGGGGGATGCTCAAAGAGCCACATGCAGTTGCCGACCTGTGCTATAGAGCATAATAATATAAAGATCCACCAAAGATAACTACAAAGACAGTATCTGAACATGTATTTACATTGAGTTCATCTTCCTTCTCCTCTTCTTCCTCTTGGTCTTCTTCGGTCTTCGGGCTTAACCAGTACCAAATCTCTTTGGGGACTTCAAGGCCCTTAAATAAAAACATGGCAATAACTCATACTCCACACTATTATATTTTTTTAGGATTGCTGAAATCTTTGCCGAAATGGGGAAAAATCATATAAAACACAAGAGAAATTTTAGGAGACACTGCATATTAATAAAGCTCTTGATTTCTTAGATCTCATGGCCTATTTTATATTATCAACCAGAGTTATCCTTTTGAAATGGATTTTTTGGTGATGATGCGAGTTCTGCTTTCATAGTATCACTGTGGCAGGTCTGCTTAGCCATGCAGTGTTTAAGCTGTAGGGGATGCACAGTTCCATCCACAATGCTTTTTCACAAATCTATGAAACTGCTGGGTAAAGTAATTCAGAGATCTGGGGTGAACCTAACCATGTGAGGCCTACCTTACATCTTCATATCTCAATTTCAAATTTAGATTACTATATAGGCAGTCCTCGGCTTACAACCACTCATTTAGTAATTATTCAAAATTCGGCATTGAAGAAAACGACTTATGAACAGTCCTCATACTTAGAACTGTTGCAGTGTCTCCGTGGCCATGTGATTAAAATTCAAGTGCTTGGAAACCAGCAGGCATGTCCTGGAGTCATGTGATTGCCATTTGCGACCTTCCCAGCTGGCTTCTGACAAGCCAAATCAATGGGGGAATTTGGATTTGCTTAATGGCTGTGTGATTCACTTAATGGCCATAGCAAAAAAGTCATAAAATCAGGTGCACCTCACAATGACCACCTTGCTTAGCTACAAAAGTTCCAATCCCAATTAAGATTGTAAATTGAAGACTATAATGCCAACAAAGGCTGTTCTAAAAGCTTCCATTGCTGCAAGTTGCCACTTCTCTATAAGTAATGTGTAAGGCTGTTACATTCAGTCTCTACAATCTATACTAGTTGCCTGTTACTACTTATACTTCAAAGAGCTTATTGACACCCAAATATTTGCTGGAAAATTATTTCATGTATGCACTAGCCAGGCCTATAAATCTTGCTTGCAGAGCCACTGATACCTCCAGACCAGTGGCTGATTTCAGCCTGAGCATTTGGGTTATGAGGTCTTTGCTATGGAACCCCCTAATATTTGCTCTTCATCTGGATGTTGCAGTGACAGACTATTGTGCGGTATTGTTTCTAATATTCTTGTATTGGATTCTCAATCTGTAAACTGCTTCATTATTTTTATAGAAATTGTTCAATTAAAAGTAACAAACAGTAGAAATAAAAATCCAACACAACATCGATCGTAGATTTGATATTTTAAACATATTACATTGCAGTAGTAAAAAAAATAAAAATCAAAAGGTTGACCTTGTCAGTAACAGTCTTATGAATAGCCTCCTGCTTGCTGACCTGATTCCAGACTAATCATATTTATAAATCTAAAATATATTTTTTAAAAAAACTCATTAATGTACCAAATGTATCTACACTGATACATATTTGCAACAGGACTGTTCTAAAATGTTTCCATTGTTTGTTGAATTGTGCATTATTAGGAAGGTTAAAGCAGAGGTCAAAGCTTCTACATGCCAAAAGCAAAAATAAAGGTTTTATTTAAACTTACTTTCTGTGTATCCAATTGTTGGCAGGCTTTCTGACTTTTTTCAAGGTCCCGTTGTACTTGCAGTTGCTCCTGCTTAGTCTTCAATCTCATTCTTCATGAGACAAAAGCCATAATCAGTAAATTTAATAGAAGACTGTATTTTGATAAGGACATTTTTCTGTTCTGGATATTAATAAACTCAATATGTGAGCTAAAACAGAATAGCTTCATCCCTAATATCTGAGGGATGAATACAAGATCTTTCAGGAATAGCTGGACAATGATAATTTTGGGCGGAGCTGCTGAGTGCTGAATTAGATTCTACATTAGTTTTGTAGAATTTGACAAGAGATTTTATCTCTTTAGCTTTACCTTGTGGTGCCAGGATTTATACCAGGGTCCTTCAACACACAAAATATATGCTGTCCAGGTTAAGTACAACTCTTGCCTCAGTATACAATAGGCATTAGCAATTAAGAGAAAATGTCAGAGGAATAAAATAAATGGAAAGCACTACTTGAAGAGGTCAGTTGTCTGCTTTTCTACTTGTTTTTTCATATTCATTTTTTTTCTGTAGTTTTCCAGCATTTCTTCAGCTTTTCGTTTTTTTAATTCTTCATGGCCAAGCCCACTTCTTCCTGTCCCAAATACAAGGCAGTTGTTTGACTGATTGAGCAACACCATGTTTGAATGAAAAAAAAAAGGTCAGTTATTTCACAAACCTGTAGTAATATTCAGAGGAATGGGCTCAACTATCCCCTTTCCTGCAGAAGAAAGAAATGTATTTGCTATTAGTAAAATAACATACGATCCCCTTGCTTCATTGTGCTTGCTATCTTTTATTTCCATATTTTAACTTTTTAATTTTATTGTAATATCTTTGTTTCACTGCTGTGAGCTGTGCAGAGTCTTTGAGAACTGGATGGTATACAAATTTTAAATATTATTAATAGTAATAGTATTTACTGTATTCCCTTCTATATATTTTTATTTCTTATATTTATACCTTGTTTTGCCTTTCATGAACTCAACAGTCTATTCAATTTTCCCCCACATTAAATAAACCTGTGAAACAGGTTTGACTGCAAGATCATATTGGATCTCTGATCTTAAGGAACTCAGAAAGGCACCCCACTCTTCTGTAATCTTCCCAAGTCAGGATTCACTCTGTGAATTCTATTTTTTTTTTTTCTCCAATGGTTCAAAAAACAATTGCAGAGATTAGAAGGCTGGCTTAGGGTTGGCAAGAACCAAACTCAAATCCCAACTCAGACACAAAGTGCATCAAGTAACTTCTGGATCAGTCTAATTTATTTCATAGAGTTGTTGAGAAAGTAAAATTGGGAGCAAAGCAAGAGAACAAATTTGTTACGTTGAGGAAATTCAGAATATAAATGTAATAAGTAAATTACTAGATGTCTTTGGCTCCCTTTTCCATTATTCTGCCAGCTGCAGATTTTATATCAGCGTTAACTATTTATGGGGCAGTAAAACTTGATTCTTTAACATAGTCACACTTTAAAAACTGGATGTGGAAAAACTCACCACTTTTGCCAAGAGGTTGGCCACTTCTGTACCCCATCTTCTGAAGCATAGCAAAGCCTTTATTTTCATTCCCCAAAGCAACATTTAGAACCATTTCACGTTGCTCTTTTTCTTGTTCTTTGATGCTTTTTTGCCTACTTTTCTGGTTAGCCTCTTTTCCTTTTTCCTCTTTTTTAAAAGTTTCCTTTACACGTCTCAACATCGGCATTCCTGGCCTGATGTCCTGGCTGAACAAAGCAAAATTTTTTGTTAATGCTCATACCAATGGCTTAGAAACTAACATGAATACAAAAGAAAAGGACATTGTATGCTCTTATAGCTGCAAAAAGCATAATTCTACAAAGATGAAAGGACATGTCTTCATTCTCAATTTTATAATAATCCGAGTTTAATTCTTTTCATAATTAGATAACAGTCCTATAGTTAAGAGTTTCAATTGAAATATTCTAAATTTATTATCCTTATTTATCTATAATTTTAATATTCTATTTGTTTTTGCCTCAATGTAAAAAAATACTATATAATACATTAACATACTTTAAGGATTATTCACTATACATACTGAGTAATGAATTATATTAATAGTAATTAAAAGTCTTACTGATTTTTAACTTCTTTTTCTTTCTGAAAACAATAAAATAAATATGTCATAGAAAATTATTTATTATTTATTCGCCTGTATTTCTAATCTAATTCTGTAAATTATCTTCCTTGACGTTTTGTTCTATATGGGCAGAATTTTCAAGCAAAATGTGTATTTGAAAAATTGTACCCAAGTTTTTAATTGGGTATTGGATATTTGAAATTTCATAAAGCCAGTTAAACTTCAGCAATCTTATTAGGCGAAGGCAAGCATGATATACTTAGAAAAACATCCACTTACTTAGTATTAATAAAGGTATCAGACATATAATCCTCTTCTGCGTCATCCATGATTCATATCAATCGTCCACCTTCAAGCTTGCTACCTATAAATACAGTTCATGATTATTTTAAAATGCATCAAAACCACTTTTCTTTCTAGAGGAAAATTCCATACTTATTAGATGCAACGCAACAAACTCTGATTTTGATCTTTGTGCAGGATTGTTCCATAAGACCCTGATTTCTTAGCTAGCCAGAGCATCAGCATCAGCACAGGAGAAAACCAAAGCAGGGCAATGATAGGATGTTGGTCTTTGCCCTGTAAATTCCAGATTCAGCTCATACTCATTCGTGGAAACTCACTGGGGGAGGCTAGTTTACTTAATTCAACATACCTATCTAGACTGCTATTGTATAACTGACTGATCTAACCATCACGCAACCCGCGGCAGCAACGCTCAAAAATTTCTCCTCGTTTGCTATTCCTTACCAATAACAAAAAAACAGCCCACCAGACTCCCCACTCCCCAATTCCTAAGCCGCTCCTGCGCCTGCGCGCCTCGGTGGCCTCACTTCCTGAGTCTCAAGAGCGCATGCGTCTGAGCCGGCGCTGCTTCAGCTGGTTGTGGGGACGGGCCGGATCGGGGGCGTAAACTGTGGCGACCTTCGGGCTCTGGCTGGGTCGGTGGCCGCCGCTGCCTAAGGTGGGATGGTCAGTCGGGAAAGGTTGGGCAGGGAGACGCGGGGCTTGCACTCGGTGGGGAAGAGCCCAAGGGGGAAGGGGGTGGGAGGGCTGACAGGCCATAAGAAGGAAGCGGGAGCGCAGGACCACGGCTGCCTCCCCGGGTGGGAGCCGGTTCACCGCGGGCTCCCCATTGTAGAGGATCCTTCGGCCTGAAGGCACCGCCCGCCGAGGTGGCATCCATCGTCCCTGCGGATGATCCCTTTTCCCTGGGTGGATGGCAGGTGTAACAATGACCCGGGGAGCTGGGACCTACCTTTTCTTTAGCCCACTGACTCAACTGACGGCAGCCTCTTAAAGGCCCCTTTCCAGTATTACACTTTGGACCGCCCTCCCGGGATAGTCTGCTATCCGAGTGGCAAAGCTCCGGGAACCGCTAGATGGCAGAAAAGAGGCAAAGTTTCCTGTGTGTCTCCTTGCTGTCGTTCAGGTTTTGGCAGTCTAGAGCTGGTGACCCTAGGATGCAAAGGATATACAGGTAGTCCTCGACTTACACCAGTTCGTTTAGTGGCCATTCAAAGTTACAATGGCACCGAAAAAAGTGACTTATATGGCCATTGTTCACACTTATGACCATTGCAGCATCCCCATGGTCATGTGATCTACATTCGGATGCTTGACAGCTGGTTCATATTTATGACAGTTGCAGTGTCCTGGGGTCATGTGATCATCTTTTGTGATCTTCTGACAAACAAAGTCAATGGGGAACCCAGGTTGACTTAACAATGGTGTTACCAATTTAATAACTGCAGTGGCTCACTTAACAGGTGTGGCAATAAAAATCATAAAATGGGACAAAACTCATTTAACAAATTTCTCACTTAGCAACATAAATTTTGGGCTCAATTTTGTTGTAAAGGCTCAAATGTGGTCGTAAATTGAGGACTACCTGTACTCCATAGTTGAGCCCAGGATGGGACATCCCCTCCTTTGTAATAAGCCATGTTTGCATAATATGCTTACCTATCTATACATCATAACTGTTTTATTATTATTGATTTGCTGTTATTGCCCCATGGCCTTCCATTTCATCTAAGCGATTCTGGGAGGTTCGTAATGGATAAACATAATCCAATAAAAATAAGTTAAAAATCAAGATACAACTATAAAAGCTATTCATAATCAATTTACTAAATCCACATTTTTTTCTGTGTGTGCATGTTGTTCTGAACCATAAACTACTGTATACTTGGCAGCTTGGCGTTTCAGCATGTCATATCAGCCTGTGTGGGGTGAAGGGACTCCAGTATGGAACTATTTCACACATTATGCAACATCAAACCTGAATTTGTGAGGTGCCTCTACTGCTAATAAAAAGCCGGAGAAAATCCCAACTCTTACCATTGGTAGTTGAGAAGTTGGTTGGGCAGCAGCTTCAGAGGAGTCTGGATGAAGCAGATTACCTGGACTTTTTTTTATTGTATGCTTCCCAGAGTCACATTTTGTGAGATGGATGGCTGTATGTATTTTTATTAAATGTTTATGCTGTTCATCTCCCCTATAAGGTGACTCTGGGCAGTATAAGTATGATGAAATATAGTAATTATATCTGAATTTTCAACTTTCAATGCAAAGTTTTAAATCAGAGCAAAGTTTTAAATTAAAAAGTTATGTGAATAGACTTTATAGATTCAAAAGAAAGGTGTTCTTTGCCTGAATAATACATTAAAGGGCTGAAATCTGGCAATCAAAGCATATTTTTTGTTTCAACCTTGAGTAACTGTATTCTCATTATTATTAAAACTTAAAAAATATTCTATATCAAATTTGCATGTAATAAATGAGTTCTTTCTTTAAGATACACTTGCTGATTAGAATATTGTTTTTTCTGTTTTTATTTCATGTTGATATTTCCTTGTTAATTTACACTGGAAATTGTAATACTTGAGAGTACATTTTTTAAAAAAATGTAGGATCTGAATCTTTCAACAATATGTATTTTTGGAATTAAATAAAATACTACAGATTTCTAAAATTCATAGATAGACCTAAGTGAAACCATTTTAGATTAGATTTTACACTTTTGTCCACACTCTTATTAAGCAAACAATTAGTTACAATCATAGTATGTATTTGATGTGTTTACTGAATGATCCCTTTGGGGGCAAAGGTTGCACAGTACAAGGAATCATTGAATGGATTCACATAACCACAAAAATTTTAACCAGATTGTCACTAGATCATACAAACAGCCTCCCAATCAATTTGGAGTTGAACAGTACCAAAATTTAATCAAATATTTCTAGGTTTTTAATGACTTAATAAGATGCACTGATTGAACACAGTAATAATTTAGTTACCATATATGTGTACACCAGTACACATGTGTGCATGCACACATAATAGTCACATTATTATCATTGGTCTTCCACTCTTTTTGATAGAGACTTTAAAAAATCTGTTGTTTGTAGCAGATATGTAGGTAATTGAATTAATAAAATACGTTCTATAAAAATAATAGATAAACTGATTCAAATCCACTTTAAGACTGTTTTAGGTGGGATATTTTAAATCTACTGTTCTTTGTTTTTCTATTTATTTGTATAATAGGAAACAAGGGTAGTTTCTGTACAAAAAGAATTTAACCAGCTATGGAACTTGCTCATAGTTTATTATTGAATGAAGAGGCCTTGGCTCAGATCACTGAAGCAAAGCGACCAGTTTTTATCTTTGAGTGGTTACGGTTTCTTGAGAAGGTGCTTGTAGCTGCTAACAAGGTATACTTTTATTTTTTTATTACCGGTATTAAATTTATTTGTTACCCATCTCACAGTTTGAGTTTGATAATTGATTTTTTTCAGCCTTTATTTTTGTATTAATGATTCTTCTGTAATATGACCAAATTGCCATGTCAGAAATATTTTGAACTGTTTGATAATGCATATTTATACAGAAAGTCCATTTTCTGTTCTGCTGTATAGGATTATTATTCTATTCTATTCTATTCTATTCTATTCTATTCTATTCTATTCTATTCTATTCTACTCTGTTCTGTGCTGTGCTGTGCTGTGCTATGCTATGCTATGCTATGCTATGCTATGCTGTGCTATGCTATTTTGAAAAATGCCAAAGGCATTTATGGAAATAAACTTGAGAATATAGCAAGTATTTTTAGCTTTATTTAATGAATCCTCTAGTCTAAATTCATGGTCATTAGTTTTATGTTCACATTTAAACTATAAAAATAAACTTTTAGAGAACATCTGAAATAAATATTTGTATGACATAACAAAGTAATAATGAACTTCAATAATTTCATATAAAAACTGAACAAGATTTCATTTGTTTCATTAACAGACAGATGTAAAAGAAAAACAAAAAAAGCTTGTTGAACAGCTAACAGGTCTTATCAGCAGCTCTCCTGGACCACCAACAAGGAAATTACTTGCTAAAAATCTTGCTGCTCTATACAGCATTGGAGATACTTTTACTGTCTTCCAAACACTCGATAAGTGTAATGATATCATCAGGAGTAAAGATGATACTTCTGCCTATTTACTGACAAAACTGTAAGTAAATGTTACCTACTAGAAAAATTCCACAACTTCAGAAATGTATTAGGAAATATTTCCAATATGTAAGATCATATGAAACTATTTTATTTGATTATTGTATGCATCTATGTAAAATACTTAAAATATGCCAAATTGTTGGTGGATACATTATATTTGAAGAAAAAATAGTTTTAAATCACGAAGTCAAAGTTACATCCGTTTTCTTGTTACATCCGTTTTCTTGTTATCTCATTACTAATCTGATTATCTGTAAAATCATTGCAGTATCCAGATTATACATTTAGATTATTTGAATTTAAAGTTTATCCAGTATATGAAGAGGTTCATCTTTGCTTCAAAGTATATTGGCTTGATGCTCCCATTTAAAAGACAGATGCCTTTGAGCTGAGTTTGACTCGTGGTGATTAAATGGACGATATTTAAGGAAGAGTGGAGAAATGGTTTGCTATCGTCTTCTTCCAAATTATTATTATTTTATTATTTCAAAGTTTAACCTGAAGACTTGGGATTTCCTATTGAATCTATTACTATACAATAATTAGAAATTATCTTATCAAAATTATCTTGTCTTTTGTAGTACTGCAGTGGCATGTGTTGGAGCATTTTATGAAAAAATGGGAAGAATGCTGGGCAGTTCTTTTCCTGAAACAGTTAACAATCTCTTAAAATCTTTAAAAAGTGCTGAAGTAAGTAACAGCAATGTTCATAGAATATTTGAATTTTTGTGCTGTTTTCATTTATTTAATTAAGAGTCTTTTAATCTTGTACGATAAAAATTAATTTTGGACCATCTAAATAAAAACAAAATTCTTATGTCATAGATTTTTGTGATCTTCAGTCAGTTATATGGTTCATGAAAGCTTATGGCATAATAAATTTGCCTGATGTTAAGATGTCAACAAAATCTTTGTACTTATCAAGGTTGTAGTGAGCTAAAAATAGAGATATATTTGGCAATTAGAAAAATGTGACTTGTGATTAACATAATTACTGCTTGAAATGTTGCATTGAATCTCAGTGCTAGTTCATATTATTAAAAGGCAACCAACTAAACTTATAGCTGAGCTGAAGCACTGTTTGACTAGATTCATCTATTATCCATACTATATACTATACCAAATAATTTATACTCTACAACTACTGAAAAGGAGTTGTTCTCATAGATGTTGGAGAAGTAGTGTTTCCATCAGATCTAAAATTTGTGAAGTGAATAAGAATTACCTCCTGTATCAAATGCCCCTTATAGTTTCCTAGTTTAATTTTGAAAATAAAATTAAAAGCAAATTCCTATTTATTTATTTATTTTTTAATCCTTGGAAATGGCTGGAAGAAATGATAATCTTTTTTAATAAGGATGAAATGTGTCAAATATTAGTGAAATAAAATAATATATGTTTGAAAAAGAATGAGTGTTGATTTATATGTTCCATAAATTATGACTTTGGAATAGAATTCCTCAGCAACATATTAAAGAATAAGGTTTATGATCTTCATACTATATTAAAAGATAATATTTACTATTATGATGAAGAGTTCCATTTTTAGAGATACAAGAATATTTTTCATTACAATATATACTGTGTTTAAATAAATGAGAAGCATGGTTTTGGTAAAAATACAATATGTTTATGTCTTCCGGTGATTTGCAGTCACAGGGAAGGAGTGAAATATTAATGAGTTTACAAAAAGTCTTAAGTGGCCTGGGAAGTGCAGCAGCTTCTTGTCACCGTGACATTTATAAGAATGCCCGGTCTCTCCTGACAGACAGAGCTATGGCTGTGCGCTGTGCAGTAGCAAAGGTAAGTTTGCTTAATTTTTTAAATGATAGAAACATTACTGCATCATTCATAGCGCTTTCTAGGTTATCTAGTGTTCTAAGTGTGCTTTTTATGTTGTACAGCTTAGTGTAGATATGGACACTGCTCTGAAGTCACACAGCTTTTTTTGTGTGTGTGCTACAACCAGCGTTATAGATTCTTCTGGAAAAGTACATGATATGTTAGTAGTTTGGTTTTTAATCACTTTCTGAAGGTGCGTAGCTTCACATTCACATTCTTACATTCACAGTCTTATTTCTGACATTAAGTGTTAAAGTTGCGATGCAAATCAAATAAATTATGCAATTCTGATTGAAGGCAGAATTCCTGTTGCTGGGATAAAATGCTGCTATATTTTTTTGCCTTTTGTCCGTATCTAGTTTCTTCCCTTTAGGTTGTTTGGTGTCAAGCAAAAGCTGATTTTATTTTTTGACAGATTTTGAAGTTGGAACCTGTCCGGAGATGGAATCCCCACTACACAAGACTTTAACACTGAAAACTATTGGGAAAGCATTTTAGACTTTAATGTTCCATTCCTTTCACCAATTCCAAATTTGATTATAATCTTTGTGCATATACTGTAGTATATACAACTCTCTCAAAGTGAAGAAAGGTTCCACTTTATCTTTTATCAGTTACATTTTTTTTTTAAAAAAAAGGATGGTATTGTGATGGCTGAATTTAAAGAATGAATGAATAAGCATTCTAAAAGTATTAACAGTTTTGGGATAATTTTTTTGTAGTGTCTACTAGAACTGCAAAATGAAGCTGTATTTATGTGGACATCAGAATTAGAAAATGTAGCAACTCTATGTTTTAAGGCTCTGGAAAACTCAAATTATGGTGTACGAGTTGCAGTATCCAAACTTCTGGGGACAGTTATGGCTACGGCATTGATACCAAAGCAAGCAGCAGGTATTATACATTGAGTTATTCATATCATTATTATTTTGTTTTTCAGCAATAGACACATTGATAAGCTAAATATTTATTGTTAACTGTAAACAATGATTAAAAACCCTATACTTTCACAGTTTTTAATTTGGTGAAGATTTTGTATTAATTTCATGGTTAAAAATACATTGGTATTTTTAACATGACATGTTAGTTACCAAAATCTCAAAACTACAATGAGAACTGATTGAAAATATTCCTTTGAATAAAATTTCCTGTTTATTTGTTTTAAGTGATGCGCCAGAATGTGAAGAAAGCAACATTAGAAGAGGTTTTGGAACTCATGGCTACTGGTTTTTTGCGAGGAGGATCTGGATTCTTAAAAAGTGGTGGAGAGATGTTAAAAGTAGGAGGATCTGTTAATCGAGAAGTACGAGTTGGGGTTACTCAGGTATGTTTATTTTAAAATGCTTCAAAGTATTTTCACAACCAGGGAAACTAAAAAAACCCAGGTTTCATAGAATTGTAGAAACTAGTTATGTATATACTAATAAGCATATAAAGATTGCTTTTCATTATTTTACACTTAAGTTCTTACAGCTCCAGCTGTAAGATAAGTATATATTGAGATTCAAAGAAGTATTCAAGTAAGCCCAGTGGGCATTGGGCTGTTTCTTGAAAAGGCAAGTGATAGAATTCTTTTGAAATGTGGAGCCTTTTCAACAGCAGTAACAAGTAGCAGTGAATAAAATTTGTTTACTTACTTGTTTATGCTAAAGAATAAAAATCCCACGTGGAATGCTACAGGCCTCATCCTTCAGGATCTAGCTATAATATGCTATACAATTGAGTAGCTTAAATTAGTAGATCAGTGAAGATGCTGGTTAAGTTCCTGAGAAAAAGGTTTTGCTCAAACTCTGATAGTCCTATTCAACAAATTGTTGGAAACCCTCACTTTTGAAGGCTTCCAACAACCTTGAGGCCATATACTATGAGATTGTCTTATATGATCACAATATTACAATTATTATTATACTAAAACTATAACTATGATGAGAACTAGTTATAGAAATTATAATTAGTTTTCATCATAGATGAGGTGTTAACTGAGCTTGATAAACCTATGTGATTGTAATATTAGAGCAGGCATGTCAAATTCGCGATGTCTCGAAGCTTTTTCGCCATTGCCGGCAATGGGGTAGGCGCGGCTCCGGTATGATGAAACCGGCCCATGGGCCGGCAGTTTGACACCCCTGTATTAGAGGCCCTGATCTGGTATTTTCACTTCAGAAACAAACATAATATGGTTTTAAGGGGTGGGATGGGGATATTAGAGAATTGAAGGTAAAAAATGTAAATAAAATTTTAAATTCAGAATACAAATCCCATATACCTTAAGTAACTTAATAATTTTGAATTTTCAGGCCTATGTTGTCTTTGTCACAACCCTAGGAGGTCAGTGGCTAGAACGCAATTTTGCAACCTTCTTGTCACATGTACTGGATTTGGTTTCTCATCCTCGTGCAACTCAAACTCATGTAGAAGCTGTCTACTCTCGAAGATGTGTCTCGTTTATCCTCAGAGCGACAATAGGAAGTTTATTGGGAGAGAAGGCACAGATTGCTGCTGCTAAAGATATTTGTCAGGCTATTGATAAACAGATGAAGGCAGTAGGTAAGAGAGCAAACTTTAGTGTAGGCATGTATTGTTTTTACTATCCTTGTCCAATCTTTTGAATTCTAGGATAAGGAGGTGCTAGTTTTCAAATTTATTGAGCTACGCGTGTATGACACTGGCTTATGTGGTTATGATATAAATGAGATCATTTGCAACAATTGTGTACCTGAAGAATAAAGACTGTGAAAATATAATGCTGTACAGGTAGTCCTCGATTTATAACCAGAGTCACAAGGGATTCCCCCCCCCCAAAAGCTACTTATGACTCAGTCCCAAAGTTAAGGCCACTACAGCATTCCCATGGTTGTTCACCCTTACAGCTGGCTGCAGGGACGTTGTAGCGCCCCACTGCCTATGTCATCCCCATCCCACACCACATCCTCCTCCTCACCCTGCATCATCCATCTCATACTTATATTTTGAAGATCTCTGGAACTTGAGTTAGGGAAGGAGGGTCCGTGGGCTTCTTCCTCGTGCACTCTGAAATACTTTTTGGGAACCCAGTCCAAAGCAGTGCGTTTTAAGTGTAACGGAATGCTGGATTATTCACCATTTCCTAATTTACTTTGACAGAAACAGTTGTGAATGATGCTAATATTGAAAACAAATCAGGAGCAGCAGAAGTTGCCGCAAGTCAGCATGTCATGGTTTGTGCTCTTCAAGAGCTGGGAAGTTTAGTTCAAAGCCTGAATGCTACTGCATCACCACTTATACAGGAACCTTCTATAGGTAAATCATTCAGATTGCCATGCTATACACACTAAGAATATTTAATAAATTTATTTATTTATTTATTTCTACCATTTAATTATGTATGTAATGTAATACCGATGTGAAATATAAACCTAAGTACCAGTGAAAATGAGATGTTTTGGGCTTTTCTAGTTTTCATCCAAGTGATGGGAAGTTTAATTGATTAAGTGGATAGAATAGGTAATTACCAATACACTTTTGTTTGTTTTGTTTACTTAAAGTTCAGTTTTCCACCTTTCTAAGGCATCAGGGCAATTAATAATAGGAAAATGATATAATAGTTACAGATTTAAGAATGTAATATAATCAAAATAATAAAACACTAAAATATTGATTTTATTGATGTTATTTGTTTTATTTATCAGCATAATCAAAAAGATGAAGCATAAGCAATAACGCATAAAGATAAAAATATAAAGCATAACAGAGACTTGGGATTGGGTGTGATTTTTGACTTTTTTATGCTCAGCCATTTAATAGTTTAAAAAAAAAAAGAATTGTATTTTCTATTTTCAGCTTTATTCAGTGTCCAGAGTTGCTACGGTGGGAAAGGTGGCCATAGAAATCTAGATAATACGTAGTACATATATTGATCAGAAATCTGGGTGGTTCGTTAAAATTGTTTCCTACATAAAAAGAAAAATTATCATGCTAGTGAACCACCAAGGCAGAAAAAGCGTATTTTCCAGGATAGACTATAGCCATTGAATCTGAATTTGGTGTCCAAAGAGTGCTTTGTGTTAAATGCTTCTTGATGTTTTTAAGACTTTAAAGCATCAAAAATAGATAGCCTAGTATCTTTTGCTACTCAGTATGAAAGATTTACTTCATTTCAACTTCTTTCTTTGACCAAATCTACTACAAATAAATGTTTTGGTAGTTTCCTCAAAATATTTTCTTCTCTGGTTTGTTTTCAGGATTGCTTGAGACTGTTACTTCAGTTCTTCTCCATCCGAGTATGGCTGCTCGACTTGCTGCTGCATGGTGTTTGCGCTGTGTGGCTGTGGCTTTGCCTTTCCAGCTGACTCCGTTATTGGACCGGTGTGCAGAAAGGCTTAACAACCTGAAGACCTCCCCAGAAGCTGTTAGCGGGTACAGTTTTGCAATGGCTGCTTTGTTAGGTGGAGTTCATCAATGTTCTCTAGGCATCCCCCACGCCAAAGGAAAGGTGAGATTATTAATACATTTCTGCATTGTTTTGTCTATGCCGGGGTGGAGAAGGAGGCTGTCACAAAGTAACATGAGCTATTTAATGGAATATTCCAAAGAAATTGCATTCAAAGATTTGCTTTCCCGAATGTTAGTTTCCCCGTTATATTCAAGGTTTAAAGTCTGAACAGCTCAAGCTATAGCTACCAAGGAACATGTACTTCTCTGTGAACCTGAAATATCTTAGCCATGCCAAAAAGGAAATGCCTTTTTATAAACACTGTTATGCTTCAAAACTAGGAAGGATCCCTTTTGAAATTATGATTGCTCCTTCCTAGTTATAAGATACTAAGTTGCTTCTTTTTAATCTGACCTCTTAAATTGCTCTAGCCGAGTCTAGGAGTTTTATACTCTCATGCTCATTTTTATTACAGAATAGTGCTTATTCCTGGGTAAATACCTTTTTCGTCACAACAATAGAAGCAAATTTCATTTGACGTTGGAGCATTTCCTCTTTTTTGCTCTTCTTTTCAGGGCATTTCTCTTATCGCTTTCCATATCTTGATTTTTTTTTCTTTAGTAATCTTTTTGTTTGCCTGCCCTGAGTCTCAACCAACCCCTTCTTTTGTTTGACTTCTTCATTTTACTGTTTAAAGGAAAAAATAACTTGAATAATAATTAACTTAATATTAAATAAAGTTTTTATTTTCTATCCTGTGTTAAGGTTAGGTTATGAGTTTTATTAAGAAGCTTTCTAATTCACTTCTAAGTTGATTTTCCCTTTATTTTAGATGGTTGTTAGCATTGCTGAGGATCTCTTGCGGACTGCTGCACAAAATAGCAGGCTGTCCTTACAGCGAACCCAGGCTGGGTGGCTTTTGCTGGGTGCTCTAATGACTTTAGGTGTGTATGCACACACTCCTTTCTTTTAGCAACACAGTCTGACTTGCACTTCGCAGCAAGATTGTCACTATCTCTTTAATGCTAAACATTATCAGGTTCTGCTGTTGCTACCAAAATCCATATTATTTTGAAAGTGCAGTTACCATGCCAGATTGCTTTCGTTATGAAGTAAAAGTCTAGGTAGAAATATACTCTGATCAGTAGCTAGGAGTATTAAATTACAATTAGCACATTGAAGGATAACAGAATATTAAAGTTAGCTTTAGTTGATTTGAATCGTTTAATGTTATTAATATGTAAGCATATTTATAAAGGTACAAATATTTCTATAACCTTAAAATCAATTATAATTACAGTAAGATTCCTAAATTTACTCTACAAGTTATTTATTTTAATAGATAATTCTATTTTAATTAAAATTTGTCAAAGTGGCATATAAAATATAAAGTCGGTTTTTGAAAATGCCATCTACAAATAGCACTGAAGTCTGTTTAGAATTCTTTGGCTTTATCTTTCATGAAGATTTATTAAGCCCCAGTATCATTTGTGTTCTTGGTAGGTCCTTCAGTTGTCCGTTACCATCTTCCTAAAATGTTGTTACTGTGGCGAAATGTATTTCCCCGTTCGCTAAAGGAATTAGAAGCTGAAAAAGCTCGTGGAGATTCCTTTACATGGCAAGTAACACTGGAAGGACGCGCAGGAGCTCTCTGTGGTATGAATCTCAAATATACAGTACCTTGTCCAGTACTATTTCAGCCAGCCTAACTCTATATTTTATGAATAAAATAATTAGCCAGAATCAAAAGGACTGAAAACGCTATTCTGAATAATCTTTAGATGTTGATTCCTTGTGACAAAGTGAAGGAACTGGTACATATGTTATGACCATTGAAATGCAAAATATTAAGAATACATTTGGAAAAATGCAGCCGGATTGTATTCCATCATATTCATGTTTGGAATATGCTAGTATATGAGTATGGATAGGAATAGGATAGGATGTTCTTAATTTTTTTTAACAGGATACAAATATAATTGAATTGAGCACTGTATTTGTTAGGTGACCATATTATGTATGTGTCAACGCTGCAACTTCGTTTTCGGTTGTCACAGTTGGGAGGAGGGATGTGTGCTTTTAATGGTAGACATAACATTAAGTTGTCCTGTGGGAACCAAGGTCATTGCTGCTTGGGTTTTGGCGGGCTGAGCTTTCTCTTAGAAAGCCCGCCAACATAATTTATTGGGGAATGTGACTTATGACATACTACTGAGGTGGGAAGTTCAACTTTGTAACTTTGTAACAGTTGGGAGAGAATTTCACTCTTGGTTTCACTTTTGATCCTGCCAATACTTTGTAGCCAATAAATATATTCTTTAAGGAAACCTTTTGCCTTGGAGTTCTGGTCTCATCTATCGGAACCATGACAGTATGTGTGTTTGTGTGTAGCCAGTTTAACTTTTTTTTTTTTAGTGGAAAGCTGTAGTTTGAGCAGAGAGCCCTGTTTCTGAGAGAGAGAGAAAGAGATAATGACATATAGCAATAGCACTTAGATTGATATACTGTAAACACTTCACAATGCTTTACAACCCTCTCTAAGTGCTTTACAGAATCAGCGTATTGCCCCGAACAATCTGGGTCCTCATTTTACTGACCTCGGAAGGATGGAAGGTTGAGTCAACCTTGAGCCGGTCTGAATCAAATTCCTGAAATGCAGAGTTAGCCTGCAATACTGCATTCTAACCACTGCATCACCATGGCTCTGTATGTCTTTTCTTCCCCTCAGTAATTTTATTTTGAACATATGTCAACTCAGCTGTCCATTGCATTATATATTTGATGGATATGTTTACACTGATTTTTTAAAGCTAGCATTTCTACTATTTTTGTTTGTTGCTAGCTATGAGGAGTTTTGTTGCCCACTGCCCTGAACTTCTAACAGAAGATGTTATTCGAAAGTTGATGACACCTATTGAATGTGCTATGACAATGATGTCTCAGTAAGTATGTTTCTTAGAAATTGAAACTAGTTTTCTTTTATAATCAGTTTGTCTACCTAATCACTAATAGAACACAATCTGTGATCTGTTTTCTTATTAAACCACTAATCAACCTCTCTCCTCCTCTGTTAATCTTTTTTATTTTTCCCCTCTCCAGATGGATATGTGGACGTGGATGGCTAAATTGTAATAAATTCATGTGAAAGAGAGCTCATATACATATGGGTGATGAACATAGAATAAGTTCATTAATACCCTGCCTTCTCTCTCAGTACCTTTTGATCTCACCAATTTTCCCTCTGTAATTTCAAAGGGCAAAATAACATGTTCCTCTACTGGCACATATCTTCCAAAGTTTATAGGGGAAAAGGTGGTTTTATTCCCAGTATTCTGTATCTACAGTATAAATTAAATAGCTTTTTGAAGTAATGGTAATTTTCATGTTTTTTTTAACATGATAGCATTCCTTCTGTAATTAAAGCCCATGGAGCACATCTGAAGGCAAGTGCAGCAATGGTTCGATTAAGGCTTTATGACATTTTGGCTTTGTTACCATCAAAAACATATGAAGGTAAAATTCACGTTTTTCCCCCACTATCTCTCCTGTTCTTAAATATACCACTTTAATATGAAGTAGAAGCTTTGTAAACATTTTATTTCTCTATTTTTTTAAATGACAGAAAGTTCAGCAGGAGAACTCTGTGCTCCCATATACTCACTTTCATGCATAGTAGTCCTACTCTCAGATAACATTTCCTGCAACTTTCTAGGAGTTGTGTTCAAATAATGACCTTATAATCATAGAAATATTATGGGGGAATTGCTCATCGTACAAAGCTACTGAAGCTTCTGTAACACAGTATTTTGCCATGGGATTTCATGTGATCAGAATATTATTAGTTCTGCTTTTTCTGTTTTAAAACTAGGCTGAATCATGTGATGCTTGTTGTTTAATGGCCTGTGTAAAAACTGTATTTTATTGTTTTGCTCTAGGATCTTTTAATCCACTTCTTCGGGAGCTGGTGGCAGAATTTACTCTAACAGACAATTCTGCTAATACAACCACCTCCCTGCTTAGATCACTTTGCCACTATGATGATAGTGTTCTTCTTGGCTCCTGGCTGCAAGAAACAGACCATAAATCAATTGAAGATCAGGTATCCGATCTTGTTTTCAAATCCTTTCCAAGTGTCAATTGCTTTTAATTACACACTTGTTATGTGTGTGACAAATAAATTGCACATTTTCAGTTTTTTAAAATATTAGCATGTTAAATCTTAGTCAGATTGTTAAGACATAAATTCATTAGGGAAACTGTTTATTTACTAAAGTTGAGCTTGGATGGCTGGATGGGCATTTGATACCGAAATGGAGCCACCCCAAAATAAAATGGGTTCTGCATTCAATCCTTCCAGAGTTGCCCCATCAGTTTCCAGAACAGTAAAGCTAAGAATATGAAAGAAATGAAAAGATCTTTTGAGACTCCTGATGTACTGAGCCCAGTTCTCCATAGCCCTGGCTAATATGGGAATATTAGTGAAGCAATATTTGGAGAGCAATAGTCCCCCATGGCTGATATAGGCTGACATATTTAACCCAATTAATTGTTTTATAGCAGATATACAACTTCCCTAAATCTTGGGCTTCCCCATTTATTTCACCATGCAGCTTTCACTTCTGCTTTGGGAATATGGACTAGTATATTAGAGGAAGTATTGGAAAAAATTATATTGTTATTAATGTTTGAGAAAATCCATAACTTTTGAAGTGATGGCATCTTTTCCTCCCCATTCATTTGATGCTGCTTGCAAAAATACCTTCTTATAAAGTGTAGAGACTGCTGCTGGCAATCCCACATCTGGGTACTTAGAGAGGCAGAAATTAGACATAGTGCATACAGTATAATTTCCAATATCACTAAAGGCTCCTGCTTCAGGTTCCCTACAGCAGTACTTTTAGTAGGAGCTGAAATACAGTGCAACACTTGGCTTGCAATATGTTAAGGCACCATATAAGAAATTGATAATTATTTCTAGCAAGTTGCCTTTAAATGTATAGGAATATTTGTCTGACCCTAAAGCATATTGTACATTGTGAATAGAATAGAATAGAATAGAATAATATTTATTGTCATTGTGTAACAATGAAATTAAGTGCTGTTCATAGTGCACACTACACACAAGTAAAAACCACAAATAAGAACATACATTATATACATACGTCCTTCACATTCTGTTCACCATTGTGCTGCCCCTAATATTGCACTTCAATGTTGCACTATAAATAGTATTTAATATAGTTACAGCTCTGGGATAAAACTATTTTTCAGGCTAAAAACTGAAGCGGAGAAGGTTCTAGTAAAGATACAAAGTTGCACCTTCTATAGTTATTGGGTGCTGTGCTTCTCTAGTTTTTACACATTGTGACGTATACTTCCTTTTTATATTTTAGAAAGCCAGTTTGGTCTAGTGGTTAAGACACCAGTCTAGAAAGCGGGAGACTATGAGTTCTAATCCCACTTTAGGCATGAAAGCCAACTGAGTGACCTTGGGCCAGTCACTCTCTCAGCCCAACCCACCTCACAGGTTATTGTTGATGGGAAAATAGTGTGTTGGATATGTTTACCACCTTGAGTTATTTGTAAAAATAATAGAGGCAGGATACAAATAAATAAATATTCCAGATAGAAACTTTGGATGAAAATGTATGTTGTGTAGTTTCTATTTCAGAATAACTCAGGAATTTCATGCCATACTGATAATTATATGATTGAATCCATTTCACTGAATAATGCAGCCTATGAGAAGGTCTTCACTTTGCTTGAGCTGAAGGGCCCACCACTAACATAGACTTTCTCTATTACATGGAAGGAAAAAACCAGATGTGCATGTGCAAGATAAATGGTACTTGGCTTAGCAATAGTACTTGCAAGAGAGAGGTGGAGTCTTGGTAGACCATAGATTGAGGGTGAGACAAGAATGTGCTGCAGTTGCTAAAATAAACAATGCAGTTTATGGCTGTATCAACAGAGGCACAGTATTGTCATGCTATTTATAGCACTGCTTTATGGTGCACTGGTCAGACAACATCTGATATACTATACCCTGTTCTGGTCACTACAGTACAAAAAGGATGCTAAGGAATTGGAACGAGTGCAGACAAGAACAACAAAGATGGTAAGGTTCTTGTAGGCTAAATCCTGTGAAGGAACTTGGTCTGCTTACCTTCAAGAAGAGAAGGGTAATATGAGACAGGATAGCAGTCTTCCAATACATGAAGGGATGTCACCGGGAAGAGGCAGTAGATTTATTCTTCCCATTATCTAAGCATAAGACAAGAACCGGTGGGTAGAGTCTTTACAATCAGATATCTGAACTTGAACTAAGAAGGAATTTCCTGACTATGAGAGCTATTAAACAGTGGAATAGCCTGACTCCTGAAGTTGTGAGTGCTTCATCACTGGAGGTGTTCAAGAAAAGACTAGACATCTATTTGTTCACAATGGTATCAGGATTCCTGTATTCTGTAGGGGATTGGATTAAAAGTACTCCAAGGCCCCTATCAACAGTCTGATTCTCTGATAATGAAAAATGGTAATGAATAACAGATATACTTATTTGGGGATATAATTGTTCTACAAAAACTGAAAATGCATTGTATAGTCCCCATAGAGTACTCTTTTAACTAGGACAGGGCTAGGCAACCTTGGCTCTTTTATGACTCATGGACTTCAACTCCCAGAATTCCTGAGCCAGCATGGCTCAGCTTGGAAACTTTCCCTTTCCCCTCAGCATGGCTGGCTCAGGAATTCTGGGAGTTAGAGTCCATGAGCATAAAAGAGCCAAGGTTGCCTATCCCTGAACTAGGACAACATTTTTTAGCTGATATGAAATATTATGGGATAAAAAATACATGTCTCTGATTTCAAATGTGCTGATACTTTACAGCTCCAGCCCAACAGTGCCTCAGGTAGTGGTGCTCTAGAACATGATCCTTCCTCCATTTACTTGCGCATTCCAGCTGGAGAAGCAGTGCCAGGTCCTCTTCCATTGGGAGTATCAGTCATTGATGCCTCAGTGGCTCTCTTTGGAGTTGTTTTCCCTCATGTGTCCTCCAAACACAGGTTTGTTATAATAAAAGCTAACACTTCTATACCTCATCAAGGTGTTCTTTCATTCAGTAATATCAAAATGAGAATCATACAAAGATAAGTTATCCTTTTTCCAGTTTTGTAATTTTTCAAATGTTACAGCTTATCTTTTGGAGAAAGCTAGCGGAAGTGCCTTGTATGTTATTTGATTAGCATACTAATTATCTAAATGTGATAAAATGGCTATAATGAGCAGGAGTTCCATCTTATTTGACATTCAAAGGTAATTTTTATCTAGAAATTCTCTGACCTTACATTTATTTCCAATACAACTGTTGGTTTCCACATGTTATCAGTGTGCATATTTCCTCAAAAGGGGCTAAAGCATTCCTTCCCAACTTGATGCCCTCCAGATGTATTAGGACTGTAATACCCAGAATGGCTAGCCAGTATGACTTAAAGTTCATACTGATGAAATTAAAGAATTATATGGATACTTCGAAATGTGGAAGGCAACTAGAAATCTAAGAGAATTTGGGGAACTGTAGGGGATGGTGATGGAGTTAGGTGAGGAGAAAGGCAGCTAAAGTTGGATGGAAGAAAAAGAAATCACTAGTATAGTTAAAAGACGAGAAATACTGGTATCCTTTGTGAGGGTGATTGTATAATGAAGCACTCAGGAGACATTTACTGATAAAACTAAAGAGAAACAACTTTCTTCCTCATCATTATACAATGAATGCGCTTTTAATGACTCATAAGGTTCCTTTGAATAAATGAAAGTCAAAATATCACCCCCACCACTTGCACACCTAAGATATCACACTATAGGAAAAAGAATTAATTAAATGATAATTTCAGTGCAAGAACTACTTTAAGTTGTTCAGCAATAAGTTAAAGCATATTCATTTATTTCCAAGAAACTTAAAAGTGATTATGCCATTCTGGATTAAATAAACCAAGTTTCACCACAGCTGCAGTGAATCTCGGCAGCACAAGACTAGATTTTTAGAAGTAAACAAAGTAAACTTCAGAGTTAATTCTAATTACATTAATTCATATCTGACAAAAGCTGCTTTAAAGTGTCAAGATATTTAGCAACTATTACTACTGGAATGTGGATGGTTGCTATTTGAATACTAGTTTCCTCATATTTCTATTTTCAGGCTACAGATGTTGGATCATTTTGCAGAATGCATCAAACAGGCAAAAGGCATTCGTCAACAAGCAGTGCAGCTTAATATTTTTACTGCTGTTCTCAGTGCACTAAAGGTAAATCTACTTCAAAATATGAAACTATAGTGTTGCTCTCAAATAATGGAATGGACTCTTAGGAGCTTTTCCTGCTCTGTTGGTTTTTAGTAAGAGACTTGTTGCTTCAGCTAGGCCAGGGGTCTTCAAACTTGGCCCTTTTATGACTTGTGGAGTTCAACTCCCAGAATTTCTCAGCCAGGCATGCTAGCTGAGGAATTCTGGGAATTGAAGTCCACAAGTCATAAAAGAGCCAAGTTTAAAGACCCCTGAGCTAGGCCTTTTTAGTTTAATTAGCACACAGTGATGTTAATAATTTTATCACCCTTTAAACAACGGTTTTATTGTTACTTGACTTGAGTGCCCTTTGGGTGGAAAGATGGATTGTAAAGTGAACACACAACGATAATTTTATAATTAAAATGTAATGATTTGTAAGATGCTGAAAAGCGAGTATATCAGAGCTCATTCATAAATGTATTTTCTTAAAGTAATCAATGACTGCTTTAAAGACGCTCTAGATAATGTTTTAAAGTATTACCTTTTGTAAAAGGGCTTGGCTGAGAACAAAAGTACCTTAGGACCAGAAGAAGTCCGCAAGTCTGCTTTGACTCTCGTAATGGGAGCACTTGACAATCCGAATCCTATTTTGAGATGTGCTGCAGGAGAAGCTCTGGGCAGAATGGCACAGGTGGTTGGGGAAGCAACTTTCATTGCCAGAATGGCTCAGTACAGCTTTGATAAGTATGTTGTAATTTTACCTTAAGTAAAACAAGAACTATGCTAAATATTACTTCTGTTTGGGCTTTTTTGTTTATTCTTTAAAATTGTCTACTTTTGTACAACATATGAAAAATATATAAACTATGTATGACTCTTATTATTGGTAGAGGTTCTGTTCCAAATCATTCATAAAACCATGAATAATGAAACCATGAATAACGAGTAGTTAGATTCTGGAGTCTGTGCTCATTTTCCTCAGCCAAGAGAGGCTGTGTCTTCCTGCTTGCAAGAGCAGTACCAGCTTCTATCATTAGTAGTTTATTCTAAGGCAGGGGGTCTTCAAACCTGGCCCTTTTATTGCTTGTGGACTTCAATTCCCAGAACTCTTCAGCCAGCATGGCTGGCTGAGGAATTCTGGGAGTTGAAGTCCACAAGTCATAAAAGGGCCAAGTTTGAAGACCCCTGTTCTAAGGTTTCAAAAAAAAAAAAAATACTACCTCAGCCCAATCCCATTGGAGCAAGCCATAAGCACTCTCCAGCAGCCATATTAAACCCAATTAAGAGGTTCTTATGACACTGAAAATCATGTAAACGTAAGAAACTACCACAAGACATTTGGCATGATGAAGGCAACATTCTTCATCACCAGCCAACTAATTTGCTCTAGAGAAGAAAGCAGCCAGATACCAAAAGATAGCCACTCAGAACCTTACAGTCAGGCTGATCCAGCAAGATCTGTTATAACCAAGTGAGAAAAAGTAACAAATATACTATGCAGACAATCTAACTCTATTCTGAAAAAGAAAGACATGCTTTGCAGATATGTAAAAGCCCATCTGCAGTTTGTACACATATAAAGAAATAAAATGGAAGCCAAAATGTGGATATGTGAAGATCTTTTATTTGTATGCCCAAATGTTGTCTACAGGTAACAGTTGTGAATATTCAAAACTGCTAATACATGAACTGTTTATAACAATAATATGACAATAATTTTGGCTGAATAAACTATAACTGGAAAAATTTGGCTGTAAGAATGCACATAAATGAAGTTGATCAGTATTACTTCCTTAGTTGGTTGATTAAAAAGAAGTGTGGCCTTTGTGCCAAGGTAAGCTTGCTATGATGCTATGCAGTTTTTGTCCCCCTTCTCTCACCCACTACGGCCATTTAGGGATAGAATTTAGGAGGATGAGTGGCAACTGGCAAGGCTGTGGTTCTGGATCCTGAGGTAGTAGAGACCGAGTGACTGCTTGGAAATGGATTAGGAATGAATAGTAAATGAGATCCAGCCCTCCTCCCATTACAGTTCCTACCTAACTGCTTGACTAAAAGCCCTTGTTGCTTCAATTATGGACTCAGATGCAAATGTGGCATGTCAAGCAGTGTTTGAAAGCAGACATTATTCAATGAAGAGAAGTTACAGCCTCTCTGGCAGTAGGCAGGGCAAGTGCCTTGGTACAAGAGATATCTTAGCACAGCTTGAGCAACTTAGACAAAGAGATTCTGTTGTAAACTCTGCTGCTGCTTTCTTCCAAGATTATCGCCACATAACCCCAAACAAATTCAGAAGGTGTAAATACTTTTCAGTTCAGTGGATCTTACTTTGAAAAAGAATACAAAAATGCCAGTTTATTTCATTTGTTTTCTGCCCGAAAGGGAGTGTCTGTGCAAATACATGGCTAATTTTGGTGTCCAGATAACTTGATTGGCTTTGGGTTCTAAGTATTCTAAAAGTTTGGAATCGTGTGGAGTCAAAAGGAAGAAAATCAATTTAAAGAGAAGGTTTGTGGTTCCAGAGTTACAATTCTTTTAATTGTATTTATTTTATATCAGTTCATGGTTGTAGAAAAATAAGGGATTTGTGTATTCCAAATGATTTAAATGATTATAACATTTGTTAGGTTTAACACTACAATATGGAACATTTTTATGTATGTGAAAAAAATGAGGGAAGAAGTGAGAGCAAGAAAGAGGGAAAAATTCAGAACATTTTTCTGATTCAGTTTTTAGCCCAGATTCATTTACTTAGTAAATTATTCATAAATGCTTTATATTACAAATATCAGGAAGATACCCCTGAAGAAAATCGTGAAGATAATAATGAAGACAAAAGCTTAGACCCAATTGCTACTATCCTACATTAATTTTCTAATATTGTTGGAATTTTTAAAAGTATGTTTTTAATGGGGAAATGGAGTTATTTAGAAGTATAAACAGGTTTTAACAATTTAATTATAAAATTTTGTTTAAAATAATGGATTTAATGATTTTTTAAAAAAAAAAATATTGGCAGGTTGAAATCTGCTAGAGATGTTGTTTCAAGAACTGGCCACTCTTTGGCCCTTGGGTGTCTGCATCGCTATGTTGGTGGAATAGGTTCTGGGCAGCATTTGAAAACCAGTGTCAGCATTCTGTTAGCGCTAGCACAAGATGGAACCTCTCCTGAAGTTCAGGTAAAATTAATATGCATTCATATACATCAGGGGGGTCAAACTGCCGGCCCGCAGGCCGGACGTTTCATCTGGAAGCCGCACCCACCCCATTGCCAGCAATGGCAAAACCGTCCTGATATGTTGCGCGACGTCACGTGATGTCACGAGTTTGACATGTCTGATTACATTGTATGAACATACATGATAGGAATATAATATTTATGCTTTGAAAAATATTCAGATATGCTTTGGACTTCACACAAGCGTATAGTCTCTCTGCTATTCATTTAAGAAGCATGACTTTTTTGGTTTTCTGCAAACTTGCTTCAGCAAATCCACTCATTAAAGTTAGCATGACTCTTGTAATAAAATATTTTTAACATAATAAGGCAAACTTCTTGCTTTAAAATCTTTATTCGTTATCCTTTTTGTAAACAGCTGAATTTAAAAAAAACTATTACGTGTATGTTATAGAACTGTCGGCTAGAAATCATAAATTATATTTGTTAGTCTGCTTGCTCTTGTTTTGTGAGGCATAGGGACATTTACGTTTCTTTAATTATCATTATAATAGGCAGTTCCTGTACAGTTCCCAATCTAGAGAGAGATGTTAATGATGTTAGTATATAATTTGAGAATCCATTTATTATATAGATATCCTCGACTTTCGACCACAGTTGAGCCCAAAATTTCTGTTGCTAAGTGGGGCAGTGGTTAAATGAGTTGTGTCTCATTTTATAACCTTTTTGCCACAGTTCTTAGCAAACCACTGCCGTTGTTAAGTGAATCATGCAGTTGTTAAGCAAATTCGGCTTCCCCAATTGACTTTGCTTGCCGGAAGCCAGCTGGGAAGGTTACAAATGGTGATCACATGACCCCAGGACAGTGCTACCGTCATAAATACATGGCAGTTGCCAAGTGAATTTTGATCATGTGATCCTGGGGATGCTGCAATGGTTGTGAGTGAGAAAAAAAGGTCAGAAGTCACTTTTTTCCAGTGCCGTTGTACCTTCCAAAGGTCCCTAAACGGAGTGGTTGTAAGTGGAGGACTACCTATAGTTGTAGCCTTTTAAGGATCCTAATTCAGATGAAAGCATATGATTAAATTACTCATTCTTCTTCTAGACATGGTCTCTCCATTCACTTGCTCTGATAGTGGATTCCAGCGGACCAATGTATCGTGGCTATGTGGAGCCTACCCTATCTTTGGTCCTTACCTTACTTCTGACAGTGCCTCCCTCCCATACAGAAGTTCACCAATGTTTGGGTCGATGTCTAGGTGCTATAATAACTACTGTCGGTCCTGAGCTTCAAGGTTAGTATGAAAACAATAAAAGCATTGGACCTTCCCTACAGTTTTATGCATATTACACTGCATGTGATTTAATACAAAGGTACAGTGCTTTGGATCCAAAACCAAAAAAAGTTCTTCAAAGCAGACGTGAGTATGTGTGCTGCTCTTCTTGGCACATCCTTAACAAAGCTACTAATTTTCCTGAGATTGCATGGCAGAAGCATGATCCCTGGAAAATAGGTGTTTAAGTTAAAAAGGTACTGACAGTGCACCTACAATCATTATCAGACATATGTTTCCACACTGTTGGCACCTTCTTAAACTCCCAGCAGGTATTTTGTTGACCCCAGGTGGCTATTGTGATTCTAGGAGTGAGGAGGTGCCAACAAATGTTTGTTCCAAGACACTTTTTTGGCTTTAAATCCAAAGTGAGAGGCAAGTTTACTATTTTTATTCTGTTTTTCTTCTTTTTTACTCTAGTCTTATTCTATGTTATGTGTATTATATACTTTACATTATTATATCTAAGAACTTCTGATTCTCAGAGACTGCCTGGACAAGTCCTTGCAGTTTACTTGGCCAGGTTTTTCAGAAGTGGTTTGACATTGCCTTTTTCCTAGGGCTGGGAAAAATGCCTAGCCCAAGATCACCCAACTACTTTGTGCCTACGGTGGGACTATCACTCACTGTCTCCTGATTTCTAGCCTGGTACTTTAACCACTACACCAAACTGGCTCTTCAATCCAGATTATCTAACTGTAACTGCATGTAGATGCGGTTGTTTCTAGGCTGGTTTTATGATATACCATACTAGTGATTCTTGAACTGCCTCGGGTCCTGGTCATTTTCGGAGCAAAATTCTGAGAATTCATCTTGATCTTTCAATAATATTTAATCAGAGATTTTTCTTTAAGGTTTCATACCATCCGAAATGTATCTTAAGGAGAATACCCCTCAGAAATTATATTATAGAGTTCAGTTCCTTTCGCAGCTCAGTTTATTATTTAAGATACTGTTTGGCTGTTTTGCATAAGCTGCATCTTAATATGGTGTACAGTGAAGTGATTAAAACATTACACTGGAAGTAAAACTGTATAAACCAGTGGTTCTCAATCTTTCTAAAGCCGCGACCCCATAATACAGTTCCCCATGTTGTGGTGACCCCCAACCACTTATACATCACCGGGTGCCATGGGCGTGGCCAAAGAAAAGGGGGAAAAATGTCAGACAGCCTTGTTTGGCGACCCCCGTGAAATGGTCGTTCGACCCCAAATGGGGTCCCGACCCACAGGTTGAGAACCACTGGTATAAACATATTTATACACCCTAACACTCATGTGCCTGATTGCTTGTAACCTTCATGAGATTGAAATTTGACAAATTTGAGGCTGTTTCATTAAAAGCTGCTGTGGTGCTATATTGTCTAGTAAGCCAAGTCATTTGATTGTGATTTCCAATGCTTCCTGCCAGAAGTTAGAAGTTGCTCCCACTCTCACTGCTTTCCCTCCCTTCCGGTGGTCATTCTATTTCTCTCTTTAGATAAGGAAATATCTCTGAAATAATCAGCCCAAAGGTCACAAGTTCTCTAGTATTCATTAGTAGATAGGTTAGCAGGAAAAGGAACAAAATAAAATTTATCCATAATATACAGAGAAAATCCAAAAGAATAGATAGATCTTCAACACTATAGGAACTTAAACATATAATAATAGACATCTTATAGATTTCTGATGGTGGGAGAAAATGTTCAAAAATTTATTATTTAATATGTAGTGAATATCCTAAGTTAAGTCCTTTTATTTCCTTAAAGCAGAGGTCCCCAACCTTTCGGGCACCAGGGACCAGTTATGTGGGGAGAGGTTTTTCCACAGACCAGAGGGGCCGTGGTTTTGTGTGCTGCCTGCATCCTGTGGATGGGGCTTTCCTTGTTTTTGCGGACCGGTTGCTGGCATGCTGTGGCCTGGTACTGGTCCACGGTCCGGGGGTTGGGGACCCCTGCCTTAAAGGATTGTACTTTTCTTGGGTATTAAATTGCAAGATACTCATTTGGCTGTCTTTCATTTCACAATTTATAAAAGTTGATTTAAAAATGTTAATTTTGATAGGTAATGGAGCTACTATTTCTACCATTCGTTCCTCCTGTCTGGTGGGATGTGCAATTACACAAGATCATTCTGACTCTCTTGTTCAAGCAGCTGCCATTTCCTGTCTCCAGCAGCTTCACATGTTTGCACCACGACATGTTAACCTTTCCAGTCTTGTTCCCAGTCTTTGTGTAAGTATATTTTGTCCTTCCTACCAATAGCAATAGCACTTAGACTTATATACTGCTTCACAGTGGTTTACAGCCCCCTCTAAGTGGTTTACAGAGTCAGCATAATACCCCCAACAATCTGGGTCCTCATTTTACTGACTTCCTGAAGGATGAAAGGCTGAATCAAACTTGAGCTGGTGAGAATCGAACTGCCAAACTTAGCACTGGAAGTCAGCAAAAGTATCCCAAAATAGTGTCCCACAATGCTCATGATGATACCCACATTGTCAGATCACTGCTTGTCGCAAGCATGTATAAAATGTACTTTCTATCTTTGTAATAAAATATATAAACTATAGATCTTTCTGTTAATTTGTAAGTTTTTGAGTGCATTGGAAAGTCTGAGGTAGGCATTTAGATTTTTTAGATTTTTAAAATGCTTTTATCCTCTGAATGAAGATGAGACACAGTGTGGTATACTTTTGAACCTTTTATGAAACTAATTCTTTTGTTACACTTTGCTGAAATGGCGAAAACACAAATATTTTTGGAATAATTGTTAATAAATTAATAATTGTTCAAAAAGAGTTCCTTGCAGAATAATTTGGCACTCTGCATATTGTTTCTTTCTGTGAAGAAAGATCAGGAGGTTGCTATGTTACGTAAAAGTAAAAGATTTAAATATTGGAAGAAAGATATTTAACATCTCTGTTTAAAAATTATATTTGGCTTTGTCATAAACTGAGTTGAAGTCCATGAATCTTAAAGTTGCCAAGGTTGAGAAACACAGATTGAAATGATCTTACATAATAAAATCTGTAGGCAGCAAACAACTGATTGCCATTAATCTGTAGAAGTACAAATATTTTGAAGTAACCAAGTGCTTTCGGCTGCTTTTGGATGATTATAGGTTCACCTATGCAGCTCCCACCTGCTTCTACGTAGGGCTGCAGTGGCATGTTTGAGGCAGCTTGCCCAAAGAGAAGCAGCAGAAGTATGTGAATATGCCATGAGCTTAGCAAAGAATACTGGCGAGAAAGAGAATAATGGGACAAGTAAGTATCGGACCAAACAGTGGAACTTCTTAAATAGGTTTCCTGTTTTTGTTTTTCAACAAACATTTTTCTCTCTCAAAATTCTGCGAATAATATGAACATTCTCTCCTTTCACAGGTTGATAGATTGTTCGTAGTTTTCTCTTGATTGGCTAGAGAAAGGCATTTGCTGAGCCTAGGCCTGCAGAGATAAATAGCAGTTTTATCCTCTGCATTTTTAATTAACTGTTTTGTGTAACATTGAAGGGTGCTTCTTAAGATATGGAAAGATGAATCAAATATCTGATTAATTCAGTCTGACTGAAAATCTAGATGAAATCTTGCTGTAGTTTTAGCAGGTTTTTATACACATTGAAGATCTATGGTACTATAATGTAACAATTATTCTTGTTTCCTTAGTTGTAGCCATTGTATTAACTATTATGATAGCACATGAAGTTAAATAATTCACTAGAAAAATCTCAGAAGTTGTACCACTTAATATATGTTTTGCAGATATTAATCCCTTTGCCCTAGGACTTGGCTCCCGGAGAGATAGTCATGGCAGACATCAAGGAATTAATATAACAGAAACAGGACTTGAAGGAGTTCTTTTTGGAATGTTAGATCGTGAGACTGATCGGAAGTTGTGTTCTGATATTCATGACACTTTGGGCCATATGCTTTCATCTCTGGCAGTGGAAAAGCTCTCTCACTGGCTAATGTTATGTAAGGATGTCCTCGCAGCATCCAGTGGTAAGAATCTGAAAATGACTTGGTAAATGAATGAAGAAAATATTATTTGTTGTCTCCTCTTTCTATAGAGGTTCTTTGTTTACTGTAAAAGAACTATTCAGTTTGCAATCTGTTGTGTCTTCGGCAAATCTTTGTATAAATAATTAAAAGGTCATCTATGATAAACCAAAATCTTTTTATTTATTTATTTGAATTTATGGGCCACCTAATTCCAATGAGCTCTGGACAGCTGATAAATATTTCCTCAGACAACAGATGAAGTAATGGAAAAAGCTTTGAATGGTTTTTGTGCTTTGATTTGTGCAATGGGGCTTAATAAATCCCTTCATAAATGTGGCTTTTTAAAGAATTTTTTAAATTAATGTTTTGAATGAGATAAAGGAGAAGGTGCGTATTTGTAGAGATGGCCCTCTAAAAGTTCTGTGATTTTTAAGTTTTGTGCTATAACTGCCTAAATATTAAAACCATATTATTTGAAATTTAGCTATAAAATTAGGTTGTAAGCAGGTGAGCTCAATCAATAATCCATTCATATATTTTCCTGACTTTTAATGGTACATCTATGAAATGGATTTAAATGTTAATTGTGTTTTCCACAAATAGATAATTGAACTCATAATTTCAGTTATTTAGGCATATTTTGAAGCATTTCATTGCAACATAATACAAGAAACTAAGGTTTGTAAAACATTAAAATGCTTATCTTTAATTATTAAAAGGGTGACAGTTTAACAAATTGGCCATATACTTTCTTTTCTTTAATTTCTCTCCCTTAAAGACGAATTTCCTGATTTTTCAAAATGTTATTTTGTTCTGAGTTGCTTTCATTTGTAACTGAGATATAGTTGTATGATTTTTCTTTTTATACATTGTGTACAATGTATACATTGTGTACATTGTACTGCAAATGTAATGTTTGAATGGTTCAGATGGCTTAAATGGATCAAAACATAAGGCAGGGTTTTTAAGTGACAATATCTGGGAAGTAGTGAAATTCAGTCTTCTTTTTTTCTCCTTTATGTGTCATTGTTTTCTTGGTAGAAATGTTAACACGTTGCCTACATTCTTGACAATTTTACCACAGTTTCCTGAGAAACAGGCTATTTAAAGGCAAAACTGCAATTATGAAATTGCAATACCTGAAATTACTTGCATTTCACATGAAGGTTCATATGAGCTATTAATTTCAGATGGGACCATTAGGTGAGGTAATGATCGGAAATAAAGCTGCCTTTGTGATGGCATTCCAATTGTGAACGCTGTCTTGTCTTTTCACTGGATGAAAACAAAGCTGTTCTTCCACCCTTTTATATGATATTATTTTAATAACTAATCTTGGACATTTTATTCAGGCCTCAGTCCTAAATATTTTGTACCAGTAATACATCTCTTACCGTATACAGATATGACAACTACAGTTTCATTAGGAGGTGAAAAAGATGAAGATTTGGAGAAGAAGGATGAAATGGATGATGATACAATGTTTACTACACTGGGTGAAGAAGATAAATCAAAGCCTTCTGTGGCTCCTCGCTGGGCTACTCGAGTATTTGCCGCAGATTGTCTGTGTCGAATTATCATGCTCTGTGAACATGCAAATAAAGCCCACTTTGATCTAGCTCTAGCCCGTTCTGCCAAACTTAGAGATCCTAAAAGTAAGGAAGTGCCTTTTTTCTTTTCATTTTTCTTGAATTTGTTTCTTAGCTACTTTGAAATATCATGAATGAGTAATCAGATATTCTTTTTGCTTTGATGAAAGATTGTTGGAGCCATATTATATTTCAAAATATATTATAGGCTATATGATTTGACATAATATAGCAAAATGCATCAGAGATACATTACAAGTGTGTTTGCTTGCAGGTTTTTTGTCTTCTAGATCAGGGGTGTCAAACTCAGTTTCATTGAGGGCCACATCAGCATTGCAGTTGCCCTCGGGGAGCCGGGTGGGTGTGGCCAGGGTGAGTGTGGAGTGGGTGTGCCTATTGGGTGGGCACGGCCAGCTCTACATCATTCGCGTTGAGGGTGCCTGTGGGTGCCTAGGCAGGAGTGGGACAGATCTGAGGGTCTCTGGCAGAAGGGGGTGGGACCAGGGCAAGTGCCAAGGCATGGTCCACTGGAAGAGCCTCACTGCCTGCTGAAACCCCTCCAAGCTGGATATGTGAAATAGGCAAGGGCCATTTGCTGACCACTTCCAAGCGATGGTGCATTTCTTCATTCCTCACAAAGGGTGACACCTCCCCAGCATGCACCCAGGGAGCAGGGCCGAAGCGGCAGGGGCTGTTTCCTTGCTGTTTCCAGACGGCCTTGTGGAGCTAAGATTGAATGCGTTTCAGCATAGATGGCCACCACAAAATTGTACACTGGCTCCCAGCCGGCCTGGGCCAGGGCCAAGGCAGTGGGGGCCATTCCCTCACTGTTTCCAAGATGGCTTCATGGGCCACATGAAACCACTTCGTGGGTCACATGTGGCCCCCGAGCCTTGTGTTTGACATGTCTGTTCTAGATTTTAAATTGCTTATCGAAGTATGTGCTGCCTATTTAGATTTGTTTTTCTACAGTTGAAATTTGGATGAAAGAAGAAATTTTAAATTATGTTTTGCTCCTTAATATTCTGATGTTCACTTTTGAATACTGTTCTTATATCATTCCCTCCTTCTTTCTTTCACCTTTTAAATATATCTCAGACCGTGGTTTATTGTAAAGCTACTCATCATAGTTTCCTCAGCCAGGTATAACGCAAAATATAGTTAATTCAATAGAGAAATCTTAAATGTAAAGACAATGAAAGTAGTGGTACAAAGATGGAACAAGTCATTTTTTGCAGGCTACCATTGTGAGCTTTTCAGAATCATCTGAATGACCAATGTGTTTAAAAGTTGGGACACTAAAAAAAAAATGTTCAGATGTTTCTGTGATATACTGTATCTTATAAAACAAGACACTGAATATTATTTTTGTTAGAGATTTTAGAAACTGCATGTTAAGGGAGGCAATTTATTTACATCCAATAGTGATTTTTTTCCTTAACAGAAGATGCCTTATGTTCTCATAGCTCATGCCATATAATTTTTGCTGATGTTCCAGGGAAGCAATTTCCAATAAAATAAATCATCATCATTTTAACACACAAATTTCGTATAGGGATTCAGTCTTTTGAAAGTCCATAAAAATGCATTTCATCTCTCATAGTTTTTGCACATCCAATATAATGTTGATATAAGGTAAAGTTTTAAAAGATGCTAAATGCAAAGAAAGCCATGATTGTAGGCTGTGTTTCTCATCTTTGTACTCTTCGAATAGGTCTGTTTTATAATCTGAATTAAGCCTTTGTTTCAAAAATACTGTGCATTGTTCCCTTAACCAAATTAACCAATGGCTTGAATCTCAGAAAGGATCACATGCTCTTCTGTGAATAATAGACACGATGAGCTCGCTAAATATAGTTTAGACTTTTGCAGAACATGAGATGAACTCATGTGTCATTATTTTTTAAAATTCCTATCTTGAAAAGAATACAAGAGAAGTCTTGGCATTTGAAACAATATTTTTGCTCAGGTTTTTTTGGGGGGGTGGTGGGAGGCTTGGCTTTGCTGAAACTGGAGTAAACGCGCAACTTACATTTTTTTAAATCAAAGCTGGCCAATTGTGAGTGGCTTTTGAAATAAGTCCTTTTCTGGTTTTTATTTTCAGATGACCTTCTAGTGCTTCATCTCTCAGACCTTATTCGCATGGCATTTATGGCTGCAACTGACCACAGCAATCAACTGCGAATGGCTGGTCTCCAAACACTTGAAGACATTATCAAGAAATTTGCAGCAGTTCCTGAGCCAGAGTTTCCAGGCCACGTAATTCTAGAACAGTATCAAGCTAATGTAAGATAATTTTGGGTTTTATATGCCAGTTTAAAAATCAGATGGAAAAAGCTATGCCTTTCATCCCAGTATTGCTTGTGTCGGAGTTTTGAACGCATATACCAATGCTTTTTGGATAACAGTGGTCTGTATACAGACATGGAGTTCTGTCAGACCTTTACTCTTGATTTCATTTTATGAGGATTGACTCTAAAATCAAGGTCAGGCATTTCTTCATAAAATGTTGGATTACTCCAAGAAAAAATATTCCCTAATTTCCCAAAGTTCATCAGTTAAAATTAATGTGATTTTGCTTGTTTTGTTTTGCTGTATGAGGGTACTGCACGCAGACTATATTGTGTGTCTCAGAAAAACACCATTAATTCATTTATTCATTTGAAGAAATATAGGAAAATCTCATGAGGTTTTAAGTTAGAGCAGTATGAGATTTGGCAATTTGATGAGATTTTGACCATATTAAGAGTTGTTATATTGCATTATAAAACGTCAAGTATTCAAAATTAATGTAATTGTATTGCAAGGATCCATTAATATTTTCAGGGGGCATATAGTGATTGCTGTTTTCCATTATACACAGAAGATTTCAGTTACAAAGTAGTACTTCATATGAAGGTTGTGATCTGATGCTCTAGACTCGTACAAATTTAAGATAATTACATTCTAAAATATATAGTGTGAATTATTCATTCATATCTTTTGTTTCCTGTGAATACTTATTTGAACTTAAAAGAGCCTATAAAACAGTGATGGCGAACCTTTTAGAGATCGAGTGCCCCAAAACTGCCCCCGCTCCATCCCCTGCCCCACCCCTGCTCTGCCCCCCCATCCCCCACCCCGCCTGCCCACAGTACCATTCACCGCCTCCAGGACCCGCCGCAGATCGCCCAGGCAGTCCAGCAGCACTATGGCGGCCACACCCTCTGCTTGCACCCTGCAGCATCAACTGCATGATGGGGTGTAACGGCAGAGTCTTGTCTACGCTGCCTGGCTGCCATGTCCTTGGCTGCACTGCTCCGTGTGGCCACGCTTGGGGGTGACTCTCCTTCAGGGGGGCTGCTGGAGAGGAGAGAGTCACGAGGGGAGGCAAGGCTGGGGCAATGGCACGTGTGCCCACAGAGAGGGGTTCGAGTGCCGCCTCTGGCACCCGTGCCATTGGTTCGCCACCACTGCTTTAAAAGAATATCTGTTATTCTAGAGCTGTATCAAATAGCAATCTTGTTCTCTCCATCCTGTCATTACAGTTGCTCTTTCTTTAATCACCTAAGACAGACATGCCAAACTCGCGACGTCACGTGATGTCGCGTGATATATCAGAGCTTTTTCCCCATTGCCGGCAATGGAGTGGGTAGTTTCCTCATGACGCATCGGGCCCCCGGGCCAGTAGTTTGACACCCCTGACCTAAGATATTAATAAACCTGACTAGATCCTAGAACTAACCTAGAACTAAGGAGAAACTTTCCTGACAGTTAGAACAATTAACCAGTGGAACAACCTGCCTCCAGAAGCAGTGAATGCTCCAACACTGGAAGTTTTTAAGAAGAGACTGGACAGCCATTTGTCCAAAATGGTGTAGGGTTTCCTGCCTGAGCAGGGGGTTGGGCTAGATGACCTCCAAGGTCCCTTCCAACTTTACTACTACTACTATTATTATTATTATCAACATGGTCTTTATAGAGGGACACTATGAAAGATCCATTCAAATCGCATGAAGTGCTTACTTCCTTTTTGTCTGACACCATTAATTCCATTGCTTATTACAGAAATGTTAGTATAAAAAATACTTTAAAAAAAACCAGTACTTTATGGATCTGTATGCTTCTAAAATTGGATGTTGTTTCTCAATGAAAATGACACTAATAGATGAAATAATTAACATAGAATATAGGAATTCCAATTTCGGTTGCTGAAATATGAAATGTTTTGCTTGCTTTCTTCTTTAGGTTGGGGCTGCTTTAAGACCGGCTTTCTCCCAGGATACGCCTTCAGATATAACTGCAAAAGCTTGCCAGGTACAAAGAAAAGCATTATTGCAATTTCAAAAATTCAAAAGGCAATATCTGGAAATGAGAGAGAAATGGACGGCAAATTGGACATTTGACTAAAAATTTGACTAAAAATATGTAGTATAAATATTGTTTCAGTGTTTTTCTTAGAACATTATACTGAGAAAGCAACTCTTTTCTTTAAATTTTCTGATCGTCTGTATCATAGTTCAGTTTAACTATCTTTGAAGGTGTTTAAGATACATGCATAGGGATTTTCCCATTTTGGTATGAGAGGTATTCTTTCTGCTTTTCCAAAAGGCAGGGGATAATTATTTGTATTAATTTGAAAATTTCTTTTCGTTTCTTTTGTATCAGCCGTTCTCTCTTTTGCTGAGATGAGATTTGAACTGATACCTTATTGGAGCTATTCTTTCATTTAGGTATGCAGTGCTTGGATTGGAAGTGGCGTAGTAAGTGACCTTAATGACCTCCGTCGTGTTCACAACCTTCTTGTCTCTTCTTTGGACAAAGTACAAACAGGAAAAGGGTCTTCCAGCCAGCTGTATAGGGAGAGTGCCACTACGATGGAAAAACTGGCAGTACTCAAAGCCTGGGCAGAGGTAAATGTTTAGCAATTACAATCTAGCAATTAGTTATTCTAGCTTTCCTGTGTACTGAAGGATGCATTCAGTGCAAATGCTCTGTAGTTCCCTGCTGTACCTCTCTTGATTTCATAACATAGAAATGTAGCCAAAATTAGCCAATTAACTTGCTTGCTCCTATTGCAAGCAACATCCTTCTTTTTTAGGTTCTAAGCATAAAACAATTACTTGAGTGATATTTGGAAGATTTTCAGCCTAGCTGAGTATTTTCACTGGCAGAATGGAGGAGAAAAAAATCACTATCAATGCTCTTCTTGCTGGCAGTACTTAATTCCAGTTATGAGTCTGTTCCATAAAGTTGGATAACATTGTGAAATAGCGATAGTGGTATTTGAGGTTACAGAGAAAGAATAATTATTGCTTACAGTTGTGGCTGTTGTGATTCATGCATGTGGTTCTGTGTTAGCTCCCTCGATTTAAAAGCCTCTGCTTCTCTTCTAATTTGCTTTAACAAGAGGTAGCAGCTTCATCTTCTATTTCTCCAGATGTCCAGTTGATCAATGATTAGTCTCCAACATGACATTACATTAGGAGTCAATATTTCTCAAGGCAAAAGTGTCAGTATGTCAACGATCAACAAGCAGCCTAGCTTCACAGCTCAAAATTGCAAAACCCCCATTAAAACATAGGAAATGTGGTGAAAATAACTTTAAACTACATAAACTGTTATGTTGACAGAGCAAAACAAGCTATTATAATGTCAACATGTTTCATGTTGTCAGAATTGATATGGCTCCTAGTTTCCAGCTTGTCTATCTCGACCAGAGTATGTTTGAGCCTTCTAGCTATCTGGCATGTACTTCCAGGAGCAGCAGTTATTTTGAAATAGCTCAGTCTTTTCTCAAGGTACCACCATTCATGCAAAGTTTGCTCCCATTATTGGGATTGTGATAGGCACTATCCAGACCACAGTAAGATCACTCTAACTCACTCTTGACAATTTTAAGGCATGTGGACTTCAACTCCCAGAATTCCACAGCCAGCATTGCTGGGAGTTGAAGTCCACATGCCTTAAAATTGTCAAGGTTGAGAAACACTGCTCTAACTGATAACTTGCATGTAGGTGCAGTTCTCTAGATCTTAGTGACTATACACTATTTTATGTCTTTCTTGTATAGCAGCTGTGCACACTTTTATGGTAGAATATGGCACTGTACTGGCAGGCTTCTTGAAGCACTGGCAGTAACAGTGCACAGATAGAAATGTCATGCTTCAATCCTGGCCCTCTTCTTCTCTTACAGGGGGCCCCTAATAATAGGAAGCATAATAGCACATAATAATAGGCTTTGCACCATCTGTGTCAACAATTATTCTCCCCTGTTTCAGCAGAACTGGCTTTGGTTATTAATCTTTAGAAAGTAAGTTCTAGTTCCAGTGGTTCCAACATTTCTTGTATTTTTTTCCTTTGTTTTTATGGATTCTGTGGATCTGGCCAGAATCATTCAGGGCAGATATGCTATTCTGTTGATGCTGCAATGGCCTCATCAACTTTTTCCATTACCAGTTTGGTCTAGTGGTTAAGACCCCAGGCTAGAAACTGGGAAACCATGAATTCTAGTCCCATCTTAGCCAGGAAAGGCAGGTTAGTCACTCTCTCTGTCAGCCCAACTCACCTCACAGTGTTGTTGTTGTGGGGAAAATATGCTCATCTCCTTGAGTTATTTGTAAAAATAGTAAAAGTGGGATACAAATAAATAAACTGCTACCCAGGAAAATATTTGTCTCCCAACACAATTTGACTGAGCATTTAGACATAACTACTTTCAGATTTATGATCGTTCAGCTAAGGATCACTTCTGTGGCAATTTCAGTAGCCCTAATGGATGGCTTTACTGATTTTTCTTCACCCAGTTTTAAAACAGTTTTGAAAAAGTTTTACCAAATTTGTTTCTCCATAGTGTATGTCCTCTTCTTAAAAATTCTATCCAGTATTACCCATGTTGCTGTTGCTTGTTAGTCTCCAGAATATGCCTTTTTCATTTTCTGACATGGCATGGCATAGCATAACATTTCACTTATGTCCTTCATTCAGATGGGCCCTATTTGATCTTTCATAAGGACAAGATTTTCGTTTATGCAGAGGTTCCCCCCCCAAAGATAGTCTCAATTTGTGTCATGTTTTTTGAGCAATCCCTCTCAAATTCTCAATCCTGGCTGGACTATGTGGCATCTTGTGTTTCTTAAAACTTATAACCTCTAAAAGATAGTCACTTTCATAATTTAATTGTAGGGAAAGTATTTTATTTTATTTCTAACATTTTGCTAAATGACCCACAGCCCCTGCCAGACTTTATTATGATCTAACTAATATCCATATTCTACTGTTCAGAGTGATTTGATGAGGACAATAGATCTTAAATGTTATGGAAAAGTGTAATGTTGTTGAGATCTACACTCCCCCTTCTGATTGAAATTACCCATGTTCCTCAGGCGCTATTCATTAGGCACATAGCTTCTGACAAAGCTACCCTATATCATGTGTTACACGTTTCACTTCTCCAGATTATATTAACATGTTAATTGCCTGTACTGCATATTTTATACAGACTGTAATGAAGAATTGGTTACTGATATTTTTCAATTCATTCTGGTTCTGTAAATTTCCGGTCTGCTGTACATTTAGGTTTGAATTTAGTTCATCTTAATGATGATCCTTTAAAATTTTATCCCCTTTGGAGATTGTGAGAATTAAGAAAAAAGACAGCGGTGGCAGGGGAGAGTCCTGCTTTTATATAATGTGTGTTATGGTATAATACAGAGCTCTTGCCCAAATCCTAAGCTCTCTTAGGATTTTCTCTTATACGTTTTCATTTAAAATTTCTAATACATCTGTTTTTAAAGTTTTTTTTTTAACCTCATGGTTACTGAGCCTTTAAATTAAATTGAAAAATACTGCTATAGTGCTTTAAGCCAATGTAAATTAGGATACTTTCCTAAGAAATTTCCTAAGAGTTTTCATTTCTTGCACTAAATTTAATGCACACATAAAGCACAATAACTGGGAGCTAGTATGGTATGCAAAGTTTTTAAATGAAATACATTGCACGTACAGACTTGCTGGCTGATCTTAGGCAACATTCTTATCTCAGTCTCTCTTCCCTGAATGCAAAACAGTCAAGAAAATAAAGAGCTATTTTCTTGGATTGTGGTGAGAATGAATATCAGAGGACTTGTAATTTGATGAAAAATGTGATTACTAAAATTTTCTTGTTATTCAATAGTATTTAGACACTTTCTTTACAATATATATAATGGTACTAGTAAAACTAATTCAGTCACTATCCAAATTCTCTTTTTTAAGTTTTTAAAGCAATCAGAGTTCAACATGTTTAATGACATGTAAGATATATTTTATATTCTCCACACATTTAGTAATACGTTGCATATACTTTATCTAAAGGTATATGTTGTGGCTATGAAGATTAAAAAAGAAGCAGAGACCAAACCAAAGAAAGCAGCAAAAAATGGAGGGGATGATGACAACGATTATGGCGCAGTAGATGAACTGCCACCAGATAGTCTAATAACCCTTGTTCAACCAGAGCTGCCCACTCTTAGCCGTCTCTGGTTAGCTGCGCTTAAAGACTATGCTCTTTTGACATTACCAGCTGAATTTGCAAGTCAGCTTCCTCCAGACGGTAAGGCATAAATTTTATTCAGAAACCACTTACAAAGGTAAAAAACAGACATTAGGATGATTATCAATTTACTCTGCTGTCATTTCTGACATGACAGAACATTGCAAAAATACAAGGGTACAATTACTTTTGGTCAAAAGCATTTGGGCAGCGAGGGAAGGTGTAGCAAAAAAAAAAAAAAAAAAAAAAATCACCCTGATCCTTGATTTAAAAAAATCCTGACATTTATAAGTTAATTACTTAGCCCTTGCATGTATCAGCAATATTTTTATATCATGTCCCTTTTAAATACAGTGCTTTTAATCATGCCTCAAGTCCTCATGCATGAAACAGTTTGGTATACATAAGTGATACCAGTAGTTCAACTTTTCTGATAATTTGACAATCAGTATGGTATACTGGAATCATATTAAGCAGCCATGTCATGAATCCTGTCTTTTTATAATTATAAAAGCTCTGTTCCAGTGTAAAGGATGGATAAATGGTTATCAAGCCATTACTTAATTGGAGCCTTTGATCATCCATTGCTTCCCACAAGACTTCCTCCCACAACACTTGTTTTCATAATGTATTTGTATTTGCTTCTCTTCTTCCTTGCTTAGTCACAGTGGAGCTTGCTAGGTTGTGGGGCTTCATATGGCTTTTTTGGCCTTTTTCTTTGGGACAGCTCATTGAGCCTTTTTTGTGCCTCACGTGTCTCATCCCAACTTCTTCATTCCAAACTGGTCTTTCACAATATCTGTAAAGGGTCTGCTTGATTCTGCTGCTGGCTGCTTGCAGGCCACTCAGCAGTCAGAGCAAGGTTGAAAGGTCAGTGAACAGCTTTCCACTGTTGCAATTGAGAGCTTGGCATCATCAGTCTGCAGACCACAATCCAGACTCCACTGGATGCTAGTATCGTTTGTAGATGGCTCACAGTTAACACTGTTGGACTCTAGTACTGCCCTCGGTCATCTTGAGGAAATTGGAGAGCCAGCTTCCAATAATGGATTTAGATTGTGACAGAGCTACACAAGTCAGCATGAGCCATGTGGTATAAAAAGGTAAGTCATTTCATTACCAACCAAGCAAGATACTTTTGAGGAGAAAGCTGCCACACAAAAGCTGTTCGGAACTTTGTGACTGGATTGACTCAATGAAAATATTTACACATATGCTGAAATCTCTCATTATCTAAAATGGATATGTGAACCATGCCGGGGGGTGGGGCACCTATATTGTAAAGATTCCCTTGACTTTGGCTTTGCTCCTATTTTACTGTGTAGATTTCTTGAGATACTGTAGTGATTTCCCATTGCTGCCTTCCAGGGTATTTTTTGATAGCTCCTGTTAGCTTACAAGTCTGATATCCATAATTATCTCCCATTCCAAGAACCAAAGAGGTCCAGCTCTCTTTAGCTTCGAATTCCAAACAAGAGAGATCAGGTATTTCTGTGTCTTATGGGATATATTACAAACATGTATTAAAATGGTAGTATAATTGTTATTGTCTCTATCTCTTATTAAAAATGCATTATGATTATTTAACAGGTGGAGCATTTTACACTCCTGAGACTATTGATACAGCTAGACTACATTATCGGAATTCATGGACCCCAATTTTACATGCAATTGCACTATGGCTAAACAGTACAGGGTTTAATGCCTATGAAAAAACAGAAGATGCATCAGCAGCAACACCTCCACAAAAGCATGCTGCACCCATTATGTTAAACCCAGCATCAGAAACGCCACCTTCCACCAAAACCTTGCAAGAAATAAATAAAGATAGAATGCATTTGATTTTAGGTAATGCTTTTCAGTCTATTACAGAAGTCTGTAGTGTATCTATTGATTTATCACACATTATCAAATAATAGGATTCTTATGGCAATACTAAAACAGAACTATTCTGGTTTCAAGAATACCCAGATCTTTCTTTGTAGTGTGTGAAAACACTGTCCTGATGAAACTAAAAATTAAAAAGATTTAATATACAGCTTCTGCGTGTAAAAACTATTACCGTAAATGCCGGTGTACAAGGCGACCCGGTGTATAAGACGACCCCCGTCTTTATAGCCGGGCTGCATTCCTAGAACGTCGTCTTATACGCCGGAAACTACCAGTATTTCCGGCGTATAAGACGACTTGGTGTATAAGACGACCCCCATCTTTAGCATCGATTTCAGCGCTCGCGGAAGTCGTCTTATACGCCGGCATTTACGGTAGGACCCGTACTTTATGTATGCCTTAAAATCTGCAAAAAATACTACTTTACTATTTATAAACTTAAAGTAATTTGCTCCCCAGGTGTTAGCATACAGTTTCTATGTTCTCCTCGACCAGAAGAGCCTGTCGAACATGTTATGTCCTGCTTGCAAGCACTGCACACTTTACTAGATTCCTCTTGTGCTAGAATCCACATTGCAGAAGATCAGGTATGTTGCAGACAAATTATTGTAGTCCATTAAGCATGCAGAGTATTGAACAGATTGAAAATGAAAGGAAAGGAAAATGTAATTTTCAGAGACTGGAAATGCCTATGAAATATTAGTTGGTGTCTTCCCTTATTGGTCTTATTAATAGTTATTAAGAAAAAAATGTAATCAAATAACAAATCATTATTTTAGACCTCTAACAACAAAATGCTAACCAAAGCATTAAAAAAAACAATGAAAGGTAATGGTTTCATTTTAATAAGTGCACAAAAGTAATTGAAGTAAAATTACTTGAAATTAACCATTTGTAAGGTGGGAAAATGATGCCCTTGATCTTATTTCATTTTTAAGCTTATAATGCTTAAAATGATCCATTGCTCTGAACAATCTTTCAAATATAAATTAAATAAGAGGCTAGAAGACAGTATCAAAAATAGGATGGAATATTGCAAATGTCATTTTTTGAAAATTCTGCTTACAATTAATTTTCTAAGCTACTTGGTGTCGAACTTCTGAGCGTGCTACATCGACTCTTGTTGACCTGCAATCCTCCTTCAGTTCAACTCTTAGTTACAGAAGTTGTGCAACAGATTATAAGAGCTGCTCAAGATCATTTACAAGACAAAAGAAATACATTGAGTAAGAAATACATGTTATTTTGCATGCTGCAGATGTCCAGATTAGAAAAATAATGAAACAGGCTATGTAAAACTGTCCTCTTGAATCATGTATTGGCTTAACTGACCAATGTCTGCCCTGGTCCTGGATGTTCATTTTTGAATTTACAAAATATTTAAAATATGTCCAGATTACATTTGCAACATTAAAAACAAATATCTTTAATAAAATATTTTTTGCTCTGAAATGCTGTAACATGATTTTATGTATGACATTTTAAATTTATTTGGACTTTTGTACCTCAGCTAATTAAAATAGAAATTTAATAGCAGCTATACTGTACATAATTTCAAATTTAAAATAAATTAAAAGAGAAGAAAAGTTGAAAAAAAAAACCCCACCAGATCAGTGCCAAGTTATAAGCCTGGATGTTTATTTAGAATTCTAAGGGACGTTGTTCATGAGAAGATTTGATGTCCTCTCATGATTTTTTATCCTGTATGTTTTTAGCTTCAGGGATATGAGGTGAATTATCATGCAAAATATAAGGAAAACAATTTAAAATGTTGAAAACGTTTTTATTGTCCTTGTCAGAAAAGAAAATAAATCTGTCACATTTAGCTTTGTATATGCAGGTTTATGTATATTTTTTCTTTATTTGCTTGTTTTTTTAATTTGTACAAAGGAAATAAGAATAAAAGCAAAGCTTTTCTTAATGGAATAATTTGATATACATTGATGCAATTATGATAGAAGCAAAGCAAAAAAATGGGTGGGTCACTCAGTGTTTATGTCAACATTGGATGTTTTTTGCTTTGACAGTTTATCTCTTACTGATTTAAAATGGAATGTATTCATATCTTTGTATTTTTTAATTTGGATATTAGCATATACTTTCTGTCATCTCTCATCTTGTTTTCACTAGTTTCTATAAAAAAAGAAATAGAAAACAAATACAACCTGTGAGCTTTTGACTACTTATGAGTTTCAGTTGATTGCTTCATTTAAACTTCGTTTTTAATGTATGCAATTGGTAACATTTTCTAAAATGTCTTGCATGAATTTCATATTATATTATTTCTCCATTTTTTGTCTTTGTAGATGAAGAAGATGCAAAAGAAAAAGACAACAGCTGTGGGCTGGGTGAAGGAGGAGAGAGTGGTGGTCTTGTGCCAGGAAAATCTCTTGTATTTGCTGCTATGGAACTTCTAATGTTTATCCTTGTGCGACACATGCCACATCTGAGCACAAAAATGTCAGATTCTCCAAGTCATTCTTTCAGCAGAACCCAGCTCCCAGAAGAAAGTGCTCGTCTGGTGGCTGCCACTGTTGCCATCCTGTCTGATCTACCCACTCTTTGTTCCCCAGCTGGTAGTATAATAGATCTTTCTCAAAATTCAATCAGTGGGTTCCGCAAAATGTTAATTCTTTTCAGTGAAATGAAAAACCCAAATTTAAACAAAACAAAGTGTATGGAGAGTATTTAAGCAAGCAGCAGGAGTTTAGGAAGTGGTGTGTGACACTTAATAATGGACAGAACATTGCTTGGTGATAGAATGGACAAAAACAAGCATACAAATCTAAAAGAGATTTTAAGATGTGTTTTATTATTCTATGGGCCTTAGAGAACTTGAGTAAGCTTAAGTTTGTCTTTTCTTTTTTAAGAGTCCCTAGATTCCTTAATTTCAGTTTCGGACATTTCCTTTTCTTTAGAACAATCTTTGTTACACCTTAAAAAAAGGGCATTAACCACATTTACCTCCTACCACTACTTATCTATGGCATATCTTTTATGTGCATTTTTTGCCATGTGTCTTTCCTGTATTTCTTCATTGGTTAATATTTAATAGGACTAATCAATTATCTGAATTGGTCTGTGTAAGTGCATGCATAATCAAACACCTCTCTAAATCAAACACATCTCTCCAGCATTCTTGCATAATATCGGACAAAAGATGTAATTTCTTTAAGGAGTTGCACCTTTGAAATCATACTGTCCCAAACTGATTCAGGGCACAGTCTGGAGGTTCTCCTGGACTCACGTCTTCTTCTTGAAGGGCAGACGGCAGCTTTGGTCCAGAGGATCCTTTATACCAGAGATCCCTAACCTTTTAGGCACCAGGGACTGGTTACATGGAGAGAGGTTTTTCCGTGGACCGGAGGGGGCGTGATTTTGTGAGCTGCCTGCATTCTGTGAGTGGGGTTTTCCTTGTTTGTGCAGACCGGTTGCTGGCATGCCACGGACTGGTACTGGTCCATCGACTGGGGACCCCTGCTTTATACAACTCCATATTGCATACCAGTTGTGCCCATTCCTGGACCTGGAGGCTATATTCACAGTCATTCATGCCCTGGTCACCTTTTGAATGGATTACTGTAATGTGCTTTACACAGGATTGCCCTTGAGCATTTGGAAGCTGCAGCTGGTACAGAATGCATCAGTGTGAAGTTATGTGTCCTTCTCAATCAGTGCACATTATACCTCTGCTGTTCAAGCCACATTGGTTGCCAGTATGCCTCCAGTTTCAATTCAATTCAAGGTGCTGGTTGTGACCAGTAAAGCCCTACATGGCAGTAGTCTCCAACCTTTCTGGTTTTGCAGACCGGGGGGGGGGGGCAGAGGGGATGGTTCCATGTGAGTGCAAGCAAGCACCCGCACCTGTGCAGGTCTATTTGTGCAAGCGGCGGGTACATGGAGCTGCATGTGCAAGTGGAATTGCATGCATGCACTTGCCTGCTGCTTCCATAGCCGGGTTTTGAATGGCCCAGGGATTGGGGACCCCTGCTATATGGCATGGGACCAGGTAATTTGAGAGGCTGCCTTTCCCCAGTTACATCTACCCACTATCAGGAGAGGCATGTTACAGGTCCCCTTCACAAAAGAGTTTCATTTGACAGGATTCAGGAAGAAAGCTTTTTATGCCATGATAAAAAGGACCTGTGGAACATCTGTCAGACAATGGGCTCTAATCCCCTTCCCTTTAGGAATACCCTGAAGACATGGCTCTGCTGCCATGTCTGGGATCCTGACAGTAGTGGGAAGCATTTACAGTGGCTGTGTTGAGTTGAAGAAAATGAATTCTGTCTCTTATAATGAATTTGATTATGATTTTTATGTTTGTGTATTAGTTTTTTTAACTTGTTTTATTGGATTGTTTTTTTCACCTGTTGTGATCTGCTCAAAGTTATTTAGATCAGGGGTCCCCACCCCCAGTCCATGGACTGACATTGGTTTGCAACATGTCAGAAACTGGGCCTTGCAAACAAGCAAAGCCCCATTCACGGGGTGCAGGCAGCACACAAAACCACGCCCCCTCCAGTCTGTGGAAAAATCTTTCTCCATGGAATTGGTCCCTAGTACCTGAAAGGTTGGAGATTGCTGATTTAAATGAGAATGGTATTCATACAAATTGAATGAATGAATGAATGAATGAATGAATGAGAAAGAAAGAAAGAAAGAAAGAAAGAAAGAAAGAAAGAAAGAAAGAAAGAAAGAAAGAAAAAGATTTTTTTCATCAAAAGAGCCCAGGATGGTAGTTACTCATGAATACTTTGTGTTTGGCATTGATCATGCCTCTTGTGCATTCTGAAAGTATCTGATATAAAGTTACTTTATGTTTTAGGATCTATGACTATATTACCCACTATCCTCTTTCTAATAATACAAGTGTTGAAAGATACTGCTATAAAAACTGTGGGAAATCAGATCCTACCACCAGTCAGTGCAGCACTTCAGGGACTGAAAAACATAGTAACTCTTCCAATGAGTATGAATGAGAATATTCATAAACAGTGGACAAATCTTATCCGCAGCACCCTAGCCTCAATCTTGGAATACTCTCAACCAGGTAATTTTCATGCTATCACTGTAGCATCTTTTTAAAATGAAGCAAAGCTAGCTGATTTGCATGGTACAATTATATCAATATACTGCATGTTTAGATTTATAGAAAAGGGTACGGAATTCAAGGCAAATAGTATTGTATTCACATTGTTGATGGAGCAGAGTTCAGAATCTTCCTTAATGCGTACAGTATTTTACTTTTCCATACATGCTGAAGGAATTCACATGTATGTGAAATTCTATTTTTTATTAGACAGGACTGATTAATTAATCAAATTCAGTAAGTATTGTAAAATGTCACTTTTAAAAATTCATATAGTTCAATTCATTCAAAGTTGATTTTTCCCACAAAGTTAGCAAAATAGGTTCTTACTGTCTTAGTACCACTTTCATTTACATTATAAAATTATTGTTTAATCAAAAAAAATATTTTGATCGATTGTCCTGTAAAAGATTGTTATTTTTGAAATCAGGAACATTGCATATTTTTCAGCATCTTCACTCTTGAAAATAGCTGTTATATTACCCTGTCTCAAACTCTTTTTCAGCATCTTTTTGTTTTATTTCCCCAGAAGCCTCCAAGCCTACTTTAGATGAAGTAAGTATGCTTACGGCTATTACACTCTTCCTTTGGTCTGCAAGCTCTGAAATAATTGGTGTGCAAACATTGCAAAATGGCTGCATTAACAGATTTAAAACAGCATTGAATTCATCTGATCCTTGGGTGAGTAAGTCATTTAGCTTTTATCCCTTTAGATATTATTTTGCATATATGTTATTATCAGTACCATATTATGATCAGATTGTTCTCTGTTGGCCTTGGAGTTCTTTGCAGCTGCTCTCCAAAGGGCTACAGCAGGGGTCTTCAAACTTGGCCCTTTTGTGACTTGTGGACTTCACATCTCAGAATTCCTCAGCCAGCATGCCTGGCTGAGGAATTCTGGGAGTTGAAGTCCACAAGTCATAAAAGGGCCAAGTTTGAAGACCCCTGGCCTACAGGATTTGATCAGCGTTTAGAGACTTTGGGGGATCTGAATAGGGAATAAAAACTGTAACTCCTTATATGCCAGTTGGGCTTAATCCTGAATTGGGAGCCCTGCTCAACAGTCATTCATGCCTTGATCATGCTTCAACTATTAGAATGCATTTTATGTGGAAATGGTCTTATACTACTGAAAAGCAATAGTATGTATAGTTATGGGCATATCACAATAACCCATGTAATACCACTACTTTTTGAGCTGCATTGACTTCCTGTAGGCTTCTGGGTGCAATTCAAGATGCTGGTTATTATTTATAAAGCCTTTCATGACATAGGGCCTAGTTGTTTATAGGACTGTTGATCTTGATTAAGTCTGCCTAGCCCACAAGATCTGACAAAACAACTCTTATCTTCCATATGGCTTTAAAACTTGATTTTCCTTCCAAGCTCACTCAGTTAGAACGTTGGATAAGTCCATCTGCAGAATTACTTTAAGGTTTCGAATATGTTGCACTTTTGGCTTTTGCGTTCTTTATAGTCCATTGCTGTGGTTTCTTTATTTTACATTTATTGTTTATCTTATTTTATTTTTAGCTGAACAACAGTTGCATTTTGTGGGCTGGACAGCCATACACTTCATTTGGAATAAAATAAAATAAGAAAACAAAGCAAATTAAAAAATAAGGTTTCTGATATATGCTTAGTTAACTTGACATATTTACCCTAAAAATTAAAACTAGAGAACAGATCAGAAATAAAAAAAAAATTGACAAGCCAGGTTTATCTGATAAACATTTCTGTCTCCATTGAAGCATTAATAATCATGTTGTTGAAAAAGGATCATATTGGCTAGAATGCCTTAGATGAGAATATGTATTTGTATTAAGGGTGTGCAACATAGTTTGGTTTGAAATATTTCACATTTGAATATTCATACAGTGTTCCACTTGGCATATGGAACTGTGAAAAAATAGGCAGAATATTATATTACCTCTCCAAAAATCCTTTTTACTGTGGCTAGAAGCATTTGATTGAATCCAGTGAGATTGGACCTGTATGTGTCATGAATGAAGTATGCAATTTTTGACCCACAGAAAGATAAGCTAAAAAAAAAAAGCTTTCATGATGGAAAGGTTTACAAGGTAGATAATAAATATGACTCCATTGTTGCAATTTTATTTGCTTTTTTTCTTTTAAGATTAAATTGAGCGTGATATTTTATGGGAAATTCTTACCAACACAGCTATATTTATGTATTCTGATTAGGTTCAAGCCAAATGTTACCATCTTCTACTTTCTATATTCCAACACACAAATCGTGCTCTCTCTACCCCATATATACATTCCCTGGCACCAATAATGGTTGAGAAACTAAAAGGTGTGGAGAACAACCGTCCAAACAACAAAACAGAACTCTTAGCAATCCAGGAAGGAATTAAAGTTCTTGAAACACTGGTTGCGCTTGGTGAGGAGCAGAATAGTAAGTACCTTGATTGAGAATTACCATACTTATCTTGTTGGAGCACATTAACAGGTGGTAAAAGCTGAAGCATTCTTGAGATTGAATAGATTTCATCTTGTACCACATATTTTGGTTAAGTGTAGCACTTACCCTCTTTTTCCTAAATGCAAGACAGTGATATTCCAAGGATATTGTGTAATATTCTGACATGGAGCCATCTAGAGCAGTTAAAATTCTGGGAGATAAAGTTAACTGGAGCTAGATCAGGGCTTTTCAACCAGTGGTATGGGTACCACCTGTGGCACATTGGCACCTGGCAGGTGGTACACGACCATCCTAGAAAAGTGGTAGCGGGGGAGGGGAATGAGCTGAACTGGTGGCAGCACCGCACAAGCCTGAGCGAGAGATGGCTGGAGCTGCAGGGCTGTCAGGGCTCAACGGAAGCGCCAGGATCAGTGCCACTTTCCAGCTTATCAGCACTTCTTCGGGGTTGTCAGGGTTCAGTGGAAGTGCCAGGATCAGCGCCAGGCTCCAGCTGGAGCTTGGCGCTGATCCTGGTGCTTCTGCTGAGCCCTGAAGAAGCACCAATCAGCTGAATGTTGCAGCATCTCCAGGGTCTTGTGATTTACATTCAGATGCTTGGCAACTGATTCATATTTATGACAGTCACAGTGTCCTAGGGTCATGAGAAGTGACCAAAACCTGCTGCAACCCCACCCAGCAGATGGGGGGGGAATAAAAACCAAACAGCCCCCACCCCACCCCCACTGCCAATCCTCAACAGAAATGCTCACAACAATGAAAACCTTGGACAGGAGGAAGAGCACCGCCGGGTGGGGAGGCAGGTGTCTTGCTTGGCTGTGGCTTGGGGGGGCACTTTTTTCAATGCCATTGTAACTTCAAACAGTCACTAAGTGAACTGTTTTAAGTCGAGGACTACCTGTACTTTTATCACTTTTTTCTGGGGGTTTTTTTTTTTTTTTGGTCATCAAGTTTTTGACCCCTTGCTAGGCGACTGGTGGTACTCGGATATTGCCATCTCCTAAAAGTGGTACAATGGGTGAAAAGGTTGAAAAGCCCTTAGCTAGATCATCCTAATGCCTAGTATCTGCTCTGTGAGCTATTTAAGAAAAACAATGTCCCTTGGATTTTATTAGTTTAATCAGCAAAAAAAAAAAAGATCTTCATTTGCAACACATTGCCCTAAAACCTAGAATTTCTAATAAATAATTTCTGTGTAAAAATTATCCTGTTCACAAATTATCCTGCTATGGACATGTAGTTGGATGGGTAGATACACCCTTTTCACTTAAATATGTATATTTGTATTCAAATGCAAGAGACAACTAGGCATATATATTTCTATTAAAAGGAATAAGGCAATATGCCTAGATAGAGCCTCTCCACATTCTTGAGAGCACATCTATCTGTGGCAACCAATCTGAAATACGAGATTATGATATTCTAATTCTCTTATCCATGTGACAGATTCAAATAGCATATCTATAAAAGTCACCTCCTCTTCAGTATATTGCTAAATGTAGTTTTATTCTATAACTGTCCCCATAGTAACCAAGCACTTTAGAGAAATATTTTCTAGACTAGAACTGATCACATTGCTGAATGATGTGAAGGCCTTAAAATAGTTGTTCTATTTTCTACCACTGGGCATTTTTAAATGTTATCAAGAACAAACATCATTATTTGGGGGATGTTTATTTTCTAACAGTAATATATTAACAGTATATGCTGAAGATATTCTACATTGTCAGTCTTGAATTTTAATTATTTTAATTGATTTCTTTTTTTTTCCATAGGAGTACAATTGCTCGCTCTTCTCGTCCCTACACTCATATCTTATTTACTAAATGAAGATGCATTTTCTTCTGCATCCCTGCTATCAAAGGAACTTCATGAATTTGCTCTCCAGGATCTCACCCGCATTGGGCCCCTCTATCCTCATGCATTTAAGACAGTGATGGGAGCAGCTCCTGAACTGAAAGCACGACTGGAAACTGCAGTACGAGCAAGTCAGGCAAGCAAAGCAAAGGCAGCTGCCAGGCAACCACCGCCCACAGTACATTCCACACCAACAATTAAACTTAAAACTAGCTTTTTCTGATTCTTGTTGGAACAATCATCATCAAGAAATACATCATTCCTTCTGTGCTGCTGTATCTCATTCTCTATTTGTCATTGTCTGTTAACAGGCTCTACATTGCCAATGAATGTTTCTAGGGGATTGTTGTATTATGGTTTGAAATCTATGCATTGAAAGAAAGGTGATATCTGGATGTACATAGATTTTTATGAAATGGAGTAAGTTGATCGTGCATCTGAGGTTGTGTTAAACTATCTCTTTTAACAATGTGTTTTATGTAGTCTTTGTCTTTCTTTTTAGAATGTTGAGTTCTCGTTTATTCTGAAACTATATATAGTGGGTATATATTTTCCACTAAGTACTATCTGTGGAAACTTGTGAGTTACACTGCTTTCTTATACAGCATTTTAAAAAAGAACAATAGCTGTTGTCACATTGCAGTATATCAGTGGTTTCAGTGAAAGCAATTTGATGTGGAATTCAAAAATGGTAAACATGCAGTCTTGCATATGGTTCTCCAGTAGCTTCTACTAGCTCTTATCCAGCTATAAATGAAGCACCCGAATGTATTCCCTTAGTGCAGTGGTGGCGAACCTCTCTGTGGGCACGTATGCCATCGCCCCAGCCCCACCTCCCCCTGCAGGCCCCTCCTCACCAGCAGCCCCCCTGGAGGAGAGTTGCCCCTGGGCGCAGCCCGCATGGAGCAGTGCAGCCAAGGACATAGCTGGGCAGCAGGGACAAGACTCTGCCGTTATGCTCCATAGCGTGGAGATGATGCTGTGGAGGTGTAAGTGGAGGGTGTGGCTGCCATGGCGCTGCAGGACTGCGTGGGCGATCTGCCATGGAGGCGGTGCATGGCCCTGCGGGTGGGCGGGACAGGAGGCGGGTGGGGGCAGAACAGGCAGGGTGGGAGGCGAAGCGGGGACGGGACGGTTTTGGGGCATTCGGTTTATGTAAAAGGTTCACCATCATTGCCTTAGTGCACAGGTCGGCAACCTGCAGCTCCGGAGCCGCATGCGGCTCTTTGAGCCTTCCCCTGTGGCTCCCAGCCTCCTCTGCCTTTGCAGAGAGAGACAGAGACAGAGAGAGGCAATTGCGCTTCCCTGCTTCTCTTTCTCTCTCTCTCTCTCTCTCTCTCTCTCTCTCTGTATGTGTGTGTGTGTGTGTGTTTTTGTGTGTGTGTGTGTATGTGTAAAAGAGTGCACTCACAGTGTTCTCCGAGGAGCTGAAAAGCTTACTGGGCAGAGCTCCTCCCTTTGCTGCGTCTCTGCAGGAAGCAGGAAGCAGGAAGGGCAGGAGAGAGCTAGCTAGCCCAGCTAGGCTGACTCAGGAATTCTGGGAGTTGAAGTCCATGAGTCATAAAAGAGACGAGGTTGCTTACTCCTGAGCTTGTTGGACAACAGCTTGAAGCTTGCCAGATGAGCAGCAGATAGGAGGGGGGGGGGAGAAAGAGAGAGAGGGAGGGGGGGAGAGAGAGGGGGGGAGAGAGAGCGGGGGGGGGAAGAGGAGTGGCAGACCAAGGGCAGATAGAGAGGGAGGGAGGGAGAGAGACACACACACAGAGAGAGAGAGACCCTTTTGACATCTAAAATGAAGATAACACTGCATATATCCTTTTTTTAACTTTGTGTGTATGTAATTTTATTCTCTTAAAGCATTCTCTTGGTGATCATTGTTTTAATAGTATGGATATTCCCAAGAGTGATATTTTTACTTTTATTTTTAATGTGTGTGTGTGTGTCTGTACACACACACACACACACACACACACACACACACCCCTATAATAAAGGTAAAAAAGGATATATGCAGTGTTATCTTCATTTTAGATATCAAAAGGGTTTTGCGGCTCCCGGTGTTTTGTTTTTGGTGGGAAACTGGTCCAAGTGGCTCTTTGAGTGTTTTGGGTTGCCTACCCCTGCCTTAGTGCATCTAGTTGTTAAAGATAAAGCTGTCCAAAGTACAGGATCATTTACTAAAACATTGCTTACATTTGGAGAAGAGGTGACAATCCAGTTCTCAAAGTGTAAAAAACATTTTCTCTCAGAGTTAGAAATAATTTGAAGGGCAGCGCCATCAAATTATGGCTAAATCTTTCTCATCTCCCTGCCCTGTCGGTTAAAATTTCTGTTATCCCAGAGTTTCATTCAATTTCTTTTTGAATTATTGTATCTTCTTGATAAAGTGTGGCGTGGGTACTACTTTGTAACAAACCAACAAATACTTGTGAATTTTTTTTGTTATAGGCATAAACAAAATAGACTGCACTGTATGATAAAGAAGATATATGCCCTACTTATTTTGTAGATGCACTTGAACTGTGAAGCGTATTTCTATGTCTAAAAACAATTCAGCAAATAGCAATGCCTTCATTGGGGAGCATGATCCATTGATTCATTTTACTCTGATGTTAGAGCATGGTCTTTAAGTTACTCATCTGTACCAACACAGTGCTCATAGTCTGAGCATTTTGCAGTTTAATTTGCTCCTTGACAGAGACTTTTCATGCAGGGGTTAAGAACAGTCTGGTTTGTGAGGCTCTGTTATGTAAGGTCAGGCCTCTTAAGTTACGAGTTTTTCTGAAGGGCAGGATTGTTCTCTTGTCACAGATTGCTATCTATTTGCAAAAATGGTTTTTGCATTCTCAGAATGATTTTCATGAGAAAACTTGGCTGACCAGGAATTCATTTTATTTTATGGCAAAAGTCAACTCAAAGCTGAACTCCCTAAAGGCAATTTGTGACCTACAATGGAAAGACCCAACAGGATGAGGTACAAAGAGGGCGTTGGTCAGACTTGCTAGAATGTATATGAAGTATAGTCCAACATACCTAAAGGCCACAGAAGAGGGGAAGACTGTAGGTCTAGAATTAACATTTAACAGTAGCCATTCTCCCCCTAAAATATATTTATAGCTCCGTTCACAAGTTGCTTCATGACTGCTCAGTTAGAATGGCATACAGTATAAGCACCAGCAAATAAATATATATTGCATGTCTACTCCTAGAATAAGAGAGTAGTTCATAACAGAAATTGGAGTAGCTCTATATCTGCTGGTCTAATACTTTTTTATCATATTCTTTTATTATCCTGAAGCTCCTTAAAGCCATTTTCATGACATATGAACACCCCACTCTAATTCCTTTCCACCTGTTGTAATGTTCAAATTGCAACAGAAAAAATATATATATTTCCAAACAACAAAATTGGTTTTGCCTGTAAAAGAAAATAATGGCTACTTAATGAAAAAAATGCAATTTTTCCTGTTATATTATACCTTAATTTTTTTATTTAATGTTTCTTAATTTTTTTATGTTTACATTACGTTGTTTACTCTAAAAGGGAACAGTGGAATAGGTATACATTTATGGTCATTTTATGATGTTTGCAACCACTAGGAATTAATATTAATAACTATTTATTAAATTTTAAGGAATGCTGAGGAAGCTGAGTTGTAATAAATGAAACACTGTAATTTATTCATCTAAGTTTTTATTTATTACAATAAACTATCTAATGTAGCTGTATGCAAAATTTAAACACTCTTGATCAAACTATAAGTTTCAGAAGAAGCTGAAACAATCTTTCTGTAAATTTGAATGCATACTTAACATTCAAGTGCTGCTGTTTATATTTTCAAAATAAGAAAACAATGAATATAGTAGATTCAGAAGTTTGACTGCCCTTTCTGTCACTATTTTGTAATGTCTCCTTTGGCAGAAATAATAGTTACCAATTTTGTGCATGGTCAACCAAGTCTGTCTAATCTTGTGTTGCTATTTTTTCCCTACTCTTCTTCTTTCTTAGGTCCTACACATTTAAGATTTCCCCAGATTTTCTAAGGCTTGTGAAAGCCATTTCAAAACCCTTATTTTCTTTTCCTGCGCGTATTGCATGGTTAATTCTTGCAACTGATTGAACTTCAGTATGCAAAATATGTATCAGCATATTCTTCAATTAGATTGAGAATCCAAATTCATGAGAGTGGCAAGTTTGTTGCAACAGTATATGAAGCTGAAATGACCCAATTGTAAAACAAAAGAGATGAATGCACAGGGTTTTATTTATTTTGCCTTCTTTTCTTTACCGACTATAATATGAAGTATTCCTGGAAGGAATAACTCTGAAAGAGGGGCTAAGGCATGGAGAATAATGAGAAAAACTCATAAATGCTTCAGTTCTTTATAAACTGTAAAATCTATAAGATTTTGTAATAAACACGGTCAGTTTTATTTTCATATTTTTGCTGAATTTGGGAGTCAAAATTCCAGAAGGGACTTAATTGGGGGAAGCATCATAGAAAAGCAATACAAAATACTGTATAGGCATATCATTTTTCAAATTTCATGTAAAACAAAAATGGTTAAAACCATGAGTCCTGTTTTTTTTTAAATTAGAGACATATTTTCTTCATTTACCTTTTTTTACTAATCAAAATTGCAGTACTTGCTAAAGATAAGCAAACTAATTGTTGTGGTTAACTTCTTTGCTGTCTGTCAACCTTTATTTTTTAGATTTTTCTAACTAAAGTAGGATTTTTATGTTGCAAAGCCTTGATGGATTCTATGACATTATTTTCAAGAATGCAATGAGGCCACATAATCATTTTTAGAAAACTAGGTATATGTAGCCCAACAAATATGCCCACCTGTTAGAGGGCAGGGCAGAGAGTAGCCACTAGCTGTGCCCATAATTGCGCTAATATTATTTTTTTTAGAATCTTATGTCAAGTCCTGTAAGGCTGGCCCAAGATTTGGAAAGATCTTTAGGGTTAGTAGGGAAATATAACAGGATCTTTAAAGCCTATTAAATTAATACTCATGCACAACTTACAGTTAATGTAATTAAGGTGGTGCTACTCTTGAGTTTCTTTTTGGCACTGTCCCCATTGCCTGGACTCAGGAATCTCTTCTGTAACACCATTGTTTCCTTCCTTAACTATCTTGTTGTCCCTCTGTGTTTGTGAAGTGTGGTAGGTCTTCCCCTTCAGACACACTCTCCCCATTGTCAAGGAATCGACTGGCAGCAATGACAACATGCCAAAGATGGACTGGGCCTATCCTCAGAGTCATCTGACAAGTACTGGTATGAAATTGTAGAGGGAAGAGGGAAAGGCCTTGAGAGACATGAAGAAAAGCTACTACCACGTCAATGGTGAAATAAAAGAGGCTTTAGTAAGTTACCCTACTAAACATCTCAGATAAACTCCTTCCTAGTTCTCACAAAGATAAAGGGAGGGAAGGTGGAAGAGCATTCAGACATGCAAGGTGCTTTAACTATAGCTATACAATAAAAGTTGTCGTGTTCTACATGGCATTGAATTCCTAATTTGATCTACCGTACTTGAAATCTGGAAGAACCCAAAAAGGTTCTAAAGTAAGTCTAAAATAGCAGCTTACAAGGCAGGTGTGACAGGAAACAGAGCCCTCTTTGGTGATCAAAGTCTGGTGGGCAGCAGTTCAGGAGGATATGGCTCGTGGAAATTTCAGATGGCAGAAACTGCAGAAAATGAGATAGTGAAGCCCCTCTCTCATATTGCTGTAAAACATTTAGTGTATTTTCATAGCAGTGGGCAATTGCAAATAAAAGACTATAGGGCTGATCTAAATTGTCACAGGGAAGGAGCCAGTAAATATTGGGACCAGTTTCTTGGATAGAAGGAAGGCAGAAATTTAATAAAAAAACTGTACTAAGTGTCCCACAACAATTCTGGTGCTGTTCTGCCTTTGAGCATCAACTGCCCATTAATACAACCTGAGCCAAATCCTACTAGGCTCAACTTGTTTCCCTTGCAGAAAAGCAGAGGCTTGAGAAATCATAGAGGCTAGAGTCCTCTAGTCTAGTGCAAATAGCCCCAGTTGATATTCATAATTTGCTTGAAGAGAGACAAGCCAATAAAAACATACATTGTTATATTCACATTCTTTACATAGCAAAAGGTCAGTTCAATTGTTCTGTTAATAGGATAGATAGCAGTGCAAATATGGTTCTGTCGCTACATTTTTTTTCCTTTCTGACCCTTCAAGTCTAGGCAATGTGCCAATGAAAGATAAATATAGATGTCAAATAATTACAAGTTTTTTTTATAACCCAGATTTAAATTGAGAGCCATAATCTAAGTTCAATGTTTTACTGATCACCAAAAAAAGTGATTTAGAATTAGCTGTATAGCCACTAACTCCAGAGTTCTTTGTCTCATGATTTCTGAGGATAATATCCCTTTCTGTTCCATGAAGTGTATTTTCGCAACATTACTCCAGTCCTTTGATCATCTTAATTTTCCTTCTCTGAACCCTTCTCTAGCTCCACTATACCTTTTAGAGGTGCAATGGCCAAAACCTTAGAGATATGTAAAGTTCTTGATTATAAAGGAATTATAATATTGGTTTCTTTGTTGTCAGTTCCATTTCTTATTAATTCTAATATGCCTTTGGCCTTTTAAAAATATTGGAAGCACATTGTGTCAACACTATTATTGAACTGTTTACCATTATTCCAAGAATTCCCCGCTCCCCATTAGTTACTGTCATTTGTGATCCCATTAGTTTGTTGGGACTCATGACACCAACGTACATCACTTTACCTAATCGACTCAGCGATAAATACACTTTCACAACATAATTTCTTTTCTCAACTTTAAAACAAAACAGTTTGCAAATCAAACTTCAGATTTTTGTAACCTGCGAGCACCAATTATTATTATTATTATTATTACTATTTTGTTAGAAATTCGCAGCCGCTCCACTCTTTCCGATAGGGAACTGCATTTCCCAAGATGCTTGGGGTTCTCACGCGCTGAACGCGTTTTGAAATTGACTCTGGCGAGACCCGGTAGCTGCCGGCGGGGGTGGCTGTCAGGCGCTGACGGCTGAGGGGACGCACCCAGTTTGTTACTGCTTCCACTGAGCGAGGCGGACGGGGGAAGCGGGGCTGGCGGGCCACGGACATCGGCATTGACCGTAACAGCCGCTCGGGCGAGGTGCGGAAGAGGAGCAAACGGTCTCTCCCGCCGCGACGACGGCTCCAGCCATGGACGAGCAGGCTGGCCCCGGCGTTTTCTTCAACAACAACAACAACAACGCGCTGCTGTTGCCGCCACCTCCGGGCGGGGCCGGGCCGGGGCTGGAGTCGGGAGAAGCGGCGGCTGCGGCGGCGGCTGCAGCGGCGGCTGCCGCTGGCGGTGCTTCAGCAGGGCCGGCCCCGGTCTCTGCAGCGCGGGCTCAATACAGCGTCCCGGGCATCCTGCATTTCCTGCAGCACGAATGGGGCCGCTTCGAGGCCGAGCGAGCCGAGTGGGAGGCAGAGCGAGCGGAACTGCAGGTAGCGTTTTCCCCGTTGCCTTCCTTTCTGCTCCCGGCAGGTTTGCCCGCTCGGGGGGCCGCCGCCTGCTCCCAACCTGCCCTGCTCTCCTTTTCCCCGCGCACCTGTCAAGAAGGCTTCCTTCTCCGCTTCCCGCGGTGCCTTCTCAACTGCTGGACGCGGAACTGCGGAACGGCGGGGCAGCGATTGACTCGGTGGCATCTCGGAGTTTTTGGGAGAGCCCCGGGTGCTTGGAGGGGGCCTCGCTAACCTTTCCTCGCGTTCGGAACTTGGGAGGATGGTGGTTGGCCGCCTCTGCCTTGCAAAGGGATTCGTTTCCCCGTCCTCATTCTCTTTCTCCAACCCCCCTCCTGCGTCCTGCGGCGGATAAACATTACCTGCGAAAGTTGAGTATTGGCATCCAGGTGTTGTCACCGAAGTCTAGTTCGCCTTAAATCCAGCGTGTGCCGTGTTTGCTCCCTTTCCGTAGAAATGTGTGGTTAATTCATTTCTGTTGCCGGAGGTTAAACGACAAAGATTAGTGCCGTTTCTTCGTGGAGAATAAACGAGCCACGTGATAGATATACATACTAGGCTTTAGAATCTTAGTCAAACGGATGGAGGTGATCTTATTCCTTACATGATTATGTTTTGTGCCTGGCATGCTGTTAATAGTGATGTATAACTAACTATCAGAAAAGCTAAATGAATAGTTGAGAACCAAGTTGGCATTTCTCAGTCCCAGACTCTCCCTGTTGACTACAGGTAGCCCTCGACTTACAACTACAATTGAGCCCAAAATTTATTTGTTAAATGAGTTTTGCCCCTTTTTATGACTTTTCTTGCCGCAGTTAAGTGAATCACTGCTGTTGATAAATTAGTAACATGGTTGTTAAGTGAAACTGGTTTCCCTTTTAACTTGGCTTGTCAGAAGGTCACAAAAAGTGATCACATGACCCCAGGACCCTGTGACCATCATAAATATGAACCAGTTGCCAAGCATCTGAATTTTGACCATATAACCATGGGGATACTGCAATGGTCGTATGTGTGAAAAATGGTCATAAGTCACTTTTTTCAGTGTTGTAACTTTGAACGGTCACTAAATTAACTGTCGTAAGTTCAGGACTATCTGCATAATAAAACACACTCTTATTTTAGTTGAATGGGATGAGGTTTCCATAATTTTGTAGTAATTACAGGGAACTGTAACTGGATAGTGGCTTAACTTTGGCTTTAGCCACTTTTGGAATTTATATCCAAAATGGGACTTGAATGATTTCTGATGCAGTGTTTAGATTTTTAGCCTCTATTCCAAGCATGTCAGACTTGCGACATCATATGATGTCGTATGACGTCCTGTGACATTTTCCCCATTGCCGGCACTGGGGTGGGCGCGGTTTCAGTAGGATGCATCCGCCCTACGGGCCGGCAGTTTGACATGCCTGCTCTATTCCATAATACTTTGATATAGCACAGTAAATACTGTAGCCTTTAACAAAAGTTTGAAGTTTTAATATTAGTAGGCTCTTAAAATCCTGGTAGTATAAGCAAAAAGTGCAGTGGGATTGGGAAGCATCCTGCCTTTCAAGCTGAACTAAATGGTGCCATGTACAATAGTAGATTGGCTCACATGGGGTTTTGTGCCTTGAATACAGCCTTAGCAAAAGGCCTTTGGATTCTAAAAAATGCACCTAACACTAGAGTAAGCTTTTCAGTAAACATGCACAAATTGAGTGATACAGTATTTGAGGATGGGGAACTTAGTGAAACTTTGGAAAGAAACAGTGCCTGTTTATTAGTATTTGATTATTGGATCAGTATGTTATCTAGAGAGCAAATTTGGTCTAGTGCGGTATGTTATCTAGAGAACAAATTTGGTCTAGTGTGGTACTGGGCCGTGGCATGCCAGCAACCGGGCCGCACAAACAAGCAAAGCCCCATCCAAAGGATGCAGGCAACACATAAAACCACGCACTCTTCGGTCCATGGGAAAAACCTTTCTCCACGGAACCGGTCCCTGGTGCCCAAAAGGTTGGGGGCCTTTGGTCTAATAATTAAAATATCAGATTAGAAAGCACAAGACTATTGAGTTCTAGTCCTGCCTTAGCCGTGAAAGCCCTTTGGCTGACTTTTGGCCACTCACTCTCAGGTCAACACACCTTACAGGATTGTTGTTGTGGGGAAATAGGTGAAAAGTGTGTTGAGTATTGTTTACTTGATTATTGGCCTGAAGTTAACCTTGGAGTTAATTTATGCTGATCCGGTGCTGATTGCTGGTGAAGAGATCCTTGGGTCTTTTTGTTCCTTTTTTGGACTGGGTGATATAATCTATAGTCTATAGCAGAGGTCCCCAACCTTTTAGGCATCAGGGACCGGTTCCATGGAGAGAGGTTATTCCACAGACCGGAGGGTGCATGGTTTTGTGTGCTGTCTGCATTCCGTGGATGGGGCTTTACTTGTTTGTGCGGACCGGTTGCTTGCATGCTGTGGCCCGGTACCGGTCTACGGACTGGGGGTTGGGCACCCCTGGTCTATAGTGCATAGTCTATAGATGTTAATGTCTTTGTATCTATTGATGGCTGATTTGTCGGAGTGCCAGGCTTCTAAAAATTCCCTGGTGTTTTTCGACTTGGCTTGGTCTAGGATGGTCACATTTTCTCAATTGAAACTATGGTTAAACCTATATGTTGTGAAATAAGAGAATTTTCATCATGTCTTCTGACTGCTAGTTGGTGTTGGTAGATACATTTTGCCAGTCTTCTGCCTGTTTGTCTTACATTGTAGTTGTTGTAGTCCTTACATTGTATGCTGTAGAATGGATGACTCCTGTTTTTTCTTTTGGGGTTGTTGGGTCTTTTGGTCTGCTTAGGATGTTTTGAAGGGCTTTAGTTGGCTTGTGTGCTATGCTGATTCCACGTGGTTTTAGTAGTCTGTTGGTGGTTTCTGAGATATTCTTGATCTATGGCAGTGTAATTCTTTTTAAGGTTTGTGTTGGTTGTGCTGTATTGGGTTGAGTGGTCAGGAACTTTTTGATAAAGTTGTGTGGATATCCATTTTGTTGGAATATGTTGTATAGATGCTCTATTTTCTTTTTCTGCTGTTCTGGGTTGTTGCAGTGTGTTGGGCTCATCTAAATAAAGCCCTTACACAGCTTCTCTTGTGGGAGATTAGGTTGTTACTTTGGTAGTGGAGCACCTGGTTACTATGGGTATTTCTTCTATAGACTTGTGTCTTTAGTTTGCCATTGTGGTCTCTGCTGATCAGGATATCCAGGAAGGGTAGTGATAGGGTTGATATACGGAAAGCCATAATTAGCTGGAAAAATATTTAAAAATCAGTAGCATAAAAATGTGATTTTAATATGTCCCAATGCTGATTACACTTTTTTTCTAAGTAAAGCCCTATATACTTTCCTTACTATAACTAAGCCTGTCCAATTATAACGTCAGGAGAGAGCCTGCTCCATATTTCTCCCTAACTGGAAGTCAAGGGAGTTTAGACTAGGAGATAGGCCTACTTGGTAGTGGCTCATGCCATAATGTTACTCCCAGTTAGCTCATATCTGCTGAAATTTCAGAATAAATTGTCAAAACAATTTTGTTTTGTAGGCTTCTAAGTCGAGGGTATTTTACTGATGTAAACACAATCTTTTCTGCTTTTGTTCTTATTCTCACTTTGTACAGTTGATTTTTTTATGGCTGAAGATTGGCATAGTGGTTTACTCATATATGCTGATTGGAATTACATGGATTGGGGAAGTTTAAATAATATTAAATAATTGATTATTGTCTGTTGTAATGGTTTGTTATACATTGCCTGTGCCGTTTGATTTTTTTAAATATAAATTTGACTGTCATTGTGTATTTACTTTGGAGCAATCCAGGTCTTCTAAGAAGACTTTCTAAGATTGTGTAGATAAGTAATAATGGTGGAAAAGACATTCCTTGGCATTTTATTTAATTTCCATAAGTTGCAGCTTACAAAAATACTAGTTAATATAATTGTATCGGAATTAAAATTGCTGATATGTCTGGTATAAATCCCATGTTTTCAAGTTACCAGTCTACAATTTACCACAGAAGCAGAAAAGTAGAAATATTCATTGTTGTGATAGGATCAAGAATTTTAAAAAAGTTTAGGCCTTTTCTTTTGCTAATGTCCTTAAATATTTTTAAGGATATTTGAGTAGGGAACAATAACTCTTCTTAGGTGATATTAAAGTGGATTTATTCACTTAGAATGTATACTTTATTAAAATATCGATTCACACATTCTGAAATTCTGACTGCAAGTTTGGATATCTTCACTTTTTTTAACAGCTGTTTATCTTCATTTGCCTAGATCAGGGGTATACAACCTTGGCTCTTTTATGATTCGTGGACTTCAACTCCCAGAATTCCTGAGCCAGCGTAGCTCAGCTTGGAAACCTTTTCCTTTCCCCTAAGCTTGGCTGGCTCAGGAATTCTGGGAGTTGAAGTCCACGAGTCATAAAAGAGCCCAGGTTGCCTACCCCTGGCCTAGATTCTGTCACTCTGCCATTTTTAATATTTCATTTTCTAACCAGAAGAATGGAAAGTATTTCATTAAAGGACCTTAGGCATTTCTCTAGAGATTTGGAGTTTTTCTTAATATAAACTTCTCCATACCCAAAGATTAGCAGAAAGGCCCTTGTTAAAGACATTTTCAGTTTCCAAGGACTATGTGTTCTGTCCGGCACACAAAAGAGACACTTCTTCAATGCTGATTGCATGCTGTGGGTTATATTTCTCAGGAGTTAGGCAAACTATGCAAGTAGGCAGATGGTGTACTAATGGAAAAACCGCTTGTCCCATTGTCTGCAGGAGTGGGAAATGTGATAAAAGTGCTTCTGACAATGCTAACAGGTTTAACAGTCTGGCGACAAATAAATAGCAATTTTTGCCTAACCCTTCTTCTCCAGATTTTTAAAAACTGATCTTTTTCAGTTCTTGGAGAATGAATTTTAGTCTAATTTGTGCTCCTAGAAGCTCGTTAGCAGAGCAAAACTTATTCCTCTTAAGGGTATTCTTATGTTGAATCAAGCATTCATTATTTATTCAGGAGAGCAGAGACTAACCTATGGATAACCTAGGAATTATACTCCGCCTATGAATAACCTAGGAATTATACTCCGTTTCTCAAATAAACATTTCAAGGATAACCTATAATAATAAGCATAATACCAAATAATGCTTTAAGTATTACTTGGGTGTGGCTTTAAGTAAGTCTAAAAAATCAATTGTAACTCAAAACAATTGTGACATCAGAAAAACCAGTGTCAAGAGAATATTCTTCCAGTGAAGCACCATAATTGAGAGGGGCCTTTCCAGTGCCACTAAATGTTTTTGCATATTTAAAGATTATATCTAAAGGGAGGCTGATACTCTTCTATTCTCTCAAGCGATTTAAATGTCATTATTGAAGTAATGATAAATTACTCTTTCATTTCAGGAGAAGCTAATTGGGGAAGGAACTTAAGATGAATAAAATTCCCTATAGGAGGCAAAACTAAAAGTATAGATGCAAATGATTGTAGTGAGGAAAAAATGCAGGACAGCAAAATAAATGAATATGTCTTTACAAAAAAATCTAGTGAATATTTGAAAACTTAGAAGGACACAGAAAGGAAATGGAAACAGGGCCAGGAAGAGTACAGTCGTATACAGGTAATCCCCGAGTTACCAATGATCCCTTAGCAAACATTCAAAGTTACGTGATAAGCGCCCCCTAGTGTTTACGAACGAGAATTACAAACATTGCTGCACCATAGCAGTCGTTCACCCTTATGAATGACTACAGTGGCACTGCAACACTCACCCTGGCTATTCCTTCTCTCTACCCCCCTCCCCCCCAGATTTCCCTAGGCACTAGGCCTGTGGAAACTCACCTTGTGAAGATCAAGAGATCCTTTGCTTTCTTGACTGTTTCGCTGCTTCCTTTGGTGCGTTCGCAGAGAATGGAAGTCTAAAGTTATGCAAGATCATGCAAGATCAGTGGCATGAGATCTCACGCTAATGATCTTGCGTGATCTCACGGTACTTTAGGCCTCTGATTTCTGCAAACAGAGGCCTGGTGGAGATATGCAGCAAAAGGCTTTGCAAATGCAGGTAAGGGTTGAAACTTCAAAGCCTTCTCTCTGTTTGCAAAGCCTTCTGCAATCTTTGCAAAAAGATTTTGCTGCCGAGGCCGGGGGAGGCTTCCACGTGCCTCTGGAGGTCTGCAAAAGAGGATGGGTGTCTGAATTCATGCAATATTACGGCACACAGGAGCTTCCATCGACTCTTCTGCCTCAAAAGCAGGAATTGCGGCAGAGAGGAGACGGATCTTTTCAAGGTATGTGAGACCGGTGCGGGAGGAAGGAGGGGGAAGCATGAGGTATCTTAGTGGGTCGAGGAGAACTTGGGGGGCTGTTCCATCACTAGGCCCCCTCATGGCCTTCCCTACCCTGAGATACCTCATGTGCACTTAACGAACCACACATTCACCCATGTATTAAATTAGCAAATGCGTGGGGAAAGCAGGGAGTGATCTTGTTCGAGGTATGAGATTCACTGCCACAAATTTTTAAGTTACAAATGGAATGGGCAGGCTCCCTTACATTCGTAACTCGACTACCTGTAACTTTGAAGTGTAGAGCTGGTATCAGGAAAGTAAAAGCACAGAGCATTAGACTGAGAACAAAAATGGTTTCTAATTGGGCTCACAATACAAAGAAAATAGCAGCAGCATACAGCTGCTCAAAGAAGAAGGCAAAACTAGTAACAGATAAAAGCAACTAATAGCTTTAGGCAGTCTTAAAAAACAACCTTTGTGTGTTGTACTAGGAAATTGTACAACAATTTGTTGTACAATTTCCTAATAAGCTATATGAAGAGGCAGGATTGAAGCTTGAGTTTGATAAAAAAATATAGTCAGTAAGTGCTTCATTACTTTGAATTCTATATCTCTAGGATAGTGATGGCGAACCTTTTAGAGACCAAGTGCCCAAATCGCAACCCAAAACCCACTTATGTATTGTTGGGTGCTGGGTGGGCATGATCCATTGGGTGGGTGTGGCCCATTGCATGCGTGTGGCCAATTGGGTGAGTGTGGCCCATAGGATGGGCATGGCTGCGGTGGTAATGGCAAACTGGGTGGGACTAAAAAGTTCAATTAGTCAATTCCATCTTTGCAAGATCTTTTTTTTTTTCTTGCGAGAAGTTGAAATTGAGTGATTGAACCTTTTTTTTTTTTTTTTGCACACAGCAGTGGAGGCCTAAAGCAAAAAGGTTTTATAAACCCAGCTGAAGGCCTAGGACATGTGCCAACAGAAAGGGCTCTGCGTGCCACCTGTGCACACGTGCCATAGGTTTGCCACCACGGCTCTAGGAGGTGATGAATTATATCTATGGATAGTAAAAGACATAAGAGTCTTGCCATATCTTTATTCATTGTATTTCAGGCATGTAAGACTTAGCAAACTGTAAGATGAGTAGAGGAGCAAATGTCTGTATCTTCAAAAAGGGAAAGAATGAAGTTTTTATGACTACAAACCAATCATTCTGATATTAATACCTGAAAAGATTCTAGAGCATATAATAATTGATTTGTAAGCATTTTGAAAACAATGTGGTAAGTACTAGTACAATTCATCAGGTGTGCATTTATCAAGAACAGATTTTCCCTCTTATCTCAGTTTTTGATTAGGCAACTTATTTAATTGATATAAGGCTTCAACAAAGCATTTGGCAACATGCCCTTACTTTTATAATATACAGATTAGCAAGCACTCTGTATGGGCTGAATGGCATGACAATAGATTCATAGTTGGTCCACACTATATTCAAAAGTGTTATTGGAAACATTTTTCATAGGTTTCAGGTGAGATTCCACAAATTAAATATTACCAGTTTTTCATTATTTTCATGAATGAATTGGATGTAGTACTGCAAATGTTTATCAGATTTCCAGATGCTAGAAATTTGGGTGGGATAGCTAATGTCTTAATTTCATATTATTTTGCTGCCTTCTGTTTTGGAAAAATGGGCTAAAAATAATAGAATGAAATTTTAAAGAGACAAGTGCAAAATTGTCTTTTGGAAACAAAAATAAAAAAAAAATGCATGTACAAAATTGGAGATTAATTTCCATGGTAACAGTACTTGTGAAAAAAGATGTTGGAATAATAGCTATAAATATCTGTGCACCTAGATCTCTGCTCCACACTACCAGGTTCAAGTTTTCTTCAAGGTTAAATTTGAAGTGCTGGTAATGACCTGTAAAGCTTCATATGTTTGAGGGTGGTTATCTGAGGGAGCACCTCTTCCTAATCCATCTATGTACAGTTAGGTGAAGCAGTAAGGGCATGTTGCATCTGATGGGACTTAGAAGGAAATCTTTTTCTTTAGTGGTACTTGCATTTTAGAACATCACTCACAAGTCAGATTGACCCTGACCTTGGTGGCCTTCTGGAAGGTCCTGAAAACATAGCTTTACAATCTGGCCTGAAAGTCTAGTAACGAAGGGTATGAAATCTACAAAGTGGGTACAGGGAGTCCTCACTAACCAGGTTTTCAGTGGCAATTGAAATTATGACTGGTGAGCAAAGGGACTTACACTCTACGCCTGAAGTTATGGTTGCTCCAGCACCCCTGTGATCTCATAATAAAAATTCATGTGCTTGGCAGTCTGCTCACACTTATGACTGCAGGAGCATTGCAACTGTCCCCACCTGCCTATCTTTCCTCCCACCTCAGCTGCCCATCTGGCCCACCAGCATGCTCAAAGCTGCTGTGGTCCAGGACACCTCTGCCCAACTAGGCTTGGGAGGCATCAGCTTACCACCCATCCCACGAGGCCCAGGAGGCCTCATCTGATCACAGAGCCACCAGCATATGCATAATACTTACCTTTAAGGGTTTTCTGCAATTGCTGACAGGCATACTCAGCCTACTAAGTCTGCCTGTCACCATTCTCCAAGCGGCACCCTTCTCACAATTGCACGATTTGGAGAATGAGTTTCTGAACACCACAAAAGCAGGCTCCATTCTCACAATCATTTGGAAGTTTACAGGATCACTTTCTCCCAATTACATTAGCTCAACCTAATAGAATTTATAAGGAACAATTCCTAGTGATTCCACATTTTCAGAATGTGAGGGGATCCAAGTTTCTATTGGAGATCAGTCTCTTGCCAAACCAGCCTTTAAGAAGCTATCAGAAGCTATTATTCTGTAGAGCATTGTTGCAATTTTCTTAATTTATTGCCCTATTTTTTATTTCACTCTGTTTAATTTATTGTCATTTATGTTGGTATTCAACATAGATTTTTTTTAATCATCATTTTGTTGTGTTGTTTTTTTTAACAAAATTTTATTGAATTTATGTAGATAAGGAAAAATAGGAAAAATACAGGTATGGTAAAGGGAAAGGTAGAAAGGAAAGGGGGAGGGGAAGGAAAAAGGGGATTAGGGTAAAATAAGGATAGGTACAATCACATATTTCAACAAACAAGCAACTGTCCGGTTCATAATAATGAGTAAGTATCATATTCAACCATTTTTAACAAAGCTTAAACTGTAACATATTAAAAATAATTAGTAAACAAATATGTTAATCTATTAAGTAAACACTACTAATAAAATCACACACAAAAAAACAAAATAAAATAAAAAAATAAATCCTAACAATCAAAAGTAACAAATAAAAATCAGTAAATCAGGAAAAGTAATCGTATCATCAAAATGTTAGTTAGAACTCGATTAAAAACCAGTCATCTATTCTAAAATATTAAATCCTTCAAGTTCTAACGTGTCTCTAACCATTGATAAAATTTTTCCCAAGTTCTAAAATAAATTAAATCATCTTTTTTTTTCATTTCTAATGTTAGTCTATCCATTTCTGCACACTCTAGAATTTTGGTAATAATAATCTGGTCAGATGGTAGATTCTCATTTTTACAAAATTGGGCAGTTAAAACATGCAATATCAAATAGTCATTCTCTTTACCATAATTAGGTCTTAATATTCCTAACAAAAACAATTCTGGTTTAAATTCTATTTGTAGTTTCATCATCTTTTCCAACCATCTATGAATCTTAGACCAATATTTCTTAGCGATAGGGCATGTCCACCAGGCATGGTAATAAGTGCCTGGCTGTTGTTTACATTTCCAGCAAGTAACTGAAACATTTTTAAACATTTTCACTAAGCGAACTGGTGTCATATGCCATCTATAGAACATCTTATATAAGTTTTCTTTATATGCTACTGCTTTTGTAAGCTTAATGTTTTTATCCCAAAGTTTTTGCCAGTCTTCCAAATCTATAGAATATCCAAAATTCTTTGCCCATACTATCATTGTTTCTTTCACTTGTTCTTCTTCCATCTTCCAGTTTAGAAGAAATTTATAGAGTTTTCTAATCAAATTCTCATCTGTTTTTAACAAAATTTTATCCAATGAGGTCTGTTCTTTATAAAAACCTATCGATTTTATATCTTTTTCGTATCTTGTTTGAATTTGCAAGTAAGACCACTATGTCAAATCAATACCTTGTAATTGTAAAGTTTGCCTGTCCTTACGTTTTCCCTCTTTATCTAAAATATCTTTATAACTAACCAGTTTGTCATAATTAATCAAATTTGGATAAGCAAATGCTTCCATTGTTGAAAACCACTCAGGTATTTTCATGTATATTTTATGTTTAATTTTCTCCCATTCTGAAAGTAGTACGTTTCTTATCGCATTCTGAAAGTACTTATGTGCTTTAGATTTCTCATACCATATAAAAGCATGCCAACCTAGCTGAATGTCATGTCCCTCTAAATAGAGCAATCTTTTGTTTCTCAATACAATTCTTTAAGCCAAAGCAAAATAGCCGCTTGATAGTAAAGTCTCCAATCTGGAAGTCCAAAGCCCTCTCTATCCTTAGATTCTTGTAACAATTTACATTTGATTCTTGCCTTCTTTTTTTGCCATATAAATCTTAAAATCATTTAAATCATCAAAAAAATTCTTAGTAAAGTTTAACAGGCACTGTTTGAAATAAGAAAATTAGCTTTGGTAAAATGTTCATCTTAACCGTCGCTATTCTTCCTAAAAGTGATAATTGAAGATTTTCCCATCTTTCCAAGTCCATTTTTATTTGTTTCATTAATCTCTCATAATTATCTTCTTTTAGTGTAGTATATTTCGCCATTAAATAAATACCCAAATATTTAACTTCTTTAACTATTTGAAGATTTGTCATTTTAGTGAGTTGAGTTTTCTGTTTGTCTGTTAGATTTTTTGTTATTACTTTAATCTTTTCCCTGTTTATTTTTAGACCAGCCACTGCTCCAAATTTCTCAATTTTCTGTAAAAGTTTATTAGCTGTTTGCAATAGCTCCTCCAGAATGAAGACCAAGTCATCCTCAAAGGCCTGTAGTTTATATTTCTGATCCTTTAATCTCCAGGCCTTTAATTTCTGTGTCTTGTCTGATATTTCTTGCCAAAACCTCTAAAGTAAAAATAAACAACAGAGGAGACAATGGGCATCCCTGTCTAGTGCCTTTTTTTAATCTCAAATCTATCTGTGTAATCTCCATTTAAAAGTATTCTTGCTGTTTGTTTCTTATAAATTGCTTGAATTTCTTTATTAAAATTTTCACCAAAGTCCATTTCTTGAAGTTGTTGAAACATAAATTGCCAATTTAAATTATCAAAGGCTTTTTGTGCGTCAAGAAATATAAGTGCCATCTGATTCCCTGGATGGATTTCATAGTACTCCAGGATGTTTAAAATAATCCTCCAGTTATTCTTTATCTGGCTTTTTGGTAGGAAACCATTTTGGTCTGGGTGTATAAATTCATTCAAAATTTTTCTCATTCTTTCTGCCATTACTGCAGCAAAAAAATTGTAATCTACATTTAATAGCGATATTGGTCTGTAATTTTTAATTAGTGTATGATCAGTATCTTCTTTAGGTATCAAAGTAATATTAGCTTCAGTCCATGAGTCTGGTATTTTTCTATGTATAAAAACTTCATTACATAAGTCTTTCAGAGTTGGAGTAATAGTATCTTGTAACGCTACATAAAATTCAGCAGGAAGACCATCAGGTCCTGGTGTTTTATCTTTCTTTTGCTTTTTTATCGCCTCTGTAAACTCCATCATTGAAACATTCTCGTTTAGCCTCTGACGCATATTCTCAGGAACCTTTAGGAGATTTGCTTCTTTTAAATAAGCCTGAATTACATCTTTAGAAACCATCTCCACCTTATACAGTGTCTCATAATATTCCTTCGTAATTTTTTTCATTATGTCATTATGACATTGTAGGTCACCATCCATATCCCGTAGCTTACTTATTAATCTTTTTTCTCTTTCTTTTTTTAGTCTGTATGCCAACCATCTCCCAGGTTTATTGGCATTTTCAAAAAAATTCTGTTTGGACCTTTTAATCTGTTGTGCCATTATATTTGTCTCAAATAAGTTTAACTTATGTTTTAATAGTTCCATTTGTATTTTCAACTTTTTCTTTTGAGGGTCTAATTGTAATTCACTTTCCAACATACTAAGTTGTTCTTTCAATCTATGTTGAACAAGTTTCTTTTCCTTGTTCTTTTTAGCAAGATAAGTTATGGCCAAACTTCTAAAATAAGCTTTTGCCGTGTCCCATACAATTTGAATAGAGGTTTCTTCTTTTTTATTAACTTTAAAGAAGAATTCCATTTCTTTTATTGCAAATTGTAAAAACTCCTTTTCTTTCAATATTGATTTATTCAAGGACCATTTTGGTCTTTTCTTAAGTCCTTTCCAGGTCATTTCCATTGAATTATGGTCTGCCCAAATGTTAGATTCTATTTCAATTTCTTGTATCATGGCCTTTAAATCCATAGAAGTCCATATCGTGTCAATTCTCGACCACAATTTATGTCTGTTATAGTAAAAGGTGTATTGTGCTTTTTCCGGGTACATCTCTCTCCAAATGTCCTGTATACAAAGTTCATCTTTCATTCTTAGAAAGGATTTAGGTAAAACACTACTTCCTTTTTTCCTCTGTTTGTGACTTTTATAGTCCTGTACAGGATCAACAATTGCATTAAAGTCTCCAAGAATACACAAGCTATGGTAGTTTAAGTCCAGAAATTTATCATATAATTGCTGAAAGAATTGATATTGTTTCTCATTGGGAGCATATATCGCCACCATCAATATTTGTTTTTGATTCCATGTAAACTCCACCATCAGTATTCTTCCCTCTTCATCAGCATAAATTAGTTTTGGATTCATCTTTTCTTTTATAAAAAGCACTACTCCTCTTTTCTTTTGTGATGCCAAGGAAAAATAAAGTTTGCCAAGTCTTAATTGTTCAAGTATTCTCGAATGCTGTAACTTAATGTGTGTCTCCTGGAGACTAATTATATCCATTTTTAATTTTTGTAGTCTATGAAATATTTTACTCTTTTTGATGGAGAGTTAAGACCATTTATATTTATTGAAAGAATTCCAATTTCCTCCATCTCCTTAAGATGGATCAAAAAATGGAAGCTTTTCAACAGGCAATGTCAGATACTCAACAACGAGTGCAAAATACTGAAGACAAGTCAGTAGTAGTAGACCAGAAATTAGAGTCTCTCCAAGGTGAAAATCAGAGATTGGCGCAATCTAATGCAGAGCTGGAAGAAAGTGTGGCAAGGATGGAGTTTGAATGTGCATCATACTTTCTAAGATTCCAAAATGCGATAGAAGAGAGTGATAAGAACCTGTTAAGTTTGATGACTGAGTTATTGGCAGACTTGCTCGGAATGGAAATGGATCAAATTAAAAGAGAAGTTGATCAAGTCTATAGACTGAATTCAAATTATGCAAGAAGAAATAGAGTGCCCAGGGAAGTTCATATTAGATTCAGCAAAAGAGCACTTTGGGATGAGATCCTGAGACTAGTGAGGGACCAACCCCTGAAATACAAAGATAAAGAGTTGGTAGTTCTCAAACAGATCCCAAGAAGAATTAGAGAAGCTGGAAGAGAATACCAATTCTTAACGAGGAAATTGATCAGTAAAGGAGTGAATTTCAGATGGTTAGTCCCAAAAGGACTATTAATTTTCTGGGACACAAAAAGATACAGATTGAACACCCCACAACAAGCAGAGGATTTCTTTAATAATCATAGAGACTTATTGGAGAGAGGTGAGGCGGAACCTAAGAAACCAGAGGAAACAACTGCAGGAACATCGAAACAAATGGAGAAAGATGCACCTAAAAAGACACAACCAGAGGAAGATGAGAGGCCTAAAGATCAGAGACAGATAAGCTCTCCTAGAAAATTGAGACCGCGATACAATTGAAATTATGGAGGAAATTGAAATTCTTTCAATAAATATAAATGGTCTTAACTTTTGTTGTGTTTACTGCAAGATCCTGAGAGTCTATTTATTATGTCATGATATAAATAAACTTTGCATTAAAGGCAGGTACTGGCTTGCTGTTCTACAGATGTCAGACTTTTTTTTGCACGTGGAATAAAGAGAGGTTCAGCAAAGATTCCTAAGTCATCAATTACTTCCAATTATACCGCACTTAATATCCCAGAGAGTCTTCTCAGTCTTTTAAGGGACTCAGTCAAAGGAGCCACAAAAGATGCTGAAACCCTAGATGAGTACAGAAAACAACAAAAAGATGATAAGGGATCTAGAGACTAACCTATATGAGGTTAAGGGAACTCAGCATATCTAGCCTAGTGCAGAGAAAGATTAAGGAAGACATGATAGCAGTCTACAGTTAAAGACAAGAAGCAATGAATGGAAGTTTGTTAAAGAGAGATCCTATCTGGAACTAAGGAAAAATTTCCTGCAGCACAAAAAACCAATGGCTACTACCTGTTCATTGGATAGGAGCTGCAAGTCCATGAGGACCACCAAATTGTGCACGGGCAGGTAGAACTAAAAATGAAACTCAACAAACCCAGGGTCCACCTTCAGTGGTGCAGCTAGAGAATATCTCTTTTCATGCCTCCTCTCGCTCTGTAAATCAAAGAAAGCACTGGGATCCATGTGAGAAAAGAGGCTGCATAGGTATGAGCCAATCCTGAGCCTCAGTTGCCCCCTCATTTCAAGAGGTGATTCGCTTGGACAACACACTAGATGTTCAAGAACAGTATGTGAGGTGGAATTCATTTTTGGGGACTGTTGAATTCAGTTGGGCTAGAGGAACTGTAGAGAATGTGCTTTTATCAAGCACACAAGCATTATTCTGTACGGTTCCTCTCGCTGTAATCTTTTTCCTTTTTGAAATTCTTTGAAGCTTTGAAATGATCACAGTTGTATTCCTTGTTTTTTAGCTAAACTATACCTTTTTATTAGATAACTTTTGTTCTATTGCTGATTATTATACTCTTGTCTTTGTGATAAATAAAATCTACAGTATATATTTAGATTTGTTGAGTTTAGAAAATATAGAGTCTTTGTCTTTGTGATAAATAAAATCTACAGTATATATTTAGATTTGTTAGAATTGTTTAGAAAATACAGAGTATGATGCATTCATGTATGTATATTAATATTAATTATTATTCTCATTGAATAGCAGTTAATTTTTTTCTTTATTAACATAATACATCCAACTATGCCAGAGGTATTAATCTTCTCTTTACAATTTTTGTACCCACTTGTGGATAATATGTGCCCGCCCTACTGCTCCTTTTACATTTGTTGCTGATATGCAACATCAAGCTGCTCAAGCTGACATGCCATAGGATGTTTGAAATTGCAAGATAACAACTTCTGGTGGACCAAACATATCCTTTCTTAAATATACCTTGATGTGATGATAAGTCCCTAATATACCATGATATAATGATGTGTTTAGAGAATGTCAAGTTAGCATGAGTAGGTGTATACTGCAGTCAGATAGACAAATGAATTATTGTTATTTTTGTCAAGAGTACTGTTACTTGATGAGTTACAAATGAATAAACCAGGATGTTGAATAATCATATATTGCATATTTCAGCAATACTTTGCTTCAAAGATTTTTGCCAGGAGATTTAGTTCTTTATTAAGAACAATACTTTTCAATACTTTGTCATAGAACTGATGTAAGAAAACAACTTGATTTTCTGTTAATCTTTCTATTTGAAATTATTTATTTTAGGCTCAGATTGCCTTCCTTCAAGGAGAAAGAAAAGGTCAAGAGAATTTGAAGAAGGATTTAGTGCGAAGAATAAAAATGTTAGAGTATGCTCTTAAACAAGAACGGTATGGTGCTTAAGTTGTAGATACCTTACGAGCTGTTAACTGTTAAATGCAAGAATTATTTACTATGTTATATCAAAGTCAATATTGAGTGCCTTTTCCCTATTCTTCTCTCCAGTAAAAAATAAAATGTTATTAAACAATCTATAACTAAGGTGCAAGTCATTTAAGTATAATAGGAAATGTTTGGAAAAAAAAAAAGCCCAGCCACCTTTAATTCATATTTTTAATAATTTTATTAAAAAGTAAAGTGTAAAACTAGTGTAAAGAAAAAGGAAAAGAGAGAGCTAAAAATGGAACAAAAGAAAAAATAAAAGAAAAGTAGAAAAATACAAAGAAGTGGCTCCTGATCTTTACAGCCAGTTCCATCACCTTCAACAACCATTCCTCCATTGTGGATAGTACTAATTTTTTTCCATCCTTGTGCATTTCAATAAACTTGCTGCAGTTGTCATGTACAGAAGCAAACTTTTTTCCAACTTTTGTACATTAATCCCAAAAGAAAAAGCTCTGCTTTCAATTATATATTATTCTTTAAAATCCTCTAAATCAGCGTATGTATTTGAATCCAGAATTTTTTTAGCTTTCTTACATGTCCACCAAGCATGATAAAATGTTCCTTCTTGATGTTCACATTTACAATATGAATTTAAAGTGCCTTTATATATTCTAGACAATTTCTCTGATATCATATAACAATGCCAGATCATTTTATAAAATTCTCTTTAAGATTATAACATGTGTAAATTTCAGTCCTTTCAAGCTTGTATTTTCCCACTGTTCTTTCTATATATTATAATCAAACTTTTAGCTCACTGTATTATACATTCTTTTATTTTTTTTCTTCTGTTTCAAATTTCAACTAATTTATATATTTTAGCAATTACATGTTCATCATTTGTACATAATTGCATTTCAAACTAACCGTTTGAGTGTTCAAAACAAACTCTTTTGTGTATTTTAATTTTTTCTAATAATTGTAAATAAGAAAACTTTGTCAACTATATCAACAGTTTTTCTCTTGATTTGATTTTGTATTTCCCTTGACATAATTCTAATATAGTAAGTTAGCCATTGTGTTTGCCTATTACTGTATTTATTGTCTATAAAATGCCACTTTTGTTGAGAGCCACAAAAGTGTTTTTGGGCACAACCTGAGTTTGTATCTTGCAAACTCTAAGTATAGCATTTCTAACATAATAATTTTTTAAATTCTGCCATGGATACTCATGCCATCCAAATATCAAGCCATGTCATAAAAGCCTTCACTTAGCAATACTCATTCTTTCATTCAAACCAAACAGTAAGCAGTATTGTGCAATTTCAAATCAAGTAAACTCAATCCTCCTCTTTCCTTTGCATCCTGTAACACCTTATATTTAATTTGCCACACAAAAGATACGTCCTTTTGCCACTGTTTAAATGGTGCATCAGTTGTCAAAACAGAATTGTCTATGGAGATTCTCAGTCATCCACGTCATAGTTATCCCAAAGATGCTTTTTCACGAGGCAACTGGACTTCCTTGTTTTTCTTTGAAGACATTTTGCTTCTCATCCAAGAAGCTTCTTCAGCCATCCAGTCAGAGGTGAAGAAGCTTCTTGGATGAGAAGCGAAATCTTCAAAGAAAAACAATAAAATCCATTGCCTCATGAAAAAGCATCTTTGGTAGTGGTGGGATTCAGCCAGTTCACACCAGTTTGGCAGAACCGGTGGCTAATTTTTGTTGCCCAGGCCCAGAATGGACTTCCGAAAGTGGGATCCACATAGAGAACTGGTTATTCACATATTTGAATCCCACCACTGATCTTTGGGTTAAAAACAGAATTATTTCAGACAAAACAGATATTATCTGAAACAAAAACTTCATTCTAGACAGGACCTTGATACATAAGATCAGAAAGATAAGCAGCTTGTAATATTTTCTATCACTGAAGTTTCTTTTACTACTTTTCTTAATTTGAAATAAACTTTGTGGTAATGTATTGCATTCTGAAAACTCTAATTTTAATTTCTAATTTTAATTTCTGACACATCAGCTAGACTGAAAGTGTTTTCTTAAGCTCTATATTATATACTCTCCAAATTTTTAGATTCTGAGCAATCAAAATCAGCATGCCCATGTGAGTCCAAAATATCCTAAAGACATATTGCCTATACCTATTTTAAATGCTTAAGATTACTTGGTGTAATTTTAGTTTTATATGTATATGTAAATCAATATTTATAATGGTTATGTTTATTTTTCCATTCATATTAATTCATGTAAAGCTTTTGCTAAATATCTTAAAGTAGAAATCACATAAGTAGGAACCTTGCAAAGATCTCATTTTTTTATCCCAAATACCATTTGTAGAATTGACATTACTGAGAAATTGGAAAGGTGATATTATTCCAGATATTAAAGAAAGGTTGTTGGATTTGTTTGATGTATTGTTTTGGAAAAGGCAATATTTTCTACCAATCAAGGGGTGCAGCAATATCTGTTACTATGGCAGAGATCTTTACAATGATATTTTTGTACTGATTATATTATAGGCATATATTTATTAGTAAACCAGTGACCATTGATAAGTATAAAATATACAATAGATTTTTTTTCTTTTTCTTTTCCTTCTTAATAGTATTTTTGTTTTTTGCCATTGTTTAAAGATTGGTTTGTTAATTGTATATGTTAATAATTCTAAATAAAAAACAAAAATATTTTTAAAAATATTTTGTTAATTCCAACTTAGTGTTATAAATTAATCTAATCACATATAGAAAAAAGCCGAGGACAAGAATGTTTGAGTAAAAATCTTACTTAAAATAGTTGGTTCTAAATTAATTTTAAAATTCATTAGACTGCATCTGTTTTGTTTGCATGCTAATATTAAACAGTTTTTTCTAAGAAATAAAATATCCTAATTGACATTCTTCTATCTTTTAAACATGATTCTTAGCAATCTGATTTACCTAAGCATTATTTTTATTAAACACTTGATCTCCACAAAAAGTACATGATAATGAATTTGTAATGTTTAAAATACCTCAAGACTCCATTGTTTTTATTTATATGAAATTATTTTGGGTTATAATCTGTTTTACTAACCATAACATCAGCAAAAGTTAAACTCAAAACTAAAGAGATTCTAATGTGGTTATTTTAAGACTATAGTTTTCTTGTAGATTGTGCATTGATATTTTTCTTAGCAACTTAGGTTAGCAGCAATTCTTAGTTTTTCTATACATAGAGTATTTGCAGATTTGTTAGGTATAGCTAAATTGGATTTGTGATTGTAACTTGTCAATAAACATTTTTTAATAAAAACTGCATGAAATTAATTTACCCACATTTGTAATTTATATACTTTCAGTATGTGTAAAGCATTGATTTTTTTAAAAAAAATAAAGAACATTTTGAATACATCTATGCTTGTGGGAATATGTAGTTATGAAAGAGAAAGGGGACAGTGGCACTTTTCTACCCTAATTAATTCCTTTTTCCTTTATAGAGCTAAATATCACAAATTAAAATATGGTACAGAGCTGAACCAGGGAGATATGAAGCCACCGAATTATGATTCTGGTAAGAATTAATTTGTACAGAGGAAAGCAGTTAAGACTGACAAAAAGACAAAGCTATCATTTTGTAAAGAATGATGGTCTGGAATAGTTTAGCGTGAAATAGTTTTTAGGGCTCATAAGAGGCTATTCCTTTTCCCGTATGGTTCTTCCTCCTATGATTGTCACACAGTCCTGTACCTTAAATCTTCAAACTTTGATACTAATTTTGTCTCAACTGTGCCTGTATCTTACAGCATTACAATCATAATGCGTGATATGGATAAATTACTTGATAGGCCTCTTTTCACTTTTTGTTGCAGTTAGTCAGAAAAATAACTTAGTTACTGGACAAAAATCTATGCATGAACTTTTTACATAGAATTTGTAATTGACACTGACTTCACTTCTTCTAAACTTATTTTAGAATAGAAAACCACTGTAGGCAATGATAATATATTGTCCTCTCAGTACTATTAACCTAAAGTGTTCTTATTTCCTGTTTGAAATTGTAGGAATTCAGTGTATATTCTATGTACATTTTTTCATTGTCATTAAACATGCCTTTAAACATGCTCTGTAGAATATTTTCTGCAGAAATATATTTTTGGGAGTAACCATAGAATAATATCCAATGTATATTATATTTATCTAAAATTTTGTACAGTGTGTTCTCCAGTACAGGAGATGGATAATCCACGGATGGGTTTTCTCTGTCTGCCTGCTCTTGAGACCAAGTAGCCAAAACTTGACACGCCCCCACTTCCTGTGGAGTCCATTCTTAACTTGGTCTCTGCTCGAGAAGACTCGTTTTGGCGTGGCTCTCAGCTTATCAGGTTAGACAAAGAAATCCATTGATTGATTATCCCTTGATAATTGGCTTCCCCTTCCAAAAAAATTGCCACCTATAGGAATGTAACCACAAAATTTTCTGGGGATCAGTCCTGATCTCAAACCTAAAATTAAAAAGGGGATTGGTGGGGAAATAAATAGGCTGGAAATATTTAGTCAGTGCTAGACGATAAATTTGCACAAAACTGACTCTTCTAACGTTGTTATACTAATGTTAGTCTTGTCTATGTTTTTCAGATGAAGGAAATGAAACTGAAGTTCAGTCACAACCTAATAGTCAGTTAATTTGGAAACAAGGGCGACAGTTACTCAGACAGTAAGTTGTCTAAGAATAATAAACTTAATAATGACTTCATAATATGGTGGGAACAACCAAAACATTAGTATCTATGCTATGATGATTGCAAGTAATTGGTTACTATTAGTTCCTCTTTTCCTTAACTTGCAAAAGCTATTTCACTGTGGTAGAATTGACAGTTTTTATAATAAAATTGCTTATATGCTTTATTCATAAGACTTTATTTTTATTTTATTTCTTGTAATGTTTGGCTTATAAAACTCATTGCTCTGAATTCAGTATCTCCTCCCAAAGAAAGATGAAGAGAGGAGCCAATTATTGCTTGGTTTCCCCTTTATAAAAGAATATAGTGAAGATGTGTGAGGGATTTTTCTTCTTAACTAACATAATGAATAATTGTGTATGCATGGATAGAAAAGCTCTCTACTTTTCATGGGAGTCGTAGAGGCTGGTACTGCAGGAGACATCCCCTCTGCAGCTGGTACAAGTTGATTTGTAAGCCTGTTGTGTCAGGCAAAGCCACATTATTCCTCTTACTACTTAAATTGTTGATCAGTTCTGGGTAGATTGTATCAAATGCATTGATAGCTCCTGAATAATTGCCATGTAATTATTCATACAGATACCTGCAAGAGGTGGGATATACTGACACAATCCTGGATGTGAAGTCAAAACGAGTACGGACGTTGCTGGGTCTTTCAGGTGATGGTCCAGAGAAGGAAACAGACAAAAACCAAGAATCAATGGTGAACGGCACTGATGTTGAGATTAAACAAAAAGTGATGATTGGGTAAGTGTTCTTAATAATGAGAAATAGTAGAAATTGTACTTTAAAAATCTCTGTGTTAAAAATGTAATATTATATGTTATACCAGTGTGGTAGAATGTGGATGCTGTTTTTAAAGGAAGAAGCAGTCTCTCTCTCCTCATTTCTAAACTATGCCGTTATTATATTGAATGGAAGAAAAACCCCACCACATGATTTTTTTACTTCTTTCTCTAACCAATACTATGCAGTTTTGAAAGACATAACTATGTGGTACGTCATGTTCTCAACACTAGCATAGTCTCTCTGAGAGAAAAGTCAAGAGATCCAGTGATGATCACTGTTTACTTTCCTGATGGCATTCCAGTAATTTAGCATACTGGTATAGTGCAAGGTAGTAATTAGCTTCTGTTGAATAATTTAGAACTTGTCATGGATGGAAATTGGAAGAAAGTAAAATACAAATTGTTTGTAGGAAGATTTAATTCATGGACTCTGCATTTTTGGCGGTCTTTACTCCTCTAGGAAATGTAATTGGTGGGAATGTATTTTTATTAATTGTTACCAGAATTGTTATAAATCAATAAATGAAGCAGATCAGGACAAGGAAACCTCTTTTAAGAGCAAATTTTGTATTTACTATTCCTCAAAGTAATTTAAAGTTGACCTAATGCTTCCTTAAGGAAGAATTAATTATTCTGTCCATGGTATTTTTATGCAAGCCAATATGTTTGCTAATGTACAGATCCTTGTGAAACTTTTATACTCAAGAGCATCGTATGAGTTCGAATGCAGCCTGGAAGATTTCAAGCCCATCCATGGAAACATTATTTTGATAGTTTGACAGACATAATACTACTCACACATGTTTCATAATGTTTAATGAAAGAAATGTTGCACTTCTTCAGATCAGCAGACTCCTTTTATAAAAGATAAGTACCATATCTCAGCATGAAGCCCACAGGGATACTAACATGATATTAATATCTAGCATTTCCAGTGTTTGCTGTGAATATGAAGGCTGCATCTTGCCATTAACAATTTTTGATAAAAGAAGAACAAATCAATAAAATGCCTTATTTTTGGTATAGCGTTGCATGGTATACCAGATAGTTTTCATTTAATCTCTGCTTCTTTATTTTAATGTTCTTTTTTGCAAATTGAGTAACCAATATTTAGATATGCTTTTTTTTAATACTGGATATATAATATATAATAAAACCTGTCAAACATTCTGATTTTTAAGATTGACTTACAAAGGGCATCATTATAAATCTGTTTTTTGTTAGGCAATATTGACTGAAAACTTTCTTTCATTGAATAGCTTTTTATTTTGTTAAAATTCAAAATAGAAATATATCTTATGTTGATACACTGTAAAATATTAATAGGTTCATAATTCACTGACTTAACTTCAGTTTGAAATATCATCCCTACAAAAGGTTTCATATACAGATGAGCTGATATAAAAACTTGGGAAGAACTTAGAAATGTTTTTTTTAAACTTGCATTTGCTATACCAGATGGAACTTTGCTTCTGAATAACAGGCCAGTTCATCCCAACATGTCTTCTTGTTAGTTCTTACTGTTTGCAGCCTGTGGCTTGCCTGAACAGAATAAACTTGCACTAACCCAAAGAAGAGACTTGGATTTTCACTGATCATCTTCCTACATCTTCAGCCTCCTGCATTGCATCAAATGTTATAAAAGATTTCTTCATACTCAGGAACAGATACAGAGGCTTTACAGGAAAGAGAAAGTAGAAATATGCTTTCTGCAATCAAAATACTATTTAGTGTTCTTAAAATTCAAATCCTTCTTCTTTTTCCCAATATATCTTGTTCCTGGGATTATAATTTCCACCATTCTTTGCCTCAGACTGGTTGGCCTTTTATGATAGCACATTTGACAGCATCCTGAAACCAGTTCCAGAAATATGATAAAACATGTTACACCCATTGAAACAAATGCCCTAAAATTGGTTCAACGCAGTTTAAATGTATAATAATTTTTTTAAAAAACCCAAACTAGAAATCAATAGGAATATGTTTAAGCATTTGTACTGAAGTACTAGTTGTCACAATTTAAGCTGATTTTCATTATGGTAAACAAAAATATATAATTTTAAATATTTTCCCCTTTGTGCCTTTCCTAAACTCAAGCTCAGTTCAACTACGAGAATCATCATCATTTAATATATCTGGAAAGCTTTAGTTGAGAAAGATTAATTTAGGATTAGGTTCTGTTGCTTCTCCTCTTCCTGCCATCTTCAAAACCAATGATTCACAGAGAATATGTATCATAGAGCTGAAAACTAATTTTTACCTGAAATTAGTTCACAAAAGCTTTACTGAAAATAGGCAATAAACCTTTGTTCTGTGAAAAAATATAAGTAGGTATGCTTCACAGAATAAGTGTAAGTTTGTGTATTATATGGTTATTTATTTTAAATTTGATGACATTTTCTTTGATTTTACTGCTGCGGTTCCCAAACTTTGTGCCATGGCATTCTGGGGTGCCAAGTGAACTCACGGGTGACACAGGATATTTTAATTTTTTGAGGGAAACACAGCAGTTCTTGATGTCTTTCAGACACCATGGAAACTACTATCTCAAGGTAGATCACAGCTTGGGCTAGGGGGTGCCCTAAAAAAATGATTATGTGTGCCATGAATCAAGAAAGTTTGGAAACCTCTGTTGAACTGTTTATTTTTCTTTATTGCATCATTCAGTATATGTCATGATACTTAATGCTTACTTTGGCTGACAACTGCGTTTAAAAACAATTATGCAAATATTTTCAATATTTCCCTGGGCTACTTGTACTGTACAAAACAATTTAGAATGTGTTCATCACGGCTGTGCATTTTGGGAATTGTAGTCTCAACCTATTGGGAACGAATCAGGTTGGGAAAAGCGGGATTGACCTACATTTTCGTGATGTTTGTACAACATGGTACCATTTAATCAGTTTTCATAACTGTGTTATGAAACTGTGTTAACATAAACCATTATATATATTTAATATACTGTATAATACTTACTTGGAAATAATTTGCTGAGGCCTACTTATGAGTAAACATGTATTGCATTTAAGTCTTGTCCTATCTTCATAATGTCATTTACGAATATAAACTTTTTAGAAATTGTAATTTTGCTTATGTTTTGAAGAAGTATTCCAAAGTGATCTTTCTTTGATGTAACAGAATAGCAGAGTTGGAAGAGACTTTGGAGGTCTTTTAGTCCAACCCCCTGCTCAAGCAGGAAATGCTATATCGCAGTGTTTCCCAAACTTGACAATTTTAAGGCATGTGGACTTCAACTCCCAGAATTCCACAGCCATGTGGAATTCTGGGAGTTGAAGTCCTCATGCCTTAAAATTGTCAAGTTTGGGAAACACTGCGATATCGTTTCAGACAAATGGCTATCCAATCCCTTCTTAAAAAACTCTTATATCAGTTAAAATTGTGTAGTGTGTGCTTTTTTTTAAAAAAGAACTAATTGCGACATGCAGGTTATAGGACCTAGGTATGAAAATAAAGCATGGTGGGAGAGATTTCTTTTAGTAATTGTTTTAAATTTATTCTCTTAATTTTTTAAAGAATGAAAAAAAATGAAATTTAACTTTTCCAGTCAATTTAAGTATCGGGACAATTGTTCTAGCTTCCGTTATTTTCTTCTTGCCTCCAATTGCTCTTCATTGTGTCAATAGAAGAATTTGCACAATTATTGTCTTTAAACAATCTTAAATTATTAGAAATATCTATAGCTTTAAAGAGCAATTATTTTCTTGATTAATCTTAAGATAAAAAGATGTATAAAAACGAATATTTTGAGGTTCCTGTTTAGTGACAGAAGCACTGTTACAATTTCATGTATGTTCTTTTTCAAAAGTGCTATCATTAGCAACCATGAGTCTGTACATTTTCTCTTTCATGCTATCTTCAGCTTCACAATTGTTACCAGATTATTGCTTTTATTTGGTTGTAAGCTGCCTAGAATTGCCTCTTGGCAAAATGGGCGACATATAAATTTTATAAAATAAATAAATAAATGCTGGTAAAAACCATAAGGATCTAAATATGAATGGAGGGACCTGGGGTTGCGCAGAAAATAATAATGGTTTTCCTTAGTCCTTCTGGCTACTACTTGTGCTGGAAATTGATTTTAAGGTAAAGGTGAAAATGAGCAAAAAATAGTCTTCCCTTTCTTGGTTTCAGTTTCACTTGGTAATGAAATCTTAAAATCAAAAATAATTGGATGCTCCCAAAAGTAAGTTCTAAACTTGTGTAACATTATTACTATATCTTGCTTTATGTTTTTTACTTTCAAATATGTAGGCCCATCAAAAATGAAATTTGTGATGTATGTTGTTGGATTTTATAAAGCTTAATGAAAAGAACCACAGGAAAATTGATTTGTGCTGCTGTTTTAATTTTTATCTAGAAAACCAGATTTGACAGATTCTGCCTCTCTGCTAGAAACATTTAAATTCCTTGAAAACGCTGCTGCAGAATTTAGTGATGAAGAGGAAGATGATGATATTGATGGAAGAGAGCGAACAGTCATGGATACATCAACGGTGGGCTGAAAACAAATTAGTATAATGAAGCTTGTACCAAAAGAACACTTGATCATTCAAAACACACCTATTAAAAACTTTAATTGCAAAACATTTGGAAACTGATCAGTAAAAACACTTGTGTATAGCAGTCCAAATATTCCTTCAGTAATGGGCTTTCCAGGGTTCGGGGAATAGATATGCAGAGAAATATCTCAAGAGGAAAAAGAAAAAGAGCTATGCAGCTATATTGCTTTTTATATGAGAGTTAGAAGCCTAACTGGCTTTATAAGTTTTGAGGTCTCCATTTATATTAGGGGTTCCAACAAAAGAATACTTTTTAAGAGTCTGTTTTGTGTTCTCAGACAAAATAGTTATGAGAGGTTTAACTGTTCCCCAAATCTGTGGATGAGATGGCCGGTCTCCAAATTTGATAAATAAATGGATATTTAATAAAACTGCCAGTTAGAAGAAACACTAGAGGTTGTTAGAAGCTTAGAGATTGTTCTTCACCATCCCCTCCAGATCCTAGGGTGATCACTGCAATTCTCAGATGATTGTTTTAGACAATTAAACATATTTCCAAATATAGGTATGAATTTAGATTAGCTGTTCTTTATATTTTATAAGAATGCCTCTGGCACCTATAGGCTTTCTAATGAAGAGAAATTGTATAAACAATAGATCAAGTATTGACTAATTAATTTATATTTTACTGGCTGGTACCAAAAATATATTATCTTTCTGCTTATATGTGTTTAAAAAGTGCAAACATGAGAAAAATAGAACATAATGAGAGAAAAAATTTGTCTCCCATAGATTATGAGAAAAAGAGTACTGCCTCATAACAATGAAGACAGAGATACTGAAGAAGCCTTAAAGGAATTTGACTTCCTGGCTACATCTGATGAAGGGGAAGGGGAATCTAGAAGTTCAGGAGATGGTACAGACTGGGGTAAGAAGAGAAAGAAAGTAGCCTAAATGCAGTAATTTACCTGGAACTGGAGAAGCATCCTAGGGAAATGTTATTTTAATTCTGGACATTCAACTCTTGAGCTGTTTCTTAATTTAACAGAATATCTAAAAATATTGAAGTTGTTATCTACTTTTATAGTTTGAATTCATTGCAGTCTGTATGGTAACTGTCAATGGGACTTGTGCAAGCAAAATAAGGAAACAAAGCTCAGACAGGTTTTAACAGTCCTTCCACTTTGCCTTTTCAAGTTTAAAGTGCCCCTCTAACTTGATCATCTCCAGGAGAGCGGATTCAAACCTATAGTTTTAGACCAAGGGTGTCAAACTGCCGGCCCACGGGCCGGATGCATCACATGGAAGCCGCGCCCTCCCCATTGCCAGCAATGGCAAAACCGGCCTTATACATTGCACGGCATCACATGACGTGAGTTTGACATGTCTGTTTTAGACCAATAGACTATCCTTAAATCTATTCATCTCATTAGACAAGTATATGAGGCAAATCCTGCTTTTTCTCACGTTTAAAGCCTTTGCAACAGAGTCCATTTTTTAATTTCATGTACAATTATATATAGTTTTGAGTAAAGAAATAGAGAAAATTAGTTTTGAAGATTAGCCTGTGTAATAGCAAATTAGTCAGATGAGGTCTTCCTGTTTTTTTTTTTCTTTTTCCTTGTTGATAGAAAGCTCTGAATTCTATGTTTTGCTTAGCGGTACTTTAAGCAGATTTATATTACAACTGCACTAGGTTGTATTAAACTGTGTAATTCCTTAGAATAGGTGGTTAGGAGGTTACTGTGCAATATTCAGTACTGATTTGAGCTTAGAACATTTCTGGAATGGTGAATTGTTCAAATTTGGATCATAAGTTAAGAATCCTATACCATAATTTCAGATCCTAACAATATTTACCAGCAAGCAGAAGAGGAAATCCAATGCATGTTCCAGGAAAGTATAATTGAGATTTTTGAAAGTGAATGGTTAGTCCCTTTCTTGCTTGTAAACATCTGCTTGTTGTGGAATTTGATGCCTATTTACTTCTCCAAATTGAAGTTTGCTGGCAACTGAAAAATCTGGCAGGGTCCAATGTATCACCACTCATGACCTAACCAAGACTACTTGCATGGGAATAATAGGGGAAGGAGAACTTTTAATTCAGCAGTTGTGGGAAACAGGCCATTTTTTAGCATGCTGTGTGAAGAAATCTTTAATATTTAATTATCTTGATATAAAGATTTCCTCTAGTGTATTTTGTGCTTTTGTTTTCTGCTCTTTCAGGGGAGAAAATTTGAAATGGATTTTTAAAAAAATGTGGCTACTCTATTAATATCCAATGTTCATCATTACTAACCTATTTGCTGCAAATTTTATAGCCCTCCAAGTACCAGCCTTTTCTTTGGCATACTTCTCCATTTTATCCTTCATACATATAATATGAACTGACCATTCCCTTGAAGTAGCTATATAGTCATGCTTGGTTAACTCTTGTAGTTTCTCTTATGCTGTTATATAGAAAGCTACTTTTGTTTATCTGCATACCTTGTCCCTTCCTAATCCTCACCTTTTACTGGTTTTCTGCATTTGGATTTGTTGCCATCACCTTGGTAAATTTTCCATATGCCATCTATGGTTTTTATTCCCCTGTGTATCATTTAAGTAGTATGGTCTGAAGGTGTGACTAACAGGACTGTCACACATACATTTTGTTTAAGGTGAATCTCACCGAATCCCCTTTCACTGACTATTAGATAAGATTGCAAAGGACTGAAATTAGAAATATATAACTATCCAATGAAAGATTTCTTACATGCATGGGTTAATGGAGCACCTGTTTTCATACAACAATTTCCTTTTAAAACGTCAGAAAGAGTTTATTTTTCAAGAGGTTATTTAAGTTCATATCTCTATGTGATGTACAAAGATAAAAATGAGTTAAGAACACAAATCAAGAGTACCATGTCCCTCACCTCCTATCCCTTCCCAATTTGTTATTGTTTGGAGGTTTGGCAATTTCCTCATTCGGATTCTCCCAAAAAAAGTGGCACTGGGAAGTACATAGTATCTGGCCAATGCAGCAGTGGTACTGTTCACCTGATGTACCTAATCAGCTTGTTGATTTTAGGAATATAGAATCCCTTACATCTGTATCATTTTCTTATTAGGTCCTTCACACTAGCAGTAAAGATTACTGTATCTCACCTCCACGTGGTTTGCTTGTTGCTAAGTCAAGCTTGTATAAGCAGGTCATATGTCACAAAATAGCCAAAAATCCATACTGAAGTTGAAAAACTTGCTCTTCAGGTAGTCTTCACTAGCAACTGCCTCAGATAGCAGTTGTTCACAGTTATGACAGTGATCGAAAAGTAAGATTGTTACCATGTTAAAAACTAACATTGTGACCAATACCTGCATTTATAACCTGCACAAGTCTGGAAAGCAAAGGAAAGCTGAAGTAAGATAAGCACTATTGTTGTCACATGTTTTCCCATAAAGTGACAACTTTGCTTAACAACCGAGTTGCCAATCCTATTCTGGTCACTAAATGAGGCTTGCCTGTATATCACTTGAGATTATTAAATATGTTTGCAGAAACTGCAAACTATGTAGATATTTGTCCAATATTCCAAATAGTTTTAGCAAATTTCCAGGCCTTGTGATTTTAATTCAAGTATTCAAATGGATTTGCTACCACTATGTAATACAGTTCTTAGTTAGAGTTCTTTCAGGCAATTTGTTTTAGCAATGTAACTGTTCAAAGAAATAACCATTACATACAACTTGAAGCTTAGATATACAATATACTGTGAAAAGATATAGTGCAATAACTTTATCTTGGACTGTAAATAAATAGAGAAATTGGAAGGAAAAATCCTCTCCAGGACTCATCAATGGATAATTCAGACATTTCAGAAAGCAGCTGTGTGGTATGTTTCCTGTGTTGTAACTTTCAATATGTAAACTAAATATGAAATACATTTCTTAATCGCATGCAAGAAAAAAATGCTTAGATTTGCTGTTAATGCATCTTTTTTCCACTTTAAATTTTAGCTTTCTTTTGTGAAGACTTCTGTAGTAGAAGAGAAATTTGACAAGATGTTCAGATACACAAGCAATGCAGTATGCTTGAAATTATTACAATTAGAATTAAAATATTTTCTATTCTGACCAGAATAAAAATTAGCACCAGCTACAGATTTGTTTTTCTAAAAATGTCTTAACAAGTAGAATAATCTGGATTAAATCAAAGATGATATTATAGCTGTAATTCTAAGAAATGGAAGAGATGATTACAGATTAGGTTTGAGTTAGAACATTTTCTTGGTGAATAAGATCGAATATGAAAAGAAATACAAGACTGTCACATTTAATTTAACCTTTAGTTGCAGCATATTATATGCCAGTTGCTGTGTTCCTGGATTGGGAGGCCCTACTCATGGTCACTCATGCCTTGGTCACGTCCTAATTGAACCCTGGAATGTGCTCTACATGTGGCTGTGCTTTAGGAGAATTTGGAAGCTTCTGCTGGTTCAAAATGTAGTGGTGTGGGCAATTATGGTTGCCTGTTGTTCAAAATATGTGAATCCTCTAGTCCATGAGTTGCGTTGGTTGCCAATATGCTTCCGATTGAAGGTACTGGTAGATACCTTTAAGGTCCTTCATGGCTTGTGGCCAGTGGTCACTTGCGAGGCCATTTCTTCCTGATGGTATCTACCCACTCAGTAAGATCTGGCAGGAGAAGACTGCTCCAGGTTGTGTCTGTTATGGAGTGTCACCTGAGGGGAACCAAGAAGAGAGTCTTTATGTTGTGGTGCCTGCCCTCTGGAACATTAGTCCCCTCAAGCTCAGGTTCATCGTCTCTGCTGACCTTTCGTAAAGCCTTAAGGAAATTGATTTTGTCACTGAGCCGAGGGCTCTGGACTTGTAGCTGAGCCTGTATCATAATTATGTTAATTGTTTTATTGTTTTTCTCAACTGCTATTCATGTTGTTTATAATGTTATTGTATACTTTTACAATACTAATTGAAGTACCGCTAACCGCCCATGTATTTGAGATGAGCAGTCCTATAAACTGAGTGGATAAATACAGCATCATTTCACTGATCACCAGCTGTTGCCAATACTCCAAGAATAAAGCATTTTTTAAAAATTAAATAACACAAAAAGGATGTTTCATTTGTTTTAATTTGTCTAGAAAAGGAAGACCAGTGTCTCATGCCCGAAGCCTGGAATGTGGACCAGGGAGTAATAACCAAACTGAAGGAACAATACAAAAAGGAGCGCAAGGGGAAAAAGGGGGTGAAGAGTAAGTGGAAAACATTGCACCATAGATCAACAAATCCTGCCTCTTTCACTTCACCAGTGCTATCTTTATTTCAATGTTTTCCTCAAACTACTTACTCTTTTTCTTTGCTGCTCCTGACTGCTTTTGAGTTTACAGTTACCAGGGGTAGAAATTAATGCTACTTAAAATCTAAATGTGTTGGTAATACTAATATTATGTACATTGACAAAATAATGTACAAAATGCATTGAAGAGAATTTTTGATGACTCTAAAACACATCTTGCTAAGTTTTGTCCAAACCAGGCAATATTCATGTGAGTGAACTTTTGCAGTATAAATAGCATCGTGTCATTTCTCCTTATCTGCATTTCTGGGGCTTTGAAGTCAAAGATAATACTGCAATAAGTGGGGATTAATCTTTTTTCTCTGTATATGACCGGATTTGTATTTGTCTCCATACTATGACCAAGTCCAAAAAAGCAATTCTGTAGTTCTGTATGTTACAGATGACTTGGACTTTGCATTTTTCTGTAGAGCAGTTTTTAATACCCAGGTTCTTGATTAACCTGAAAGCTGCCTTTTGACTTTCAGTGCAGATTTATTTTACAGATTGTCTTATGACAGCCTAGGGGTAATTCTCCTTACATAAAGTCAATAGGTTTATTGGATGTTATAAAAGGACATTTCTTGCTTTCCCTGTTTTTCTTGCCTTTTGCCCACACTAGTGTTTTAAGTATGTATACATAGTTGGGTGTAGAGTGTCTGATATTTAACGGCATGTTTCAAAACAAGAACCTCTATAGTACTGGAAATATTGCAGTAAAAAAAGGAACAACAGAAATAATAAACTTAGTATATAAATAATAAAATCAGCATATAAAGAATTACAGTAGAGAATTTTGGTCTGGACATATCCTTAACAAGAGTGAAAGTTAATAAATTAATTTCTACCCTTGTTTATATTTTACTGTTTGCTTCATGTAGGTCATGCTGTTTTCATAACTTGAATGCAGGGCTCGAAATGGAAAAAAATATTATTTATTAAAGTTAGTCTTGATGTAATAACTGAATTAAGTTGAATGATATATATACCAGGCAACCAATTGGATCAGTTTTCAAAATTTAATTTCTAGCCCTGTGCATCATTCTGTTTTCCATTTTTCAAAATATAAATATACAAGTCATAGATTTACCGTAAATTCCATATACAGAAATTGTATTTGTAAATGCATACAGAATAATACAAAAGCTTACATAATAATTAATGGTACCAGTGAGGTTGACATTTACAAGATGGTTAATTTAAATTATTGAAATGTTTACCACACTGATTTAATGAATTAGCTTATTTCCAATTGTTAGGTACATTATTGTGTACAAATTGCTAATTTTTAGCATTTTTCTAAAGTGATTTGTAGTATTAGTTGTCTTACTATCATGGAATTAAAAAGAATATCTAATATTTTAATTGGATTACTGTTAATATGAGGCAGTGCAAAAACATTTTGTATTAAAAGTAACATAAATATAATGGCAAAAGACACACTGGACACTGGAATTTGATGAAAAATACTTGCTGTGCATACTGGTTCATATCCACAAACCAATGAATAAGGTGACTTATGAAGAGTGAAGTCTCTCAGGTGATGAATAACAAATTACGTATATTTGCCTCAGAAATCATTGGGAGGCATATCTTAAGAGGAGAAACATGTATCTCATGGAGCCTTTTGAGAGAGCATGCTTTGTGGAATAGTCATCACTTAGTCAATTCCTTGTATTCCTCCACTTGAATTTAATGGGAAAGATGAATAGGCCTGTTCACTAATTTGAGATTACACATAACTAACTTGTAACACCTGTAGCAGTCCTATCCCCTACCATGTTATTCTGTCAAAACATTGTGTACACAACATTATTAGCAGAAATTGGATGTCTGCCCAACTTCTCCAGACTTTTGTATGGAGGCTTAAAGAACTGAGCTGTTATGAGCCAACCAACTTAAGTAAGCAGTGCCTACTTTAAAATGGGTGGTCAATTCTTATTCCACTATTAGCTAGGTTAATGGATTTCACAGGGAAAATTGTTTGCTATCTCCCTTCATATTATATTTTGGAATTTGTGCCACTTTGGGTCTATCTATTCTTGTAAAATATTTCACAATTTGGGAATTGGAATCAAATGAATAAGTAACGTGAGTTGTAAATACACACAGTATGAGTATCAGGCTTTTAAATATCATGTATCAAGTAACACAGACTGCTTGAGTTCCATCAGTTTTCAAATAATCTTGTGGATTGTTAACATATATTGTAGCTTCCTAAAAGTTTACTTTTCAAGATGAATTGCCAATACTGATTTCACAAGTAACTTATATTTTTTTCCCATCCTTATTTTTGGGGAAACTCTCTCCTCAGAGTTTTGGAGAACGCTTCATGAACACTGTGAATTATGTTCCTTAGAAATGCAGGATGGACATTTTAGTTGACAAAATGACTCCCCAAATACATAAACATGCTCTTTGTGCTAGCTTCTGCTATTCAGTCATAGATACAGATACCTAGTTTTATGCTGTCACCTAAGCAGTATTGCATCCTCTGTCACCTAGTAGATGAATTATGTTAAGCTTGACAAACAGGAAGCTATTTTGCAGGATTTATAGTTTGGCATGCTTGACAAAAAGATTGAGCGTCTAAATTAATATGCAAATTAATAATGTGTAGTCCATGTGTGAGGTGAAGAGTTGGGGGGATCTGACTAGAAATTCTTCAGTAAACCAAGTGGAACCCCAATCATTTATGAAACTCACAGGATTTTGAAGGTTTAGAGGTAAGGATGGGCAAGATTGATGTTTCCTTCTATCTTCTCCAAACAAAATTTGGCTGATAAAAAAAAGGTGTGAAGTAGTTTTTTGCCATTACAGAAATTGCAGTACAGCATCTGTTTAGGACAAAAGGCTACTGAAAATGAAATTATTTTTTATAAGTTGCATTAACTTAAAACTAATGATGTTCTTTTATCAGACCAATGAAAAGTTAAATGTAGGAATCTGAGTTGGGTGGGCCTGAGTCTTCAAGTATAAAACTAGATCTAATTTTGATCTGGTCAATGATAATGTCAAATTTTATATACTATATATTTGCAGTTTTTAAACATGAATTGAATTGTGTGCAATCAAAGCAAATATTCATAATGCTACTACCATTTAAGAGTTTCATCAATAATAATGGGTCAAATGACTGGTATGAGGATATTTCTAAGATTGGCCAAGCTATTGCAGCAAGGCTTTGTGAGCAACATTACATTCAGATTTGTGTTGGAATGCTTTTAGCTACTAACAATAGTTGTATTTACTAGAATAGGAAAAACAGTTATGGACTGTGGGTAAGATATTTTCCCATTCTTAATTAAACTTACAACAGGAAAAACTACCGAAGATATGTTTCAGCCTCAGTCCTTTATAAAACAGTCAAAACAGGGATGTGGGAAAATGATGGAGCAAAACACAGGTAAGTGTTGAGAAAGGCATGGGGTCTTCACCACATGTAGTTTGAGGAAGAGCAAAAAGTTATTCTTGCTTGATTTTGTTTCCTTCCCCTCTTTTTTTAAGCAAATCACTTTTTTTAAAGATTGTGGCACCACTGATAAAGCTATAACCTTACTCCATTTGGGAAAATTTTCAAAACTTGTGCAAAAAAAATTATAATTCACAAGTATTTTTATATTCAGAAAACTTTGTGTTTTATCATTTGCTTTCACCTGGTTTTATTTTACATTTTGCAAGCTCATAAAAGTGAATAAAAGTGTGAATGTATGTATGCACATCTTTGTTTTCATTATTATCTCAGCACCTCATTTCACGCGTTTAACTTAGTTGTTGCTGAAGCTAGTCCTCTCTACTTGAATCACATTCATGTTTTTCTTTGCTCTGGGTAGCACCCATTGTCATTAGTGCTGGAACAACTTTGACAGTGTTAATGTTAATCCAACCTTTGCACTTTTTTGGTCAGGACCCAACAGGTCAAAACTGCAAGATATGCTTGCTAATTTGAGAGATGTTGATGATCTCCCTGCATTACAGCCTTCTGTTGTACCACCCACGCGACCCAGTACTTCGCGGCTTATTGAGCAAGAGATGAATAGAACAGATGAAGGTAAGACGTATGGGGGTGTGCGTGTGTGATTAGCCTTCTTTATTACTAAGCTTTCATCAACTAGCTGTTGACATCATCAGAGTAAGGGCTGAAGATTAGAAGAACCTATACATACACATGTATGACCGTTATAACGGTCAAGATATAGAATGTACATATGGCATGCTCACAACCCGCTCACTCGGATTTAGTCCCAATAGTTCCGGCTTTGATTTAAAAGCTGGTCTTTGGCTGAGATTTTAAAATCCCACCTCTCAGCTGTTCAGCGCATAAGTCTCGTGCTGCGCGTAGCCGCACGTTAATTGTTAGATGTTCATCAATTTTATTTATTTGGGAATGTCTATACCTGGGATTCCAGTATTTAGAGTTATCTATAGATAGATAGAGAGATAGAGATAGAGATATATAGAAATAGATAGATAGATATAGACAGGGCTTTTTTTCTCATAGAATGCCCAGAACGGAGTTCCGGCACCTTTTTTGGATAGAACCTTGTAGGATAGGCAAGGCGGGTTGTATGATGTGTGTGAGTTCCGGCATCTTTTTTTTTTTTTTTTTAAAGCACTGGTTATAGATACAGATATAGATAGATAGATATTAGCTTAGATTAGGTTAACTTCTAAGACAATCTTAATATTTGCAAGTATTAACATTTTATCTTAGTAAAACAATTCTTTTAAAATTTAAGTTTGTATTAACTAATAGAAGTTGTTTTAAGTAGCCTAGGTATAACCCTGTAATTTTTATTTATTAAAGTAAATACGATAAATAAATATATACTTGAATGTTTTTCCCATTTTTAATGTATCCCAGTATATTACCCAATATTCAAAAGATTAATTTTAGTTAATAAGATCACATTTTAAAAATAATTGATCAAACTTACAGCCTTTGTTTAAGTATTTTCTGCCTGCCTTACATGACTAATTTTGTGGAACTCACAACATAGACAGCTCATGACAGCTCTGTAACATAGACAGCTCATGACAGCTCTGTATATTTTTCTACCAATGCTTGGTAATTGGTAATGTCAGTTGCTAAATTAGTCCTGAGTTCAGTGAAACTAGAATTGGTGTTAGGTTTTTAATATTTATGGTTTTAACATCTTCACCAGAGTTTAGGGGATGTCAGTGTCCATTTCTTCTGTTTATAAGAGCTTCAGGTGTGGGTATGTCAAGTGAGAGTCTTGTGATGGGGAGGCTACATCAGATCAGGGTCATTGAGAGGTGAACTGGTAGGGGGGAGGGGCTTGTGTGGGTTGGTTGAGGGTCAGTGCTGTCTCTGGTTGGCTGTGTGGTTGAGTTGGACTCTGAGGGGTCCGTAGGCTGGTTGTAGGTCAATGTGTCTGTTGATGGAATAGCTTGTGGAATGCCAGGCTTTGATGATCTCATGAATGTGGCAGATGGTAGTATGGCTAATGATTTTAGTGTTGCTTCGGTCGAACTGGTGTTCAAATATGCATTTTGTGAATATTTTGAAGCAGCAATAGAAACATATTGATAATACTGTATTAGGCTAAAACTCAGCAAACGAAGAATTAAAACAGTGTAAAAATAATGCTTGCTAGTGAACCTTGATCATTTTGGTGTCCTCAATTAATCTAAAAATATATTGTTACTAGATTAAAATAATGAATTAGGAAAGTTAAGCAGTTTCATAATTTGAATAAGAAGACTTGCATGTACTTATATAGGATTTTTGAAATATTTTTGCTAATGAGAGCTACTTTTGATTTGTGAAAAAGATATCCCAAGATGCTAGAAAAACACTGAACTATCATTAAAAATATTTTTGGGCCAATATTATACTGTGATCAAATTAAGCAAATGAGAAATTAAGAACAATATGAAATAAACTGATCCAAGAACTGGATCTTGCTAGTTCATCTTGTGGTACATGAAAGAATCAAATAAAAGAAAAGGCATAGAGGGTGCAGTTCAAAGTGCTGGTGATTGGGTTTGAGCAAGATGGTTATTCCCTTGTCTTCCAGAGTTCTAAACTTGATGGAGACCATTGGTTTGCGCAGGGCTTTTTTTCTCATAGAACGCCCAGAACGGAGTTCCGGCACCTTTTTGGGATGGAACCTTGTAGGGTAGGCAAGGCGGGTTATATGATGTGTGTGAGTTCCAGCACTTTTTTTTTTTAAGCAAAAAAGCACTGGGTTTGCAGTCTCTTCATGAGGAACAACTGTAGGGAGCACTTGTGGATGATCTCAAGTCCTTTCCTTATCAGGAGAGGAATTACAAAGAGCCGGTCTGCCCACTGGTTCTTTTTTTCACTGTGGTCTTTTAGCAGAGCCATCTTCAGTTTGTCATTTCTTCCTTGTAAGTCCCAGGGTTTTTTTTTTTGTTTTTGATTATTTTTGAAATGGTATTAATAACTGAAGTTGTCTTCATTCAGTGTGTTACATGTTTTGGATTTATGTGTGTTCTGTCTTTCAGTAGAAGCTTTAACATTCCCTCCTTCATCTGGGAAATCTTTCATTATGGGAGCAGATGAGGCCCTTGAAAGTGAGCTTGGCCTTGGGGAATTGGCAGGCCTTACAGTAGCCAATGAAGCAGATTCACTGACATATGATGTAAGTACTAATCTCTTAATGTTGCAGTTATTTTTGTTTTGAATGGTGGTAACACTCTTTAATGACACCGAGAAGCTTTTAATTAGAAAAAGAGACTGGTTGCACCCTTTCCAAAAGTTTATCGAGATTCTCAGTCATCCAGGCCATGGTTGTCCCAAAGGTGCTTTTTCATGAGGCAACTGGACTTTCTTTTTTCTCTTTGAAGACGTTTCACTTCTCATCCAAGAAGCTTCTTCAGCTCTGACTGGATGTGCAAACAGCTGGTCATTTGCATTCTTTTAGAATCAGGCCACCTGGAAACTTATATGTGTCTTCAGGGTCACCTGAGTAGTGCAAATGGGTATGGAACCTTCTTGGAACTACTGAAAGGACCATGTTGTAGACTGGAGAGAGATGATGCCGTATCCCTCCCTCTCTGTTGAGAGAAGGCTGTTCAGTTTTGACATAGATGACCTCTTTGACCCCTCTTTCAAGTCAGTGGTTCTCTCTGTCTAAAATGTGGACTTCGCTGTCTTCGAAAGAATATAAATTTCCGACCATCCTGTCAGAGTTGAAGAAGCTTCTTGGATGAGAAGCAAAACGACTTCAAAGACAAAAAAGAAAGTCCAGTTGCCTCATGAAAAAGCACCTTTGGGACTTTCCAAATGTTATTAAAAGGTATATTTCTTGAGCTGCAATTCAATTCAGATGTATAAATGACTAGACTAACATAAGATTTAAATTAGGGTGAGATAGGAAGGGGAAAAATAGATTGCTTATGCAATGTAACAGATATTACCAAAATGGCTTTTAAATTTAAATTTAAACTGGAGAGATGAAATGGAAACCATTAACAGTACTCATTTGTTAAAAACCCATTGTGTTTATTGAGACCTGCTGAGATCACCTGCAAGCATTTGATGTATTTGCTCAATGGTGGTGCTAAATTCTGATTTCCCAAAACATTTATTTTAAGGTCTGCCATAGAGTGAGAGTTCAGTAAGTGTAAGTATTTAAAACAAAGAAATGGCTGTAAAGGAGGATACAATGAAAAGATGAGAATTACAGAATCTGAAATTATATCTAAACCCTTCAAACTATTAATAGATGTGCAGATATAAGAGAGAGAGAGAACATTACTTTGCAGGTTATATCCAGTGCTGTTTTGTAGATTACAGTATACATTTCTAATTGGCTGTTGAAATGTTTTTAATGAGTTACTTTAATACAGAGATTCATACCTGATTTGAAAAAAAAGTAGTATTTTAACTTCTAATATTTTGTTAGTCTTTACTGAATATTTGATAACCATACAGTGAAGTACATCCTCTGTCAAGTGATTAATATAATTTGTATTAGTATATTCCCATTGACTTGCCTAGTTTTTGTTCTTGTTACACTAGATAGCAAACAATAAAGATGCTCTGAGGAAGACTTGGAATCCCAAGTTTACTTTAAGGAGCCATTTTGATGGAATAAGGAGCCTGGCTTTCCATCCAGTTGAACCAGTGTTAATTACAGCTTCAGAAGACCATACCTTAAAAATGTGGAATTTGCAAAAAACTTGTCCAGCAAAAAAGTAAGTTGGAAATCTTATGGAAAACGAAAGGACTCTTATGAATTCCAGAGGGTTTTAGCAGAGAGATTTATTGCGCAGGTTCAGAAGCAGTAACAACAAGCAATTTTGAACCCCGAGGGCAGATTCAGACTTCAGTTTTATACTTTTCCTTTTCTCAGGAACAAAGGAATACACATTGTAATACATTAGGTTCATTTCTTTCAGGTATACAATGGAGAGTTTGCTACATACATTGTATCCAAGTGTAATGCGCATTAAGTTAGTCACATACTACTAACACAGCACTATTTCAGTAATTATACAGACACATCATTATTTAGTGATTGTTCATTATTCCACATTAATAGCTGAAATAGATAACATTCTTATAAGGTGTATTTGAAGAAATATAATAGCAAAAATGAAGTTTTACATCTGATTTATTTCCCATGAGAGTAATTTATGTAATATTAGGTGCAATGTTGTTTGTGTGCTGATAGAAGGCTCCTAGAATTCACAAAGAGAACTGGGAAATATAAAAAGTTTATTATTGGAGAAAGAGTGTGGTATTACAGTTTCTCTTGCAGCCATCTTTGCAGTGGTTGTATCATATACATTTAAATAAGTGTACAGTCAAGCTCATTTGGGCAAAAAAATCCCAAGTTCATTTATATACTGATGAGGTCTGAGCATGACTAACCAGAAAAAACCATCTGGGCCTAGTGAAGGCATTAATTTGGTACATAGCAAAAGTGAAGAATGCAGATTCCATGCTATGCAAATCACTAGGAGAAGAACTGAAAATTAAAATGCCAACATCATAACTTTATGGTATGTCTGCATCTGAAGTACTGTACTGTACACAGTTCTGGTTCTTGCATTTGTAAAAGAATATAATAGAACTGAAAAAAGTCCAGAAGAGGAAAATGAAAATTATCAAAAGACTCAAGCGCCTTCTGTATGAGAAAAGGCTCAAAATATTTGGGACTATAGCCTGGAGAAAAGGCAACCAATTGGAGACATGATCAAGATATTTAAATCATGCATGACATGAAAAAGTGAACACATAGATAGTTTTGTCCCTAGGTCAAAGTAAGGGCCATCCAATGAAAATGTAAAAGTAAAACCATTCCAGGCATCACATTTTTAACTTGAGGAATTCTTACTTCATAAAATGATCATGGCTATTAACTTGAGTGGCTTTAAAAGGAATTGGTTGAACTCATGGGGAACAGTATCTTAAGGGGTATTGTTCTTGAAAATTCATTACACCTTTGAATGCCAATAGCATAAAAATAATTGTGTGGGAGGTGCATCTCTCTGTCTCTTGCTTGCAAGTGAGAAACAAAATGGCAGACTAAAAGGGTTATTGACCTAATTTTGCAAGGTTGTTCTTGCAATAACTTAAATAATAACTTTATTTTTGTTTAGGAGCACCTCACTTGATGTTGAACCTATCTATACTTTCAGGGCACATAAGTAAGTAAATGTGGACAAAAAGAATGTAATTTTGTTGCTGCCGATGTAACATTGCAGCTTCTCTTTAAAGAGAACTGAGGGATGATGTAAACCATGAAATAGTGGTGAGCATTTGCTTCATTTTGTGGTTGAACTCAGCTCACCACACATTGAATGTTTCTAAATATATCTTGTATGCTTGTGGTAACTAAGACACTTTCACAGTGTAATGGTGGTACAGTTGGTTGAATGATTGCATTGGTTTCTCTTACTGCTATTGCTGTTATCTCTATGGACTATGCAGAATACAGAAGTAATTGTTAGGAGGTCTTAAAGCTTTCTTCCAATAGTGACAGAGAAATAGATTTATTTATTAGGAGATTTATTTTTACTGTGTTTAATGAGGTGTGCTGCACACTAGCTCTTCATTTCCAAGACAAAAAATATTTGGACATCTATGATTTCTACTATAAATTAGAATTATTAGTGTTGGATGACTATGTTGTTAGAGAAAATCACTAATCAGTGCTGTCATAACATGCTTTCTCTTACAGCAGTCCAGTGCTTTGTGTAGTGATGAGTAACAATGGTGAGCAGTGTTACAGTGGAGGTACTGATGGCCTCATCCAGAGTTGGAATACTACAAATCCGAATATTGACCCTTATGATTCATATGGTTAGTGATTTTTCTTTTGTTGCCTTTCATTTTCGTATATTTAAAGGAAATGTAAAACATATTCAATGCTTGAGTTCAACATGAAATCAAGACAAAATACTGTACTGAAATATATTTTATATATAGTGTTACATTATAAAGTTTTGGTCACCACGATGTAAAAAAGATGTTGAGACTCTAGAAAGAATACAGAGAAGAGCAACAAAGATGATTAGGGGACTGGAGGCTAAAACATATAAGGAACGGTTGCTGGAATTGGATATGTCTAGTTTGATGAAAAGAAGAATTAGGGGTGACATGATAGCAGTATTCCAATATCTCAGGGGTTGCCACAAAGAAGAGGGAGTCAAGTTATACTCCAAAGCGCCTGAAGGCAGGACAAGAAGCAACACATGGAAACTAATCAAGGAGAGAAGCAACCTAGAACTAAGGAGAAACTTCCTGACAGTTAGAACAATTAACCAGTGGAACAACCTACCTCCAGAAGTGGTGAATGCCCCAACACTCTTAAGAAGAGACTGGACAGCCATTTGTTTGAAATGATATAGGGTTTCCTGCCTGAGAAGGGGGTTGGACTAGATGACCTCCAAGGTCCCTTCAACTTTATTATTATTATTATCAGCTTAATATTAATAATTAATATTAATAATATATTAATATATTAATCTTATGTACTAGTAAGGCCCTGATGATATGAAAACATAGGAAACAGATTATATGATAGAGGACATCTCAAGAGCAACCCTCAATTGGTTATAAAATAATCCTATATAAATTTGAAGATTTAGAATAAACTCATAATCTCTTGATTAGAAGGACCAATTGGTATAAAAAAATAAGGTTCTTTTAAAAAGATACTGATATTTTAGTTTAATGAAGCCTATAAACTTATTGAAAATATTTCTTAAGAACTGTCATCTTGAAATATATGGTTTTGTCCTCAGATCCTTCCATCTTAAGAGGTGCACTTGTTGGCCACTCAGATGCCGTCTGGGGTTTGGTTTACAGTGGAACACACCAGCGTTTGCTCTCCTGTTCAGCAGATGGCACCATACGTTTATGGAAGGCTTTGGAGATCTCTCCTGCTTTGAATATATTTAATGATAATCAAGGTATTGTGCGATCTTCTGTTTCTTAGAGTGCATTGAATTTGTTTCTGAAATATATGAGATTATACAGTTTAATAGAATGGATTCACTTTACCATTCCATTATATAGTAGCGATGGATTCCCAGCATCACTTCATTGAAGTTGCATTGGGGAACATGTATACTATATTATTGCTGTATATAGTATTACAGTATACTTTTACTATGTTTCATTATTTGTTTATACTTGTTAATGATCAGAATAAAAACTATTGGCCTGTTTTGAGTGTGTGTTTAAATAAGATCAATTATTTTTAAAAGGTATTACTACTAGAGAACATTCCCTCTTTTTTTAAAAAAAAAATACATCTTAGAGATGGTTTTTAATTTTCTATATACAACTGGAAATTGAAATATAATAGTAATTTGTAGATTATATTCAATTATAGATTTTGCCAGACATAGGAATTTGTACCCATAGTGGATAGAATTCTCCCTCTGCCATTCACCCAATCATTACTCCGTAGAATTTGGATGCATGGCTTAAGGTGGGTGGACACTGTGAGAGAGAAGAAAGAAAAAGAAACTCTTTCTGCATGGGTTTGCTGACAGGAAAGCAAGAGGAAGCCTTGTATTTGATAATATGTTCCTATCAAATATAGTATAAGACTCCAAACTGGAGAAAGTGTGTGCTTTTGTATTATATGGCAGAAAAGTATAGTCGTTGCTGGAGAAAGAAAGTATTGATACTTTCTAAATGAGCAGTATTCAAATACTCGCCTTAGGATAGTTCTATCATTCTCTGGAATAAATATAATTTGTGACTTTCGTGGATGGCTTCATCATTGGAATATTCATAATAGTAATGAAATCAACATTATTCATTTTAAAGCAACATTTATTCATTTTAAAGAAATATTACTCTGGTTATTCCAAATTTTCCAATAATATATTTTTATCCAATTTTGTGCAATGTGTGTTCTCTTCCCTATAACTGTGTTATCATTTTAGCTTTGGATGGGATTCTCCTTAAAGAAAGAGTGGCATAGTTAGATTCATTTTTATGCTGATTCCACCTAACTTTTCATTGGGTATTTTTATGCTTTTTTGTTCTGATGTTATTCTGGTTTTGGTAAATCTTGAATTATAGAGAGTTAGATATATAAACATTTATTTAAGATTTTGGTGGTTCATTGTTGAGATAGATTTCTCCTATTCCAACACTTCAAAAATGGTTTATTGTACAGTCAAAAAACTATATTTCTTGTGTATGTTATCTTCTTGAGTAATGTTTACATTATTGTTACTTGAATACTCATGCTAAAATAAATATAGCTTTTTCAAGTTATAACTTCACAGTAATTGTTTAAACTTGTTTTGTACTCTGGACATTATTTTTGTAGAAATGGGAATTCCATCATCTGTGGATCTAGTGAGCAGTGACCCAAGCCTTATGGTAGCATCATTTAACACTGGATATACAAGCATTTTTAACATGGAAACAAAACAACGCATTCTTACCTTGGAGTCCAATATAGATACTAGTATGTATTAAATATTGCAACAAGGGGTAGTGGGGAGAGGGTATTTGTAGCTTCATTTTCATTATTTTTAGGACACTTTAATTTGTTGAAAATCTTCAAAATAAAGTTGATGTAGTATGTCTATATGTATGTCTAATTGTCTAAGCATAATGGAGAAAATTGTAACGAAGCGTTAAAAACCAAATGGAAGAAGAGAATTTGTTTTGATTTTTAGGCATAGAAGGAAGGGCAATGGAATTGGGCAACCCCAGTAGATTAAGTCCCACCCCCCAAAAGATCTTTTAAAGGGAACTTCTTGAAGAGCCCTTATCAAAAATTGCTACCAAGAAATAGAAAATAAAAGAAAGAAAATTAGTAAAGTAGTAGCTTCCGGTCTTTTTTTGACAGCAGTTATAAATGCATTTATATTTTATCCTTTCTGTCTAAGATTACACCATTAATTCCTTCTTTCTACAAGCTACCCTTTCTAATTTTCAAATCCATTAATCACAGTTTATTTTTCTAATTTTTAAGTAAAAATCTCATAAAGGGTTTCCAGTCCCTGACAAATGTAGTTGTTGATCTTTCTCTAATCAAACAAATTATTAATCTATTGTTAAACTATTAATCTCAACAAGAAAATTTCTGATTTCAGATAAATGTTGATCTTTTAAAGTTGTTTGTATCATTATATGTTTTTCAACCCAGAAATTTTGGCTTTTTTACGTCCAACAGGAATGATAAAATGACCCTTCACGTTGTCCATATTTGCAGTATAGATTTGAAGTATATTTATATATTGTAGACCAGGCATGTCAAACTGCTGGCCCACCGGCCGGATGCATCACGCCAAAACCGTGCCCACCCCATTGCCAGCAATGGGGGAAAAGTTCCGTTACGTCGCGCAATGTCACGTGACGTCACGAATTTGACATGCCTGTTCTATAGTCATATATCAGTGGTGGCGAACCTATCGCATGGGTGCCAGAGGTGGCACTCAGAGCCCTCTCTGGGGGCACGTGGACTGTCGCCCCAGTCCTAGGCTTTCAGCTGGGTTTTATAAAACCTTTTCATTTTATAAAACCTTTTCGCCGCCATGTGCAAAAAAAAAAAAAAAAAATTCAATCAGTCAATTTCAACTTCTTGTGGGAAAACAAAAGTTCTTACAAAGTTGGAATTGATTGATTGAACTTTTTAGTCCCACCCAGTTTGCCATTACCATCGCAGCCATGCCCACACAATTGGCCACCCCTACCCAATTGGTCACACCCAGCCAATGGGCCACACCCACCCGGCACTCGACGATGCATAAGTGGGTTTTGGGTTGCAGTTTGGGCACTCAGTCTCTAAAAGGTTCGCCATCACTGTCATATATCAATGCTACATAATTTTATCAAATTTGTCCTTTAGGTTATAACATAATGTAAATTTGAATCTCTTTAACCACATATGTTCCTATGTTCTATTATTATATGGTGTCCAAAGTTCTTAATCTGTTTAATCATATGGTCTTCCATTTGTTCTTCTTTTGTGTGCCTTATATAGGAATCCACTATGTTTAGTGAGCCTAATAACATAAAGATGGTTTAAATAATGTGAATATAATTGTTTGGGTCCTGAAAATATTCTTTCATCAGAATGGCCTACTAGATTAGGTAATTAGTGTTTCAGAATTTTATATGACTTGAATATTTTTTGAAGTTGATTTTGTTTGTATATATGCTTTCTGTCAACAGCAGTTAACACTTCTTGCCAAATAAATAAAGTAATCAGCCATCCAACTCTTCCAATAAGCATCACAGCCCACGAGGATAGGCATATTAAATTCTATGACAATAACACAGGTAAGTTGCCTGTTTCTCTATGTAACATATCATAAAACCCCAAAATACTATGGGATCACTTACCATTTGAAAATAACTTTATTAAGTGGTGAATATTTCAAGATCAGTATCCAATTATAACCTCTGACAGACAAAAACAATTGTAAGAATAAAGACTTGTTGGCTGAGCAATGCAGCATATAGAATTAAGTTGGTAAAACATTGTATTTATGGTAGAAATCTCTGATATGTGTCATTGGTATAATCTGTTCACAGTTATTTAAGAGACCTGGAGAAATAATTTATATTAATGTGTGTTTTCTACATAGCGCAAAATGAGATTGCTGTTAAAATCTGTGGAAGTTTTTTGTTCTTAGTATAGACTTGTGAAAATCTACCAGAAAACATTTTTAGACTGTTTTTGCTCATAATGTAATGGAAGTAAATTTGTAAATCATATCCCTTAAAATGCTTGTAGTGTTATGTATATGCCCAAAGGAAGAAACGTGTAGTGCAATCAGGACTCAGTTTTAATGAATACATTTCAGTTTAAGAATTGACCGTTTAGCTTGGCAAAGAAGCTGATTAAAAGTTTGTGCAAGCAACATAGCAACATATTGCAAATGTGTTTACAGGTTCTTCCTTCAAAGCTATGTAAGAGTTTAGGCTTTGTAAAGATACATCTCATATCTTTGGGAAGTGCAGGTTTGTTGCAAAGGGGATGCTTATCTATTCCTTTGGAAGCTAATAAAGATGTGGTGTACTGTGATCAAGTATAAGTTTTGAGAAGCGTATTATACAATGAAGGTGACACAAGAACAGTACATCATTAGATGATTATTTAGCAGAGACTAGAGTACGTTAAGAATCAGATTTTCTGCTTTGTGCCAATACATGGTACAGTATAGATCAGTGGTTCTCAACCTTTTTAATGCCGCAACCCCCAACCAGTCGTACGTCAAGGACTACCCAACTGGTCGTAAGTCGAGGACTACCCAACCGGTTGTAAGTCGAAGACTTTCCCTGCCCGGGAGCGCCACGCATGCGTGGTGCCGCCCCCTGCGCCAGCCGAAGCGTAGCAGAATGGGACTTTTGGCGGGCTCAGCAGGGCAGAGACAGCCTGGACAATTCCTATTGGCTTTTGAAAGCCAATAGAATTAGACTCTATTCAAGAGAGTCTATTTTATTGGCTTTTAAAAGCCAATAGAATAAAAGGGAGTAGCACAGCTAAGGAAAAGGGGAAAAAAAATGGCAGACTGCGTTGTTTGGCGACCCCCGTGAAATGGTCATTCGACCCCAAATGAGGTCCCAACCCACAGGTTGAGAACCGCTGGTATAGATGTTTAGTATGAGTACATGTCATTCTACATTTCTAACTTTCTGCAATATCTTAAACTTATTACAAGTTCTAATATATTTGTATATTTAACTGCAAAGGGAAACTGATCCACTCTATGGTAGCCCACTTGGATGCAGTCACAAGTTTAGCTGTCGATCCGAATGGCTTGTATCTGATGTCCGGCAGTAAGTATATTTTATGTTTTTAAAAATGTCTTGCTCACAGTTGGATTGGTCACAAAACTAAGAAAATATTTTTCTCCTTTAGGCCACGATTGTTCTATACGCTTATGGAACCTTGAAAGCAAAACCTGCATTCAGGAATTTACAGCTCATCGCAAAAAACACGATGAATCCATTCATGATGTGGCATTCCATCCCACCAAATGTTACATTGCCAGTGCAGGAGCAGATGCACTTGCCAAAGTCTTTGTATGATGCAACACTTCCCTAGCCTTCTAGTTGCCTTGTACATATCTATAAATATATATGTCTATATCTATAAAATAAGCTGTACAAAAGAGAAGAGCAAGAACCTTCTTGTAACCGTTAATTCCGTGAATGTTAGCAATTGCTTCAGATTATATGATCTCAGTCGTGAGAGCTAGGAAACTCCCTATTTCAAGAGATCTATGGAAGAACCATTTTAATTTTGAAAGTGTCCTTTTTTGTCTAGGCTGGCCTTGGGCAAAATGAGATGCTGTCTCAATTTATGCAATGCAGAAATCAACACAAAGGCTAACAGCTTGCTTGGGTATTAGCAGATAAGCTTCTTCCAACCTGGTGTACTGCAAAAGTGTTGAGGCTGCAACTCTTAAGAGCTTCCAGCCAGCACTTCTAAAGGACAACAAGTTGGTGAAGGTAGCAAACAAACCTTAATTTAGAATGTTCCCCCTATTAGAAATTCATGCAATTCAGATCCTTGAGACGGTTAATTCATTGTCTCCTTTTCTAGCACTGAATGGTTAAATGAGTCACAGAATCTCAGCCTGTAGAGTCTTATAATAGACATATTGGATTTAAAATATTGACTATTTAAAATATGAATGTGATAACATATTTTCTAAATTTATGTTAAAGGAAGATATGTAAAAGGCTCACAAATGTAAATTCTGTTGTTGGAAATGAATGTTAACAGGTGGCTGGAACCACAGTATAGCCTTTAATATAACTTCATCTGAGATGATCGGGCATATGTTTACAATAAGGATCTGATTAATTTCAGATGCTAATGACTATTCATTGTAGAGCTAAGGAATATTACGTATCTTTCCAACTACCCAACAAATGTAATTTCTAAATTATTTCACTGGGGTGCGTATTGGTTTGGAAAACATACATATGCTCTTTTCCTGCTTTATAAACTGTACTGCATCAGAGCCTAATAAACCACACAGAGCAGTACTGTTTGGGATATGTGAAGTGATTGACTTCTATTTACCATGGACAAAATCTGTATGAAATAACAATGGTTCCCTGACCCCTTCCAGTGATTCCACAATGTGTGCCATAACTGTGGGAGGGCTTATGCCAATGCAAACTGCAAGTATCCAAAGGTAGACCCATTATTATCTCCCCTTCTGCCCACAATAGTCATGGTTTTATATAGCAGTCTTGTGTTGGGAATATGTGACTGGATTTGGTTTTTGAAAGTACTTGAAACTTAAAAAGATTGGCCATCTTTGGCTATTATGTTGTGGTACCGTTAACGGTTATTTTTTGTAGGTTTGCTACAAAAGAACCAAACCTGTTTATAGTTGTTTCCTCTCCTACAAAAACTGATTAAATAGTAATAGCTGTTACACATTCATTATTTTTGTGATTTTGTATCCAAGCAGAAAATCCAACTGCACAAAACACATTAATTTATGTGTGACTTCTGTGTATTTCCCTTTACTAGCTTGATATTCTTTTTTTAAAAAAGGATATTACAAATGTTAAGCTGTGTATATTTTGTGTATGTGTGTATATATATATATTTATATATATATAAATATATGACAGAGATTGTAAACAGTATATATTATAAGTAAGGGAAAATTCTATGGATAATTTCAATGTTTTAGTACTGAAAGTTCTTGAGACTTAATGCAAAGGATAAACAATAAATAGCATTGTGCTTTTTGCTTAATGCAACATAATACAAAATTGCTGATGTTTAAATTGCTGTACATATCACTAATAGGTCAGCATGTTTGATTAAATTATGAATGTAACAAATGTTCCTGTTCAAATATTGATAGAAGGATGTGCCATCCTGCTTGGTGAATTTTTGATACAAGAGAAGTGACTTTTAAAACAGACGAATAGCCAGAGGTTTGAGGTGCCATTGAGCCAACAATGAGGTTGCGGTCTCTGTTGCAGATTCTGTGTTTGTCTTTCAAATTGCATATTACAATCCTCATTGTACTAAATACAGATATATTCTGTTTCAGTTGAAAAAGACCCTTTTAAATTGATAAGCTGTTTCATTTATCTTCCAATCTTGGATTGCATTTCTGTTATGCATTCATACCCATTTTTAGATCAGCTTGATTAATGTTCAATGTGTATCTTTTCTTTATGCTATTCAAATTAAGTTCATCACATCAGTTGCCTTCCCTTAACATACTGTAGTTGAAATCATGTCTAATTATTTAAATGTTTTGCCCATGCAGCTAACCAGGGAGAAAATGCTAAGCATATGCTTATCATCTGAAGCTATAGCTATTGATTCATGAAGAACAGGAAGAAATGTGTGAACTAGTGCTGCCCTTAGACCCTCCATAATTTATTTTAAGAGCACATTCTTTCCCCTTCTTGTTATCTTTCCTTTTCAAACCAGAGGGAGAAAATGTAAGCCTCCATTTGTTGTTTAAAGCCAAAAGAAAAAGAAAAACAAAACCGTTAACTGCATGCTAACTGAAACTCTGTACTGTAAATCAACAAATTGAAAACTCACAATGATAACCATGTTTCATAGTAATACATGTGATTTACAGGTACCAGTATATATTTATCCTATTGCTCTTTATATTAAACCAATTGTTTAAAGTGCTTGGAAAGTACAAAAGTGCAGCTTGGTTGTAGTTGGGTGGGTAGATTTTATTTCTTCTAGCATATTACTTGACATTTCACTAACTGCCCTCCTGGACAATGGACAGATTTGGATTTTGCATGTGCAGAACAATTTTTGTGCATATCTAAAGTTATATTTTAGTACATTACTCTTCATTAAGCATTAACAGAATAGCAATAGCTTATGTTCTTTTTGCCATATTTTACTTCAGAGAATTTAGAAAAATATTTTTTAATGTTATGATTAATTTGAATTCTTTGAGTTTCTGGATTTAAAACTCTTACTTAGAGATAGTTGGTAATAGTCTTGGTAGTACTCGAAGTGATTTTCATTCTTTACCAGAAAACTGTGGTTTGTTTCTTGTGTTTTATACTACAACTAAACTGAAATGAAGTCATTTTCCAAAATATAAATGAAATTCCTGAAAAAGAGTAGTAATCCTTCTGCATTTAGCATGATAACAGTAATCGTCATAGACTGCTTCAATAAATATGTACAAGGAACTATATAGTTCATGTGATCACTATATTTATCATAAATACAAACCTTAATATTGGCTTGGATCAAGAGAAAGAAGAAACAAGCTACTCTTTGATTTGACATAAAGTTGTGGGTTTTTTTTTCTTTATCAAAAATGGTTTTTATAATTCCCCCTATTTTCCTGTATATGTTTATTTAGAAGTACGTCCTCTATGATCAGTAGGACTCACTCCCAGGGAAATATATATAGAATTTGCAATATTTTTATTATACTGGAAGTAGTTTTAATAATGCTTTGTAGTACCAGTTTTCCTACATTTTGATTAAAATAAATCAGTTAGGTTTCAGTTTCATCATATTAGGAAATATTGCATCAACAAAGAAAATGGTGGTGATGCTAGATTTTAGGGATATTTATAATAAATAATTCTTCAATGAATATTACTCAATATCTGTCAGTTTTAGTCCAGGAGTTATTCATAATTGTTATGAATATGCACTTTAAAATTTTCAATATAGTTTACCATTTGGTTAAAATCTGATAAAGATGCAAAAAGTGGAGCATGCCAATTGAGAATTAGTATTTTTAAAAATTCTTAAAAATAAACTTTTAAAGAGCAAATGGCACAAAGTTTGTGAAGCATCTTGAGTAAATCTGTTTGCCAAGAAAATTTTCTTGTAATCTTCTGTTATTGCAATTAAATATGAGGTAAAAGTGATGTGGTAATGAAGGTAGTAACTCTGGGTAGTTGCTAATAAAGTGTGATTGTTTTGTATAGTACTTGCATTCTCTGTTGAATAAAATCTAATGGACCTTTCTGTAGTAACACTATACAGAGCAGCTTTACTAAACATTGCAGCAACAAATAAATGTCCTTTGTAATAAATATTTATGTAAATTGGGTGCTAATAAATACTATTTTTCAACACCTTTGTATCTTTGCATTTTGTACATGTACAAGAATGTATGGATGTTACAAGTTGGAGAAACCACTGAAAATATAAGGCTTAGAATAGAAAGATAAAAAACTTCTTTATAAACTGGTTTTTGCCCCATAGAAATACAGTGTGTTATGCTTATAATCTTTGACTGCTGCCATTGAATAAAAATCAGACCTCAATAGGGGTCAGTCTTAGAAAGAATTAAGTTGTTGAGTTCTCCCAAATTTATTGTTTTAGGGTCTTTGTTAAGCAAAACAAGGCCTGGGGAGATAGATATTTGTTTGAAGCCCAGCCAATTCTGCGAGTTGAAGTCCACACATGTTAAAATTGCTGAGGTTGAGAAAAGGTACACAGCCATGCTGGTCCAGTGTACTAATGAAAACTCTTAAGTTCCTATATGGAAATGCTAAGTTTCTGTCTGCAATGACATACCTCCAAGTTAGCTGGAGTCTATAATTTCAAGAATACATAGTACATAATATCTAGGAAAAGCAATGTGATGATCAATACACATTTACACCAAGTGCTTCTGTAACAGAGACAAATTCCTTGTGTGTCAAATCACACTTGGCCAGATAAAGTTTAATTCAGCTCAGCTCAATTCAGTTCAATAACCTACTGGTGTAGATATTCATTGCTGAATATGGGTTGGGCAATGTGCTTCAGGGTTTAGTGACTGCAACAGATTTACTGACTTTTCACTAGCAGCTATAGCTGGCGTTAATTTTAAAATGCATTTTGGGCTGCTACATAGGGCACAGGCAACTCAGCAGAGCCTGATTAGGCTCCTGTTTTTATAGCCGGGTGTCCTGACTTCTGATTGGTGAAGTCTTTTAAAATGAACCCTTTGATGTAGAAGCATTTCTTCTAATCTGTTGTGTGGTAGACCTATAAATGCTGTAATTTGATAATGACTGTTTAGAGTCACTTCAGATATGTTTAAAATATTCTAATCTTCACGTTATAATTAAAAAGATAGCCCTAGAAATATGCTGCAATTGAATTCTAGCATTCTTGAGAATATGTAGTTGCCATACAATGCAGTATTGATTTGTTTTATCACTAGTCTCATCCCACATTTGGATTGTTAGCCTGAAACAGAATTCTGATTATTCAGAATTCATCAGAATAGTGATATCCATTTAAGAATTAGCCACTAAAATGTTCCTTTGTAGAGGATGCATAACTCAATGCATAATTCAACATGGTTTCCATGTTGAAAACTCCACGGACAAATAATCTCATGCTGTATAAGAGTAATACTCCTGAAGTTTCTTACACATTAAACACTATTTTTTTTTTTTTTTTTGCTTTTTCATAAGTGCCACAACTTAAGACAGAACATGGAGCTTTACTGTCTTTTGGATATACATGTGCATAGAGAGAAGGCATGGAACTGAAATTCACAAATTCATGTTTCTTTCACAAAAAGTACTAAGTTTCTTCAATACTCAGCTGAATGTACTCTTTGCCCTTGCCTTCACTAAGGGAAGCAAAATAAAGGTAGTGGACTAAAACATTTCAGAAGACAGTTTGAAGAAATGAAGTAAAGTAAGTTGACATAAGAACCACTGATCATTACACACTAAGAAGCGCTCAAGCAATCCTCCATTGTATATTTATTGTGAAATTGTTGGCTTTTCCACCAAAACTAATGTAGCACAATAATTGTACGGGGATCTAGAAAGTGCCCAGTTTTCTTTTAAAAAAGAACACCCTAAGAAATACAAAATTACAATTAATGTCTGTTTTTGTAAATTGGAAAAAAATATATGAATATAAGTATATAGAGTCTTTCCTGAAATAGAATCAGTCTACTTTTAGATATCTCATTGTTTGTAATGTCAAGAAGCATGTAGATTAGAATGGTTCAGCCAAAATATATATGTAGAGCAGGGATGTCAAACTTGCCACGTCACATGACATGTGACATATCGCAACTTTTTCCCCATTGCTGGAGCTAGGGTGGGCACGGTTTCAGCATGAAGCATCCGGCCTGTGGGCCAGCAGTCTGACACCCCCGACAGAGTATTTTCACTTTCAAGCTACTTTTAGAGACTTCTGTCTCTGTATGAAAACCTTAGTTAAGTAACAGGAAACCGCTATTAGGGCTCAACTACTATTTAGTCTATTAAGGATCAAAAAGCTATTATAAATATTATTATGTTTTAGAATTCAAATGCCAATAGTCATTTACTGAGGGTTTTAATATTTACAGGAAAAATTATTCCCAATGAGACTTATTGATTGGATGTACCATGTTTGTAACAGTTTTCAAGATTAATCAGCAGGATACTCTCCTTACTTATATGACAATGAGTGGAAAATTTGGGCTATGCTATTTTCATGAATGTAATAAGGACAACAATGCTGAACTTGTCTGTCTGTCTGTCTGTCTATCTACCTACCTACCTACCTATCTATTATCTGCCTGCCCCAAAGTTTGGGCTCATGTTACAGACTGATATACAGTTGAAGCACATTAAATGTAAGTAAAGGCAAAATACAATATGCTGAAAACTATTCCTCCAGTATGTGGTAAGCAGGCCATAGATACATGTTTTTTAAATCACATTACCTATATTTAACTAGTGTCTTGTTTGCTTCTTATCAATTACATGAATGCCAACATCTGTAATTAAAGGTTAGGGTCCAAACTGTTTTATAATATTTGAAACTAATGGATGGAAACTAATCAATGTGAGAAGCAAATTAGAACTAAAGCAAAACTTCCTAACGGAAGACAATTGGACTAGAAGAACTCCAAGGTCCCTTCCAGCTCTGTTTTGATTGATTGATTGATTGATCGATTGTGATAAGTCAGCCTGTTTTTTTGCCGTCACCACCACCCTGACAAAGAAATGCTATCATTAACATATAGATGGCTGTGAAGTCCTCAGAAATATCCCCTGCCTCTTATATGGAGAAGTTAAATTCGTTGACTCCAAATGATAATTTTAAATAAGTCAAAGGCTATTGGCCAAGTTGTTATCAGATCAGGTTGGAAACCACTAAGGAGAGGTTTGGGGGGGGAGGGGAAGTATTACTCTACAGCTTCTATTATGTTTATGCCTGGAGAGCAGATCTGAAATTATCCTTTAGGTAAAAACTTCTCATCTAGCATTGTCTGATTAATCAGATGCAATTTCAGTGATGCAACCCTTGTAGTTGGATGCAATCAGTTCCGTGGCTGTGAATTGAACTCTGTACAAATGTTCTGAATGATCTTAGGAACAAATCTATAGAGTCTATCAAATTCATCCACAAAGAATGAATGTTCCTTATCAGGGTCAGTTGCCACAGCTTCCAGTTCATCTTGGGCAGCCCATGCGATTCCTATTGAGTAGGCTATTACACCTGCAGAGGGAAAAATAGACTATAATGGATCAATGCCATTTTTAATAGATGCTAAATTCATATTCATCTTCATAATAGTCCAGATAGAATATGAAAAAAGAAAAGACCTATGCCTGTTCAAAAGGAGTAATGAAAGTCCCCATTATTTTACAATTGTGGTATTATTATTTTTTAAAGGTTTTCAAGTAGACAGGACCCCATGCTGAATTTCCCGTTAACTGAAAAAACAGTGAAAGCACAAAAGGGAGAATAAAGAAACTTGAATGTGGTGTAACAGAAGAGCAATTTCCCACCCACTGTAACTTATGCTTAGTAAATTGTGTTGTGCTTTCGATCTAGAATTGATCTGCTCCCAGTTCAGCACTTTCTAAAAGAAGTGGTGTCTTTTCTTGGACACTTCCTTCATTTAAATGTTTTTTTCCCCCTATGATTGCCCAGTTACTATGTCAGCAGTTTCTTTAAGGAGATGACAATATCCAGGCCAGCCATGCCTTTCAGCAAGTCCACTAACTCAAATAAATTTGGTCCTAATACAATCCAAGAGTGGTCTGTCAATTATGAGTTGTGGGGAATTGGGAATAGTAAGTTTAATCTTAACTTGGACTTCTGGATCACCTAATTTAAACGCCCTCTTCAGATCAACAGCCCTGCCCATAGCTAGATCTGGCTAAACCATTTTTGTTTTGAAATGAAAATATAACAACGGGGGATTACCATTTTGGTGTGCTGCTAAAGCTGGTCCCCTGACATCATCGTACGATCTGCCATCTGTAATTAAAATCATGATTTTCCGCTTGTTGGGTTTGGATTTGCTGAAGAGCTGCTCAAAGGCGAAGTTAATGGCCGCTCCAGTGCTGGTTCCTCCACTCCAATAGTTGATTCTTTTGATAGCATTCAGCACCTCCTGCTTAGTGTTGTGCTTGTTAAAGTCAAACTCCAGCCTTTGTTCATAAGTGTACTGCACAGCTCCAATCCGGGTATCTGTATCAGAAATCTCAAACTCTTTGCTAATATTGGCTACAAATTGCAGAATGGTGCGGAAGTTACCCGTGCCAACGCTGCTAGATCCATCAATGACAAACCCAATGTCAGCTGCATTTAGGCAGGTTTTGCTGCAAGCCAGACGGTCAACATCACAGACTCGTTTCACTAAAGGCTGCACAACTTTGTACAAGGTAAACCAACTGGTGACATGAATAGAATAGTATCCATTGGTCCTGCATACAGCCTAAATGATAGAAATGAGAGTTTCAAAAATTACTGTACAAGACACCCTGGTTTCTTTCTGTTTAATTGCCAGAAAATAAATGTATACATTTCTAGATATATAGGTTTAATCTTGTAATATTACTGATCTGGAGTTACTCCTATGTGTAGCTGGTCTCCATCAGTGTTTTAAGATCTGAAAGCTTAGCATCACACTTTTAAAACAGTTTTCTGCAAGCAAGAGGACCCAGACTGATGGGGCAATATCCTACATTTGTAAACCTCTCAGTGAGTGTAGTAAAATACTATGGAGTGGTATATAAGTGCTGTAAAGTACTACAGAGTGGTATGTAAGTCTAAGCATTATTGCTGTTGCTACTGTCTTGAACTCTATTGCAATTCTTTCACACAGTTTCCAGCCAGTATGGCCAGTGTACACAAAGGGTGGGAAATTTTGAGGGTTGAAGTCCAATACATCTGAAGGTCTTTGATTTTTTTTTTATACAAGACCAGTTTTAGTGCTGCAAAATCAGAATTTTGTCACTCCTTGAGATGGGTGACTTATAAATAGATTAAACAAACAAACAAACAAACAAACTTTGTTCTATCATATGACTGGATTACAGATTCATGCAGTTCTTTATTTTGTAGGATGCAGCTACCATAAATTGGTGCATACAAATCTGTGCTTCTTTCGTGTCTCAAAGGGGCTCATTGTAGCTCTGTCCTAGCAAACTTAAATAAAATAAAAATTAGTCAGTAGGCTGAAGCCTGTCCAGCTTTAATATGTGAAGGACTTCAGAGTTCAGAATAAATGTATTTCATGGCAAACCTATGAGGGAAAGTGCACAAAATGATCAGAAGGAGCATCCAGGAAAGAAAATGTTATTTTTGCATTTCCCAAAGTCAGCTTTGCTTTCTGAAGGAGACTTCCTTTGCCAAGCCTTTAGGAAGAATTCCAACTCATAAGAATACTGCTTAATTGAAAAGACATTCTGTAAAATGCATCCAGTCTAAACTCTAGAGCTTATGAGAACAAGTTCTAACCAAGGTACATCCAGAACTTTCATGTGTATTGCAATAAATTCCTAAATAAATCCACCTGAAGGCAATGGCATAGAGTGTCCACAAAGCAAAATCTTAAACTCCAGAGTTTCAATTGCAATGTGTGTTGCTGCTGGAATTGTACAACAGCTCTCTGGACTGTTTTTCATTTTGTTATAGCAAAGTTAGCAGTCAAAATGGGCATGATACTAGAATTTCACCATATCTAGTTTTGTTTTGTTTTGCAATAAGAGGGAAAAAATATTCTGATTCCAATGGAAACTTTCCTTTGTTGTGAATAATAGGCAGTGCTTTTTTGTAAAAAAAAAAAAAAAAAGATGCCAGAACTCACACACGTCATACAACCCGTCTTGCCTACCTTACAAGGTTCCATCTAAAAAAGGTGCCGGAACTCCGTTCTGGGCATTCTATGAGAAAAAAGCCCTGATAATAGGTATATGCAGTATGGGGCTAGTGAATCCAGTTAGAACTGTTGCAGAGACAAAAGATAAAAGCCCCTTAACTTCATAATATTGGGTTGTCCAGAATTGTCCTCTTTTTAATCAATTTTCTTTTAAACACAGATAGTCCTCTACTTACGACCATTCATTAGTGACTGTTACAACGGCACAGAAAAAAGTGACTTATGACCATTTGTCACACTTATAACCGTTGCAGCATTCCCTGGTCACATGATTAAAATTTGGATGCTTGGCAGCTGGCAAGTATTTATGATGGTTGCAGTGTCCCAGGGTCATGTGATCACTTTTTGTAACCTTCTGCAGAGCAAAGGCAATGGGGAAGCCAGATTCACTTAACAACCCTGTTACTAACTTTACACCTGCAGTGATTCATTTAACAGCTCTGACAGGTTGTTAAAGGGTCTAAAATGGGGCAAAATTCACTTAACAGCTGTCTTCCTTAGCAATGGAAGCGTTGAGCCCAGCTGCAATTGTAAGCTGAGGACTATCTGTATCCACTATTCAAGAACAGTTTTCATTGGCTTGGTTTTTAAATTTTAAAAAAAGTATGGTATCTTAATGTGCATTACGTAATCACAATGCTTGGCAGAACTAAGTCCCAGGACTGTGAAGTAGCTATTTTGGCCAAACAACTATAGACTTTGTCTGATTATGCCACATGTGGCAAAGTGACCAGACCTTCCCACAATAATATGTGCACACTCCAAAATCTGCCACTTTCCTGAGTGTTTCCTTCTCTCTTACCTTGTCCACAAAGTTTGTCTCAACCACATTCTTCTTTTCATTTTCATCGGGTCCTTCAATGGTGACAAAGAAAATGTTAATGCCAGACTCCCGTGCCAGCCTGGAGGCTTCTTCTACCTTATCGGTGGGCCAGCCATCCACCAACACTACAGCCACATTGGGGGCACCTCCTCGGTTGCCGTTGGCATCTTCAAAGTAGTTTTTGTTAACAAAGGACAAAGCTTTTCCTAGGCGAGAGGATGGCAGAGGGGAAAGAGTTGTTCCTTTGTTTAATAAATCTTTAAAGAGCTAGTTCCCATTTATTTATTTGACATTGTATTGCATGTTATTAAGATTAAAAATGATAAAACAGAGGACAGAAGCAAAACCCAACCAAAGCACAGCCTTAAAGCTAGTGTCAAGATGCAGCAGATCAGTAGGAAGCTTCTTATTGTCAGGATTAATAAGACATAAAGCAATGATCTGCACTGAATACATGCTCCAGTTGAAATGGGAATAGAAATAGTATTCATCCTGAAACAACAATGAAATTAACCTTCTGTCCACATTGTGATGGAAATATTCATATCCATTAAAAACATATCATGCGAATAATTTTCTCAACCAAATGTGTCTAAGACTGAGGATGTATATCAACTTCGCATACATATCTAATAAGCTTAATCCACTCTGATTCTACAGAAATGACTTGGATTTGTGGCAAGATGAAAGGCTCCACAATATCTGCATGATGAATTTTAGACACTGGAACACAGTACAGTTCTAACATCTTATTGTTTGAAATCCGAGGCCAATAAATTGTGATGCCAAAACACGATGAGTTTCCTCATAGAGTGGAATAGAATGTATCTTTACATTGACTCCTTCTTCCAGAATTCAACACTGTTGTTTTGGGGAACCTCTTTCCTCCCCCAAAATTGGAAAAGACAGTCTAGAATAAATGAAGCAGGTGATGATCTTCAGCTATGAATCTCTCCAGAAGGTGAAACAATAACCTCAAATCTTAGCATCTGATTCTTGAGCAGATTTGGTGTATCATATCTGCTACCTACCAACATTGGATAAGCCTCCTTTTTGGGATATTTTCTCAATGGCATTTTTTAAGTCCTTGGTATTTGCATAGGCCTTCAGGTTAAATTCAGTAGAAGGGTCATCACTGTTTGTAAAACAAAGACAAAAAAAGTCATGTAAAACCCAGCATTGACAGCAGCCCATTACTGAAAGTAAATAAGGTCAATTTTCAGGTAATTTTTTTTTCCAAGCAAAGAATTATATGCACAAATAGTTCCTGAAATTTTATGTTTTTACTTTTCCCAGTTAAACAATTAAATTTTCATGGGTATGAGTAATTTGCAGAGATGATTTTTTTAACAGCAGAAAATAGAACTTTCTGTGTAATAATTAACAATTAAAAACAATTTACTCTTTACTATTATTATTATTATTAATAATTTGCTATGAATTATTAATAGTAATAATTAATAGCAATGGTAAATTGCTAATAATAAATTGTTCAAATTGTTTAATAATTCATACTGAATTATTAATTTACTGTTTGCTTCCATCTGCCAATTCCATCTTATTCATCCTTTCAAATCACTGGAGATCAACTCTTTGGTTTAATAAAAGCGTACCTACTTAATTTTACATAAGTTTATTAACAGGCTATTGTTGTTGGTTTTTTTCATGTTGGAACTTGAGATGGTCCTTCCTCAAGGCACCTAATTAAACTTTCTGAACCCCTTATCACCTGAGACAAACACACTCTAAAAACAAGGCATGACCCATATTTCTCATGCGCCATTTGTCATGGAACTCTCTCTGAGTGCACAGACTTGTTTCTCTTCCTTCTCTTCCCCATTGCTTAGAACCCTTATATATTTGAAACGTATTTTAGATAGAAATGGGGACTGACCCGTTTAATTTTATATTTATTTTTTTTATATATTCTGATATCCCAGCTGTTTTGAAATTGGCTTGTATCCATGCAGACACATACACACCACATGATGCATATGTATTTTTCCAATACACTCATAATATAAATAAAATTAAATATAATATGAATAAATTAAAAATAAGCTATCCCAAATCAGCAACATTTGAAGAAAAAAATACTGAGTGTGTATAAGTTGCCCTTTCTGCTATATCTTTTATGCAATTCTACTGGAACTCTTGGATATATTTGGTTACTTCCAGAGGCAGAATATTAATTTATGACACTTTTTTTTTGCTTTTGCCTTCCTGAAAACTACATCTACTTTTAGAATAAAATATTTAATACACAATGGAAGAAATGAATGTCCATCTCACCCCATTCTTGACCAATGCTCTATTATTTTGTGTTAGCCAATCTAAAATCAGATACTCTCCTAAGTCCATAAGAATTCATGAAATAGGACTTAGAAAGGGAGTTAACGTATCTTTGGATTTTATTGATATTTATTTCTGTAGGCGCTTGTGTGTATGTGTAAGTTTGTTTGTGTATGATTGTGTGTGTGTGTATGATACACATTCTAAAATCTAATTTTCTTCTTAAATACATAGTTTTTATAAAGACAATGCACTATTACCCATATTGAACAATGCCCATGAGAGGCCCTATTGGGCCAACATCCAAAGCTTGAGATACATCTTTGAGGAACTGTTTCTGGATCTGAAAACGGCGCCTGCCAATGCTCCAGCTCCCATCTATCAAGAAGGCTAAGTCAACTTTGCAATCTAGGAAAATAAATTATATTAGATACATTAAAAATATATTAGAAGAGTTTGGGACCATTTGTATTGTATGTTCTACGTTAAGATCATAACACCTCATTTATCTCTCAAATGCTCTGCTGATCATTGTTTGTAGTTATAGTCATGTTTGCAAGTGTTCACAGAAAACAGAAGGTTCATGGTAACCAAGATTGCCCAAAGCAGTGCTTGGAATCCCTGATTTCACAGGACACATTAAAGCAATAAACAGCCATCCAAATAAACTTTTTATGGCCTCTCTTCTAATCAGGAATATCCTGGTGATTTTTTTGTGACCAACATCCAAATTTCAAACAAAAGCTTCAGATGAGTTCTAGATCTTTTAAGCACATTAGGGATAATCACAGATATTTAAGTAATTAATGCTTATTCAGAAACAAACAAGAGTTGGATCCAAAGTCACTTAGAGAACTATTGGTGTGACTCTTTTTCAGAGGGGAAAAAAGGAGAAGCTGAATTCTTCATTCCTGTGGTCTCATATGGACTCTGAAGATTCTTCTGAGTTTTCACACAACATGGATTGCAGGGGAAAGGAGAAACTGATCAATATTGCTTTTGTTGGATTAAGCCCTTTCTACAAAGTAAGTTTTCCTAGTCATTGAACAATTACTTTGCATCCAGCCCCATAGAGCTGTGGCGGTGAGATTTTAAACTATCTATGTGTTACTTACACCTACTAGTTTATCATAATAGGAAGAATGCTATGATTTTTTTTCTTACTTTCTTCTTCTGGAGGTTACTTGCCCATGCCATTCAGTTCACCCACAAACAAACTGAAGTTGGGTCCAGAAATAGCTTAACTATGTAAAACAGTTTTATTGCTGTGTGCATCACCCAAAGCCATTTTCTGAGAAAGATGGGAAGTTAAGAATATGAAATAGGAGAAGAGAAGACTCATTGGAAAAGACCCTGATGTTGGGGAAGATTGAAGGCAAAAGCAGAAGAGGTTGGCAGAGGATGAGATGGTCAGATAATGTCATCGATGCAATGAACATGAATTGGGCAAACTCTGGGAGACAGTGGAGGACACGGGGGGGCCTTGTCCATGGAGTCACGACTGAACAATAAATAAATAAATATCTTAAATACATGTATTTATACTCATCTTATTGTATTGCATAATATAACTCTGGATAAAAAGTCATTCCTTCTCTCTCTCTCTTTTTTTTTTACAGTTACCAAATTAATTATTAATAGATAGTACCTTTATCATTTGTTGTTATCGCTGCAAGCTAGTGAAAAAAAATCTGCATTTATTTATAAATGATCAACATTTGAATAAACCTGAATGGAAATTAATTTGTCCCCACTAGTAGTTCTGCTAGATTTCTCTTTGACACCATTGCCCTTCCCCCCCACCCAAGGAACAGATTTCATTCATGAAATGCCAAGTCAGTAAAATGTTCTTCTCTTTGTCCGCTAAAAACAGATGATTATGAAAGGACCTAAATACATTTGTGATTCACATACTTGGATTTCCCTGGGAAACTGGCTTCAAAGGCTTTGGGACTATGTCTTCCTTGGAGCTGAAACCTAGAATGATCAATGTTATATATCATTATTAAATTTGAAGGTCAGGAAAGAGGAGACATTCACATCAAATACAATCTGCTAATTGAACGTTGAACAAAGAAATTGTGAGATGAGTTCAGATGCTTGATTTAGCATAGAAAGAGAAAATGTTTTAGAGAAGAATGAACTTCTAACAGGGTCCAGATAAGATGGAAGAATTGGATAGTAAAGCATAGGTCCAGTTGTGCACTGGTACAACTGCCTTGGGGAGCTCAGAAAACTGTACAGTCCAGTGTTTTCAACCTATTTTATATTCAATCTGAACACTCACTTTCAAAGAAACTGGGTCTCCACACAATAGAGACAAAAAGTTATCTGTGCAAGTAGTCCTTGCCTTACAATCACAATTGGGATCAGACTTTCAGTTGCTAAGCAATGTGGTTGTTAAGTGAATTGTCACATGATTGGACCCAATTTTACAACCATTTTACCACAGTTGCTAAGTGAGTATCTGTAGTTCTTAAGGGAGTCATGCGGTTGTTAAGGGAGACCAGCTTCCCCCATTCCCTTTGTTTGTTGGAAGCCAGCTGGGCAGGTTGCAAATCAGGATCACATGACCATAAAGACACTGCAACCATCGTAAAATGCAATCACATGACCATGGGGAATGAGGCAATGGTTATAACTTTGAGGACAGGTTATAAGTCACTTTTCTGAGGGTGTTGTAACTTCAAACTGTTGTTAAACAAAAAAAAATCACATGTCGTGGACTACTCACATTACATTTTTCCATATAAGTGAAATGTTAGAAATTTAAGCTCAGATTTCAGTGACTTCAGATGTGTCCTAACTACACTGCTTCTGAATGCATGTGCAGGGCCAAATGAGGAATTCTACATTCTTCACCTGCTGAATGAGGCTATCCCTGGAGACACACTAGCAACCCAGCTGGACACAGAACACCACCACCAATTTAATTCCTTAAATGCTGCATTGCTTGCTGGCCTGTTTGCAAGCTCTTGGATCCCTTTTAAAGTGCTGAGTGTATGCCTAAAAGCCTGAAGGTCCCAAGAGCTTAAAAGACCATCAAGAAGGAGGGAGGGACACACTTTGCCACTGCAAATTGGAAAGCACAATTCTTTTTTGAATCCCAGATAACACAGAATATCTTGTATTCACAAGTTACTTATGCAGTTCTAATGGAGAGTTGAGTCTTTTTAAACATTATTTTCACCGTGTTAAAATTCCGCTTGTGTTATCATAGACCCAGCTTTCTTTTCTAAAATGTAATTTTTTGGAAAGTTTTAAAAGCAAGAGCAAAAATTCATTCAAAATAAAATAGAATAAGAAGGCGGGGGGGGGGAGAAGGAAATAAAGGAGAAAGCTAAAGTACAAGAAAAGGAAAGAAAAAGGTAGAAGAAAAATAGAAAAGAAAGAAAAAAGATACAAAGGAATGACTTCTTATCTTCTTTAGAGCAGCTATGACTAAAATAACAAATCTACCTCTTTCTTTAAAGCCGCAACGTGAGTTTCTTCTTTCTATAATCTACCCTGTCTAACTGTCGAAATCATTAGTTCATTTTTTCCCTTTTTTATTAAAAAAAAAAAAAAACCTCCACAAGTCAGCACTAAACACAGATACTGTATTGTCTTTTGTCTAATCGAAAGGTCAATTTGGCCACCTCAGGGAGTTCTATCATCTTCACCAAATCGCAGACAGGGCTTCCAATGTTGCCTGGAAAGTCGCCCCCTAAGTGCTGAGCAACGCTCAGAGCAGGAAGGCCACCCAACGTGCATTTCTCAGAGCTGATTGAAAAAGTTGCTGTTTCCAGGGAGGCCTGCAAGTTCCCAGGCTTGCTTTAAAATGGCATTGTCGAATCCTGAGAATCTCAGCTCATTGACGTGGGACTTTGTGGCAAGCTAATTAAGCTTTTTCAGCACTAGATCGTCACAGCTGTCCAGGCTCATTAAATCTCTATTCAGATAACAGTTGTCTCATACCAACTAAAAATAATTCTCTTTGAAATGATAATTGGCTTGCATCAAACAATCACTGGGCCAACTTTGTATCACATTCTGGTCTCTTGGAAATCCTGCGTCGTGGTAGCTCCCTCTATCTAACATGGAAATTCTTTTGCAATGTGTCGCTTTCTATCCATCACGAGCTATCTGTCGGCATATACAGTTTATTTCCTAATACTGACAATCTTTTTAAAATGATCTGAACATCAATGGATGCTTTGGCCAAAACAAACAAAACCACCAACAACCAAACACACAAACACATACACAAATTCAAGACTTTCATTTGTTTGCACTGTCTTTGTATGTTTCCAACATCAGGCGATAAATTTGTAATGTGAAACTATCTATGAAAGAAGAAAAGTTAGAACCATCACATTTCACTCTGAGTGTATTGGGTGAATTCAGCCTGTGTGCCAAATGAACCCTGAAAGTAGTTTTTCAGTGGGGATCCATAAATGAAAGTTGATCAGCTGATAAGAGTGTGCAGTATAAATCTAATTCAAAGCACTTCAATTTACTATTTCACATTATCTGACATATTTGCTTATATGCCTTAATTTGCATATATATATATATTATGAAATAGAGTGAGACACAAGACTCAAAAGAATTTTATGAAATCATCCTATGTAAGGAACTTCACCATAACAAAAAACAAATGCTTGGTTTTCCTGAACACATGATATATACACACTTATTGTACATTGTTGCTGTTTAATAGACTTTGTGAGAAAATTTTTACCCGAGTCCAAAAGGCTTGATCCAAACTTCCATACATCTGTTTCAGTAGCTGTTATAGACAAAAGACAAATTATAATTATTATTCAAACTCACAATTTAATCTTAGGCTCATGGGAAAAATAACACATCTTAAGAAATACATGAGACCAACTTTGTTGAAATTATGTAAATAACAGAGCATGTAAAATAAAGCCTGCCTTAAGTTTATTTTGAGAGTAATTTCTGGCTGTCCCAAAAATCCTTGGAGTTATAACATGAACTTGGAAAGACAGTTTGTGGCTTTCCTGTAGTAGAGGATCTTCTTCTCTTTTGAAAGTATTAAATTTTAATACGAAGATACTTGCCCTAATAACTTTGAAAAATTTGAAGCAGTACATTAAAATGGGTAGGAAAGCTGTAAATAGAAACAGAGGGATGCCTCATTTATTTTCAGTGCTTGTTTGCTAAATTGTGTGGTTCTGTCTTTGTTGACATAATTGATTATAGGTTCCCCTTCAAACCAAATTAAGATTTAATTGGTGTAAAATTTTCAATTATTACTTCAGTGGATACTTAGAGGAAAGCTATAAAATTACCTCTGAATTAACAAAAAGCAACTAAGATAAAGCTATTTAAATTTGGCTCAATCATATTAAATAATTTTGAAAATTTACTAGGAAGTATTAACAAGGAACTTATTCAAAAGCAAGTATATTGAGATAGTTTTACTTTTAGGAATATGAATTCTTTCTAAGAAAAATTTTAAAATAGTAAAAGCTTTATCTATCTTAGGATTACTAGCCCCATCCTTAAAATGTTTTACTGATTAGCTAATTAATACACCTTAACATTGTCTTAATTAGAAAGTCCACTGAATTAGGACATACCTTGATTTTGAGTTCTTCCTTGTACAGTTTGAACTTGTCCTAAAATAGGAATTCAAATAGAATACTTTATTTGAAGTTTCCCAAACTTTGTAAAAAGATTTTTTTTTACCACTTTGAGAGTTGAAAATGCTTGTATTAATCCTTTAAACTAGAGCTGTGGTGGCGCAGTGGTTAGAATGCCTGACTGGTTCAAGGTTGACTCATCCTTCCATTCTTCCGAGGTCGGTAAAATGAGGACCCAGATTGTTGGGGGCAATAAGCTGACTCTGTAAGCTGCTTTGAGAGGGCTGTAAAGCACTATGAAGCGATATATAAGTCTAAGTGCTATTGCTATATTATTGATATAATTGAAATTTCAGTACTTTCTTCTCTACTGAATGAAATCAATTTAAAACAGTTTTATTGATATTTGCTTTCAGGTGCACCTGAAAGGGCTGTGGTTTCAGTAAAGCCATTCCCTTGTCCTTGTACTTACTTGATGCTGCGGCTGCTGCCACCGCTGAATAAACTGGATGGACATTGCTAGAGCCTAAGAATGAACAAGAAAGTATCTTACTACTGAGAACAAAAGCACAAGAGCAGTAGTGTATGAAACAAGTTGATGGGGGCAGGAGGAGAAAATAGGCAAAGCATAAATATCAGCCTAGATGTTTTAGTTTTGACTTTCACTTGACTTTCACTTCTTGGTGACTTCATGAACACAATCATGCATTTTTCTTAACAACAATACAGAAGGGATGGTTGATACCTACAGGGAAAGAAATGGTGAAGTGAAATAAAACATTGTGTTGCTAAGGGAGGTCCCCTCTTCTGATGAGTCCATGGATAGCTCATTGTTTGGGAGTGAGCCAATGGCATCCATGTGAAATTCCAAATGAAAACTAAGAGAGATGGCAAGAAGAAGGGAAGTAGTCTGGAAAGATGAAATGGAAGGTTGAGACTGAAGAAGTCCTGGTCGCAGGTGGTGGGCAGAGTCCGCCTGTTCTCCAGCACAGGGCAAGGTCACAGCTGGGAAAAGAGTGACCTACTCTCACAGGAAGCTAGAAGTTTTTCCAGTCCTGTTTTCAGAGGGAGGGAGAGTTAGATGTCCTACCTCAGAATGTTATGGCTTGGCTTTGGAAAAAAAATATTTTTCCAAATATTCATAAGGTAAAAAACTGAGAGCAAAAGTACATGTTGCATTTTACTTTGTGAAACCAACTCTCTCTCTCTCTCTCTCTCTCTCTCTCTCTCTCTCTCTCTCTCTCTTGAATGCATATAAACAAATCATTAAGAATGTTAGCCTCTCTTTCAAAAACTTTTAAAATAGGTGGGCAACATATGACTGTCTAGATGTTAAAGGATTACCGTCATGATGATTAAAATCTTAATAATATCTGAAAAGCCACACATTGCCAATTCTTAGGAAAAATTGTTAAGTCATGTTTATGAAAAATTAAAAGGACTATTTTATAAGGTTAATATTCTAAAGTGGAAAAGAGGCTGTGGAAAGATTTGCTAGTAGAGAAAGATTTGTGAAAAAGTCTAAAAGACTGCCTCTGGAAGACCTACCACCACATTCATGAAAGTCTCAGTTGCTGTATAGGTAGTCCTCAACTTACAATCACAATTGTGCCCAAAATTTATGTTGCTAAGCAAGACAATTGTGAAGTGATTTTTACTACCTTTCTTACCACAGTTGTTAAGTGAATCCATGCAGTTATTAAGTTAGTAACATGGTTGCTAAGTGAAACGGGCTTCTCCATTGACTTTGCTTGTCAGAAGATCACAAAAGATGATCACATGACCCTGGGGTACTGCAACCATAATAAATATGAGTCAGTTGCTGACTGTCTGAATTTTGATGTAACTATGTAACTATGAGGATACTGCAACACTATAAGTGTGAAAAATGTTTGTAAATCACTTTTTTCAGTGCCTTTGTAACTTTGATGGCCACTAAATGAACTTTCGTAAGTTGAGGACTACTATATTTGTGCCAGAAGAAAGGCTACACTGTACTTCTCATTAATATTATTTCACTAGAATCAATGGAATTAAAAAAAATAAATTAAAACAGAGTTTAAAAAGAAAAAAGTGTTATCAGTTCTATGAAAATGAACTTGATTGCTTTATATCTTGTTTTGTCTGGACTTGGGTTATGACTACATGTAATAAACCAGGACTAGATTCAAACTATACACATTCAGATAGAATACGTAGAGCCTAGATTTTGAAAGGATTTTTGGGCAGAGTGCAGAGAAGCACTGGATATGAATGAAGGAGCTGAAACTAAATCTAAAAAAAGATGAAGCATATTAAGCATCCTAATCAAGAACTAGAAGAACAATTGTATCTAAAAAGTTTAAGTCCTCTGATCAAATAGTATATTTCAGTGTGTCCCAAAATTTAGAAGACGAGTAACAATGGGACTGAAAAGAAGTTGTTATATTAACCATGAAGTACATGTATAAAAGAAGGATTAAAGTTTTGGAATGGCCTTCACAGTCTCTGTATGGAGGCCTGAAACATGCCTATGAATATTTCTGAATAAAAAGAACTGTGTAGGGCTGAAACATTTTTTAAATCCACAGTGAGGTAACATTTGGAAGAGACTCAGACATTTCTCCACTATAAGAACTATAAGAAGGAGGAGGAGGTACAGTACCATCAGACTTGCATTATTCTGAACAATCTTCTGTGGAATCATCAGAAGATTGTAAATGCTTTACATTTGTACAAATGAGATGATGAGATGAGATGAGAATGGTGGTGAGAAGGTTGATCTAGCAAATTTGTTCCATTGCCCTATCGAATTGGGTTATTAAACAGCTAGTTCGTGAAGCTCCTCTTCATTCACTCACCCAGATCCCTGACCTTGTGCACTGCAACGAGAGGCTTTGCCACTGTAACAGTTGTCACTTTGGTGAAGGTCATCGGTGCAATGGTGGCTGAAGTGGTGGTTGCCTTTGGAGTTGTGCTGACCAATTCGGTTGTGATGGTAAAGCGTTTGAATGTGTGAGCGGCACCATGTGTGGCTGGTAATGGAGCTGTAGTTGTCAGAGACCCTTTCCGTAATGAATTTCCTACATTAAGATTGAAATATAGCATCTCACTGAAAAAAAACTTTCTTTAATAGCTTTGCCCTCCTTGTGTACCCGCTAACATAATTAGGTTGGGTTTCAGCTGTAGGTTGGGGATGGCTAGTAGTTGAACATACAATGTGATCTACATAAAAACAGTTAGAACTAAGAGGAGGTCAGCAGTCCCTCATAAGCACTTCCAAAGTCATGACGTTGTGCTCAACAGTCCAGCAGTGATGGATCAGAACCAGCACCTTCATTTGCAACAGACCATTTCTGCTTTCAGAGTATTTTGTGACAGGATTGCTCTTTTTAGTAAAAACAAAATAATTTATAACAAATGTTCTGACTATGTGTGGGTATGTATATATGTAGACTAATGAGGGCCCGAATATAAAGAAGTAAAATGTAAATTAATTTATAAGAAATCTAACGTAAATTCACTTATTTTTAAGTATCAAGTATAGTAGGCTTGACTTCATCAGTATGGTCTAAGAGTCAAAGTGCCAGCACAATCAAAACTCTCATCTTGACGTTTTGGGCAACTCTCCTCACAAAATTGTCTGACAACATCCTCAGAATATAAAAATCCCTCTTGTCTCAAGGTTGGCTTTTAGTCAGTCTAGTGTTTTCTCTCTCTGGCAGGGCCTTAGTTTTCTTCCTCCCAGCCCTCCACTTCCTCCTCCTTCTCCTCCCTTGTTTGTTGAAGTGTCTGTAGACACATAGAAGAGATTCTTAGTAGAGACTACTGTCCTTTTGCTTCCAAGCTCCTGGCTTTGTATCGGGAACTTCAAGTCAAGTTTTGTCACTTGCCTTGTCATATCTCCTCCGAATAAATGTTCATGATATGCATCAACAAAGCCCAGAAAGACCCAAGAGGAGCCAAAATTTGCCTACTCTACAAGACAAGTAGATCCTTTGTGGAATACGGAATGTGATTTCAAGCCGTTGGATTAAAGAAAAAATGCTAATATGGGTTAGATACATAAAATCCCCACTTTAACCATTTTTAATAAAAGTGAATTCTGCAATTATTGGCCAAGCTTACTGGGGGTTTCAAAGAAAGTAATGCTAAAATGTAAGTTTTGAATACAAAATTTGGAATGCTTCATTTCTGATTTATAACAAGCCTTGATCTTTATCCAGTTGATGTCATAGACATCAGTTGGATAAATTGTCAAAAAAAGTTATTTTAAAAAATATTCACTAGGATGAAAAAAGGCAGCCCAGAAAAGTTGTACAACAATGTCAAAAATAGTTCAAACACTTGCATTGCAGAAATGAATGAGAACAGTTTCAACATGATGAAGATTGGGGTGGAAACTCACCCCCAAAGCAGGAACCATTGGAAGGGATCCAAACAATAATTTTACTGTATTCGTTTCAAAGCTAGAAAGATATAATAAATCCCTGGTCTCTAGCATTCCAACAAGCAAAGAACCAAGAACCACAAAATGACACATACAAAATGTTGATCACAAACACTTGGCGCATACAGATATGTTAGCAGAAGATTCCAAATACAAAATGACTTGCTTCGTATTTGATAAGGAAAAAAAATAACCCAAAAAATTAACATGGGGTGTCCTTGAAGCCACAATATTATTAAAAACACATTCCTAGAAAAGAGATCTTGTATCTTTGCTACATGAGTTGGATCAAGGCTTTGATGATGAGTAAGAGGCTAACCCTACATTTGCAGCTAGAAGATATGGGAAGAGGCAGAGCAACACAAATCCTTGAATTTTATTTCTCAGGACATGAACTCTACTCAATTAATCATTACCAGGCACAGATTGGCATAGTAATTAAAAAAATCTCTTCTTAAGCCACATTAAATGATCAATAAAGCAAAGGGCATTAAAGAAACACATATAATACTAGACTTATATAAATTAGCATATGGTTACAAACTGTTCTTGCTCAAGTTCTTAATCCAAGTAACCACAAAATAGATACATATGTGGTAAAACAATAATGCCCCCTCAAGCAGAAAATCCATCACTTGCCTTTAGTAACTGTGCTTTCAGAAGATGAATAGGTCAGAATGGATGGATACTGTACGCCTCTTTTGGGTTTGCCTTCTAAAGAAAACAAAACCGAAATCTCCAATAAGTGAATATATATAAAAGCACCTACAATTTTAAGCCAACAGGTAAGGAGTTGAGGGCTGCATCAGGTATATCAAGAACTAGGCACTCATATTCAGTGATGTCACATAGGATTATGTCATCACACACATGATATCAGTTATGAATTTACAGTCTGGTTGACACAAATTACACCACCGACACCATTTACCTAAGGGGGCAATTATTCCATCTTGCTTTTCTCATAGACACCATGATTCATGAGATCATGACCCTAAGGAATTGAAGCAAGCAAAGTCAAGAAGAGCCTTTTCTGCTGTGGCCCCATCCCGGTGGAACATTCTGTCGCTGGAGATGAGAACTGCCCCCTCCCTTTTGACCTTCTGGAGGGTATCAAAACTTGGGGCCTCAAAGGGGGGCACTCACTGCTAGAGGTGGATTATCCCAGTCCCATCTAGTGTTTAGCTCTCTTAGTTCGGTTTTAATATAATTCTTAATAAAATTAAGAATATTTATTCTTAATAAAAATTAATCTTTTAACAACTATTTTTTACTTGTTTTATAACGTAAGCCACTCAGAATTATCTTAAAGGGGAGATGAGTGGCATAACATTTTAATAAACAAACAAACAAACAAACAAGCTTTATATGACTGGGTTTATTTATTACCCTAAATCAGGGGTAGGCAACCTTGGCTCTTTTATGACTTGTGGACTTCAACTCCCAGCATGGCTGGGAGGAATTCTGGGAGTTGAAGTCATGAGTCATAAAAGAGCCAAGGTTGCCTACCCCTGCCCTAAACCAAAAACATACCAACTGCATTCTAGAACTGTGTGATATCTGATATCCACCCAAGTCATCTCTAATTATAGAAGAATGTTGTTGTTGTTAGGCTATTTGGATCTGGAAGCTTTTAGTCTCTGAAATTGCCGTTCAGTCTCTCTTTTTTTTAATTACAAAATGCAAATTCTCAGTTCATCATATACTGTGATATTTGTTATTGAGCTATTTATTTTTTATTTCAAAAGTTTTATAAAGCAGTCCATACTGTAACCAGAAACCTGGGTTTTACACATAAGTTTAACCCCTCTCCCAACCAGAATAAAAAACTCTATTAAAAAAGCACACAGTCCCCTGGGCCAATACTCTCCCATACTTCCACATATTAATAACTTTATATAAATAACTTAAATAATTGAAAGGGGAAACCATTTTAGGAATGTTAATGTGTCTTTTCTTGTGCATTTTTTATTTAGTTTTCTGGTTCTCCCTTACTAAATGTAGCTCTATGGAGCTTAATGACTAAAGGTAAAGGCTTTAACATCCTACTTTTTCAGCTGTTTCAAGATCACAAGAAAATCATGTTGTTTCTTTGCAATTATTTTCATTAAAACTCTCTAATCTGGAACCAGAAAGAGTTCATTTTGATCATATATATAATATGTAGCTGTAGATATTAATAAATAATTAAACATTGTCTGTATATGTATATTAAATGTTGTTTGTATATATGTATAAGTACAAACATACAAATATATGTATACATTTCTGTATATATACACACATTTAATTGCAGTATCAGAAGATATGTAGAGACCTGGCCCATAGAATTGCCAAGAATCTCTCTCACACACACACGCGCACACACACACACAAAACCACACACACACGTGTTTGTGTATGTGTGTGTATAATAATTTTAAAAATGCAAATCCTAGGCATATTTACGTTAGAGATATAAAAATCCTCAAACTCTGGGATAAATAAAATCAGCCGTTTATTGTTATGGTTGACTAGAGCAGACAGGCCTACCACATGCTTGATGAGCAGAGCGCAGAGTCGATTAAGCTTATAAGCAGACTCTCCAGCTTCCAGCGCTTATTCTGATGACGCTGGCAGAGGACCGGCGAAAGCTAAGGCAGTAGATATTTGTTTTTATGTACGGTTGTTTTTATTGCTTTTTGTTGCTTTTAACAATAAACAGCTGATTTTATTTATCCCAGAGTTCGAGGATTTTTATATCTCTAACACACACACACACACACACACACACACACACACACACACACACACACACATATATATATATATATATATATATATATATATATATATATATATATATATATATATATATAGGTCTTTGGTTGTTCGGGTTTTCTCCCGCGTAAAATTGGAAGTGTCTTGGCAACGTTTCGACGAAGTCACATTCGTCATCTTCAGGCTGGTGTTTTTAGCTTCTTGCTTTGAGCAGCAATGTGTGGTTTTAGCTGTTTCTTCCTTTTTCTTCCTTTGCTGCTCAAAGCAAGAAGCTAAAAACACCAGCCTGAAGATGACGAATGTGACTTCGTCGAAACGTTGCCAAGACACTTCCAATTTTACGCGGGAGAAAACCCGAACAACCAAAGACCTATATACAAATACCCGAGAAAACCTCAGAAAACAAATATATATATATATATATATATATATATATATATATATATATATATATATATATATATATATATATAATAAAATTTGGATTGCTAACAAAGAATTAAGGGAGAATGGGATAACTATTTAGAGTTTCTTAACTCTCTTCAGCCACACTTACCCTTCTGAGATTCGAGCCTGGGCTGTGTGCATGTTAGACAGCTGTATTTACCTCTAGGCCACAGGCTCCTTCTCACTTTGTCAGCTGTATCAGGGAGGGATATATTCTATGGACTAGCTCTCTATATGTCTTCTGATCCTGCAATTAAATATTTGTGTACATATACACACATACATATATATACACACACATACATATACAGATACATACACACACATACACGTATGGCTGTTTCTACATACACATATACATACACATATATGTGTGGCTGTTTTATTGATCTTCTCTTATTTTTCAAAATGGTGGCTACGTAATGTTTTTATATTCTTTTAGCCATCTGTTATTATCACGAGAGAGTCAAAAATAAAACTCAATTTGCTGGAGACAACTTACTGACGGAATTGCTAAGAAAAGTAAATGTGCCTGCTATGCTAGGGTTTTTTTGTTTTAAAATATGGAAACTAAAAATAGTTACATGCTTGTTTCAATTTTCTAAACTCATCTGGAAGGCACTCCTCATCTCCAAGGTTAGGCTTAATATTTGGAAATGTTTTGTCTTGAATACTGAGCTCATACACAATCTTAATTTAGTTCCCAATTCATATGCTTTAAGAAAGCCCCAGCCACAGATCTGATGTGGATGATATGCTATGCCAATGCTATGGTTTCTCATCATGGCTTATTGTAAGCTATCTTATCTTCACCAGGATCTAGCACAGTGGTTCTCAACCTGTGGGTCGGGACCCCATTTGGGGTCGAACAACCATTTCATGGGGGTCGCCAAACAATGCTGTCCACCATTTTCCCCCCCTTTTCTTTGGCCATGCCCCTGGCACCCGGTGATGTATAAGTGGTTGGGGGTCACCACAACATGTGGAACTGTATTATGGGGTCGCGGCATTAGAAAGGTTGAGAACCACTGATCTAGCACATCATTCAAACTCAAATCCAGAGCTAACTTATGGTTAAATGGCTATAGTCCTCAATGAAAAAGAGCTGGTGATACAAGAGCAGCAGAGAGCTATACCAGATCTTCACCAGCAGGTTTAAAGCTTTGGAAAATGATGGAATAACCATCTTCCTCAAACCATGGTTGTCATCTTTGAAAGGATATTAAGTTTACACACTTCCTTTTCTAATCATTTTTATGAATTGTTTGTTAAATGCTTTGCAGCCATTAGAAACTGTCAAATCAAAAGGTTTTTACACTAACTGAGTTTTCCTTCAATCCTTAGTGGGAGACATTTCTGCTACAAATTTGGAAATTTATTTGTTCCCCCAAATAAAAGGAAAATCACCAAGTAAAACTTTGATTTTAGAAAGTTAGAAACAAACTAAGGGTCTAGATAAATTTGAGATAAGATTTTGAAATTAATTTGATTTTTTTTTCTGTGGGAAAATGCTTTTGTTTTGATTTCTTTTAGAAAAACATAAGATAAGATTGTAAAAATTGGACACCAGTGGAACTAGAAGGAACTAAATATTTCAATTAAAGAAGAATACTTAAAATAGATTTACAATTATGAAACAAAATATTCTAGCAGTGGAAATATTGAAGGATTTTTTGAATAATATATTCAGAAATTGATTATAATAGTGTCTGCCTCTGTAAATAGACTGTTATGGAAAAAGAACAAGTTCTATCTGATAAGATTGGGGCTGAACTGAAAATGCCTCTAGATGTTTGCTGATTCATTGTTTGATTATCTTTTCTAGGATCTTCCCAGGTATTGAGGTCAGGCTGATAGGTCTGTAATTTCCTGGATCCATTTTTTTCCCCTTTTTTGAAGATGGGAACTACATCAGCTCTTTTCCAGTCCTCCCCCAGTGCTCCAGGATCTTTGAAAGATGCCAGTTCCTTGCGAACCTTGGGGTGTAATCCATCTGGTCCTGGTGATTTGAACTTGTCTAGGCTGGACAGGTGCTCACTTACCATTTTCTTGCCTATCTTAACTTGTGTTTCTAATCTGTTTTTTACGGTAACGTTTTTGATAGGTTGGGCTGTTTTTTCCCTTTGTGTAAAAAACGAGTTAAATAGTTCTACTTTCTCCCTGTTGCTTGTCATCTTCTTGCCACTTTCTCCCACTAATGGGCCAATCATTTCCTTGATTTGTTTCTTGTTTTTTACATGTTGAAAGAAGCTTTTTTTGTTATTTTTGACTTTTGTCGCTAGCCTTAGTTCATTTTGAGCCTTAGCTTTCCTCACTTCATCTTTGCAGGCTTGGGCTATTTGCTATATTCTGCCTTAGTTACAGTATGTTATACTTGTCCTTTTTGTCTTTCAATTTATCAGAGACTTATTTATGCAGCCATGCTGGTTTCTTTTGAAAGCTGTTATTTTTTTTCTTCATTGGTATTGTGCTAGACTGAACTTTTATTATCTCACTTTTCAAAATTTCCCAAGCTTCTTGAGTTGTTTTCCCCTTGAGGATTCTCATCCATGGAATCCTTACCAAGCTGTCTCTTTGTTGTTGTTGTTAATTGTGAAGTTGTGTCCGACCCATCGCGACCCCATGGACAACGTTCCTCCAGGTCTTCCTGTCCTCCACCATCTTCTGGAATCCATTTAAGTTCATTTAAGCTCTCTCTAAGTTTATTGAAATTAGCTCTCTTGAAGTCGAAGACTCTAGTTTGTCTGTGTTCTATTGTCTGTGCTTGCATAATTTTGAATTCCAATATTGCATGATCACTTCCCCCACCCAAGGTTCCTATGGCTTCAACATCTTCTATCATTTCATCCCTGTTAGTGAGAATTAGGTCCAATATGGCTAATCCCCTAGTTCCCTTCTCTACTTTTTGGGAGACAAAGTTGTCTGCTAGGGACCTGTTTGATCTTCCACTTGGTGCAGAGTTTGTCTCCCAGTTGATATCAGGGTAATTAAAGTCTCCCCATTACTATTATGATGTGCTTCCTACAGTACATACCTTAGTTAACTGACTAGCAAAAAGTTCATCTATTTCCTCTGTTTGGTTGGGTGGCCTATAGTATACACCTATGGCAATGTCATTTTCTCCCCTTTTATATTTACCCAAATGCATTCAAGGCAGTTTTCATCATTGTTGTGATCTAATTCTATAGAGATGTAGTTATTTCTTATGTAGGACACTGTATCTGTTATGCAGGGATACACCAAAAACTTAGTGTTTATGGTTCACAGCTCTCACCCTGCCAGATCCCATGGTTGTCCATACTGCTCTTCTCCTGCTGGATCTTTGTGGTAGAGGGGGCTGATATTGCAGCAGCTTAATAGAGCTGGACACCTAATTTCTGCCTGAAGAGCAGGGCTTTTTTTCTCATAGAACACCCAGAATGGAGTTCCAGCACCTTTTTTGGATGGAACCTTATAGGGTAGGCAAGGCGGGTTGTATGATGTGTGTGAGTTCCAGCATCTTTTTTTTTTAAAAGAAAAAAAGCACTGCTGAAGAGCACAGATTACTGACCCTAGATAAGTAATCTCTCCTTGTAGACTAGTGATTTGTTTACAGATAGAACAGTTTCCAAGTTTGAAAAGAGTACAGCAAAAGACAGCTGCAAAATAAGTGTTGCACTGAACTAAGCCAGTCATTCTGAAATGAAAGGAAATCACAATCTCAGACGCACTTGGCCTGTATATACTGCTGTTGTTTTTGATTTTTAGTTATGTGGACCACTACTTTTGTCCTTTGCACTCCCCCTCCTTAGTCACAGATTTCAGCTCTTCCAGCAACTTCTGAGCAGTTTAAATGCAAAACTTTTGGCATTTGATTAAGGATATGAATACAGATATACTGCAATCCTTAAAACAATACCCAATTTTGTTGGTAGTAGTGGTTAGAGTAGTGGTTAGAGCTGTATTGAAAAGAGTTTAAATGCTGTCTGGGAAATGAAATAGATGGATCTCTTGGCCCTAATTTTTCTAAAATGTCATAAGGGAGACTAAAAAATGCTAATTATGTAAACCCTAAGCAGAGGGTGCTTATTGATCTGAATGGATTTATTCATTTGCATTTTATTCAGACTATTTCAATAGTGTGAAAAATTGTATCAGTGAATTTGCATATGTGCTAGTGGTGTGCTCATCAATTGAGTTCTACTTCTACTTCTGAGCTTAGGGACCAATTTTTACCCCTCTTATTAACTTTTGTTAATTATCTAGCAGGGTGTCCTATCTCTATAACTGTTTATTTTTGAGGAACATATTGCCAATATGTCTTCTGATTAAAATTCTGCACTCTTTTTAGTCATGTTTAGTAACTCAATAACAGATATTGCAGAAGGAATTAAATTATATAATAATAATAGCAATATTATTGTTAATAATAATAATAATCAGAGATGGCTTGACATATGACTACAGAATAACAGAGTTGGAAGGGATCTTGGAGATCTTCTAGTCCAACTCCCTGCAAAGGGGAAGAGGAAAGGAAGGAGGAAATTCACCTGAAAGTATGAAGGATTCCCTCCATCGTGGTAATGAAAGTGAGCGGATTCCATTGGAAAAACTACCCTTGTACCCAGATTGACCAGCAACTTTTTGAACTAAGACTTTTCCTCCAGAGTTGTCAATAATTCCACTGTAAAAGTAACATATTAATGTCATAAGTACATGGTTAGCTTACCAGAGCTCTGTGTGATCACTGAATTGCAAGCTCAATACATATAAATTCAGTCCATTTGGAACAGCTGATTCTAGCCCTTTCCTTTATGGGGAACATTATGTCATCTTCAAAAGCTTCTATAGGTCTTCACTGAAATCAGCGAGTGGCATCATGGTGTTCTACATGCCATAGCATATATGATTTTTCAGACAGCCTCCACATGATTCCAATATTAATTATTTTTAAAAATAAAGGTTGAAATGGTCAACACCTTGGGGAAAAAAATAGTGCTGGTACCTTAAATCTCAGAAAATCTTGAGTATTAAAATATTAACTCCTCTATGCAATCCTGAATCCATTTGACAAAGTACTTGATAATTCTAAGGCTAAGAATAATTCTATTGTCAGAATATATCAAAATAAAATTCTCTGTTCTAAGTATTAGTAGACATTTAGATAAGGTAAGCCTAATGTGTAAAAAAATGGTTCTACCTTGGCATTTCATGGTTAATCATGTACCAGAGGGAAGGATCTAATACCATTTCCCAGTATAAATTAATGCAAATATCATCAATCTATTTTTATCTCCACAATTTTCTCAAATCTACAGTTGTTTATTTTCCTCATAAATCCATACCCTTTAAAACATTTTGCCAAAGATTCCCTTTTGCTCATTAAGTGGAATTAAAGAAGATCTACTTTTCCATCCTCTAAATATACATTAAGATACACTAACCTGAACTCTACTCATAATCATTGTTTACATAGATTTGACTATATAAACTACTTTTTACTTCTTAATCTTATTTTTTTTATCTTTTAAGAGTTATACAAAATTTTTGATGAGGAAAAAATAACAACCTGTTCTGATTTTTACCTTTATTGCTACCGGTAGTATTGATCATGTTATCTTTCTTTTTGATTTTGTATGCTATTTTCAATTAAAGATCAGTTCTGCCAACCTGTGAATAGCAGCAGCACAAACACTGGAAAAAGAGGCATAAATATCAGTGCCATAGACCCGATATTTAACATCCTGACATCCCAAGGGACACTTAGCAATAAATTCTGGGTTGATGATCTTTGCAGCTTTGATGGCACACTCAATCTGTGGAACAGCTGTGAAGATAGAAGCTGAATGTTATGCTTAGTATAATCTGCCACAAAAGCTTTGCAGAAAACAAAGAAATGCTAGGAGTTGGCTCTATTATTTGTGAGCTTTTATGCCGATTTTTAATACTCAAATATTCAGCATTGACTCCTTAATCCTTAAAAATGAAAATTAATAAAACTCTCAATCGCAGGGTGTCTCCTACGAGTTTTCTCTTTTGCATCCCAGTGCCAAATTGTTTAATATTCAGTGGAATAAGGTAATAGTCACATTCATATTGCTGATTTCACATCAAAAGAATAATATTTGAACAAGAGTCATTAGTAAACAGCCCAACCAAAGAATTCCTAAGTCTGCCTTCACCCACACAGACAGGCAAGACACCAGAATATAAACTGACAGCAAACAGCACTCCTTATTAGCCCTGATGATCCTACCTAGTTAGGGTAATGAAATGTTTGCAAGAAAACAAGCAAGCTCAGATAGCACCAAGGAGCCCTCTGATTTTTTATATGCAGAGCATATGTTTTATCATTGCATTACGACTGCATCATTATATGCCCAAGATGGTAAGTTCTATCTCCATCATTCCAAATAGGAATGTTGAGTAACTGCCTGTAAACTATTTAGAGACATTTGACATATAAATTAGCCTATGTAATTTATGGTCTTTTTAATGTTGATATTTATAAAGATAAGAAAAGTTTAGGTGATTTTTACCCTCTCCTCTTTCAGATGTGTTGATAGTTTAGGAGTTGGCAGAAATAACATTCCATTTCCTACATTTGGCTTTATTTCCAGCCTAGCATTGCTTCTTAATTAAACCATCAGTTTTTGCATATATTTATCAACTTCATTGCACAAGAACAGGCCACTTTCATTTCTTCCATCTTCCTTCTCTTAGCACCTGTTTTTCTTTCTTCTTTCATTTTATTCATTAATTTATGCTCTTTGTCATGTACAACTCTCACATACAAACTGAAATTTTCTATATGCCATAATTGTTAATAGATGGACCCTTGAATATTCACTGTATCAGTGATGGCTTTATTCTACCAAGGATAAGTAAAATAAAGAAATAGTAAAGTGGGTTGTAAGCCTTTGTGGTTCCAATAAATTTTCCAGCAAGCAATTGGGGAAGTCGGATTTGTTTAACAACCACTGTGATTCAGTTGCTTAACAACTGCAATAAAAGTGGTTGTAAAATTGGGTTCAGTCACATGATGACTAGCTTAACAAATGAATTGCTTAGTGACCAGGACTCTGGTCCCAATTATAATCATAGCCTGAGGATTACCTGCAGAGAATAGTGCTGTTGTAAATTAAATTTGGTTAGATTTGGCCAGCCCCATCTTGCTGTGTGTCTTTGGTTTGCTCACAATTATTACATCTTTCCTGAACCTGAAATAATATTGTTTATTCTGAAGGGAACAACAAGAAGCATCTGGCACACCAAAAGAATTTCAGAATAAATGATGCATTAGAAACAAATGTAGCATGCAACCGTCTGGGGTGCGAAACATTTTAAGTGGGAATAGTTTAGCCGAGAATTATGATTATTTTTAAGGGAAGATATTGGAGGCTACATCATTTGTACAGAATTCTTGGAGCCAGTTTTCCAATAACTTTCTCAAAATATATGAAGGAGAGTTTAAATTGAAATTATAGGAATCAACCATTTACATCAAGTTTTGTCTACTTACATTGTTTAGATTTCCTGTTCCTCTTTGTAGTTTCTTTAGTAGCATATATACAAGTCAGCAGCAAAACTATGATACAATAGACAAGCGTAAAGAAAATGTACAACAATACTCTCTCCCATGAAATTAAAAAATATCTAAGTGAAATAATAAGATTTTCTATTAATGTTATCATTGTCTCAGTTTTTTTATGTTTGATTTTCACATTTTCTGGTCTTACTACTTTAATTACAAATTTTCAAAGATTTTTTTATTTATCTGCACGTACTGAGCACATTGATTTAATCTTATCTAAAACTGTGGGGTAATAAATAAAGCAGAGATTAAAAAAAATAGGATGCATTTGAGCACTTACCAAAGACCAGTGCAATTGCAGTTATTCTCTTCATGCTGAGAGAAACTGGGCCTTAGAATTCTAATAGAGTTCACTGTAAAATAGAAATCCAGTATTTTTATAATTTTATTTGTTTGTTTGTTTTAGTTTTGAGCTTACCCAATTGCATAGCAAATCAGGGGGTCTTACGGATTAAAAAAAATATTGAGGAGAAAAAGACAGCTGATTAGAAAACAAACCCCTAAAGCAGGGGTCTTCAAACTTGGCTTTTATGACTTGTGGACTTCAACTCCCAGAATTCCTCAGCCAGCCCTGGCTGAGGAATTCTGGGAGTTGAAGTCCACAAGTCATAAAAGGGCCAACTTTGAAGACCCCTGCCTTAAAGCCAAGCAGCCATTGCCTATCCTAGTTCAGAACCTAGAAGAACAATGAGATCTTAGGAAGTTTACCAAAAGTCAAAGGGTAGAAACATTTCAAATCATTCCACAGACAGGAACCATGACCTAGGTCCTGTAAGATGACACTTTAATGGATGGCACCCAGAACTACTAACACTATCTCATATTTAATCCCAGCCTGAACTTTGACTGAAACACATCTAGATAATCTGCTTCTGCCAGGGGCCTCAGGAATTGTAGCCCAAGTTTTATCCCATCTTTCCTGAAAACAAACAAAGCCAATGTATATTATGTTCTCAAACCAGTATACATAATGTTCTTTCCTTCCATTTGCCTCAACAGCTGATTGATCTGAGGAGTTACTTAGTGGCTTTTCAGGGTTAAGAGTAGGCTCTTTCAGGTCCTGTCCACTACCTTCATAATTATACTTTATAAAAACTGTTTGCCTCTTAATTCCTATGACTTCCTGACTCAACTAATGTCATTTAAATAAACTGGACCTCATTTCCACATCATTTTTAGCCAGGCTTGTTCATATGTACTTGCTTATCACAGTGCAAGGAGATTTTGGAAATACCATGTCACTCTTTGGCCCCAATAATCCAACAAAATAGACTAGTTTTATGCAAGTATTTAAGTTTACTTTTTGCTAATCTATGTATTACAATCTTTGGATCAGAGTACTTTTCAATGGAACCAACTGTACTTACCCAGTCCTGTGTAGGATACTGAAGTAAAAAGCAAGAGAAAAACAAGGAACAAGCATATATTTAATGGTCAAAGTCAGACAACGATATAGAAACTTTTTGCTGAACAGTGTAAAGGAAGTTCATATTTTCCAAAAAAAAAGGAGGTTAAGAGACCAAAAAGAAAAGAAGACAATTGGGGGAAAAGATTATAAAAAGATAGGTAGGAGAAAAATATAGAGATAGAAGAGGGAAGGGGGAGAGAAATTATTAAAAACCAGGGCAAGGAAGAAGAAACAGATCTGAGTGTAAAATAAAGTCAGCTGGATATCTTATAGACTGGGAAAAATGGTCTGGAATGTTAATCAGCTGACTGGTCTCTACCTAGATCCCATGCCTGCTTTGAACAAAACGTCTCTCCACCTCTTCATTTTTGCTCTATCCTTCACTTACCTTCCACTTTGTTTTTGAAAACATGATATTTCTTTAAGATATCAGGGACCAGTTAAGCATGCCAGAAGATAGGATTTGGAAAAGATAGCATCTAAGTTAGCAGAGTAAGTTACAACTGATGGGCTGTGTACAACACACGAAAGTCAAACAAATCAGATTATATTAAGGCTACTGTATATGACCCAATGAAATCACAAGATGGTGGCCAAGAGTGTTTTCAGCGTCTCTTTGCCACCATCTAGTGGTTCGTCTGATTTTTGCAGGCTAGATTATGACTGGGTGACATGCAAGCATAACCTATAGGGATGCCATGATGGGATGAAGAGAGATGCTGATGTCTTCACAGTGTTGATGCTTTATTAATTAAGTCTGCTTGAATAACTCGAGGCTAAATTATATGCTGAACAACTAAGAGAACTAGTTATGCTTAGCCTAATGAAAAGAAGACATGGGGGAGACCTGTTAGTAGACTCCTGCCTTGGACATGGGTTAGGACTAGAAGACCTCCAAGGTCCCTCCCAGCCCTATGATTCTATAAATTTGCATATAGATTGTTGATATAGATTCTGGTGGATTCATTTGATTGGTGGATGAACATAGGTTTTATTGGGACCTCAATATTGTTTACTGTTTATTATTTTAAGTAGCGTATTTATTGTATTGTGTTTTTATTTTGTTTGCCAACAAGAGTTCACTCTGACAGATGGGTAGTAACGAAATTTGTTTAAGAGATAAGTAAAGAAATGAAGAAATAAAAGATCTCAAGTCTATCTTACATATTTTGGTCTAGATTTTATCTTCAAATTGTAACTAAATGCATTTTATTCATTAATATTGTGTCTAAATAATTTTAAAAGTTATACGGATATAAATAATGTTAATTAGAATGAATAGAATAGAGCTGGAATAGACCTTGGAAGTCTTCTAGTCCAGCCCCCTGCTCAAGCAGGAGAACCTATACCATCTCAGACAAGTGACTGTCCAGTCTCTGCTTAAAAACCTCCAGTGATGGAGCACCCACAATTTCTGAGGGTAAGCTGTTCCACTGGTTAATTGTCCTCATTGTTAGGAAGTTTCTCCTTAATTTCAGGTTGCTTCTCTCTTTGCTCAGTTTCCGACCATTGTTTCTTGTCCTGCCCTCTGGTGCTTTGGAGAATAATTTGACCCCCCTCTTCTTTGTGGCAGCCCCTCAAATACTGGAATGACGCTCTCATGTCACCCCTGTTTCTTCTTTTCTTTAGACTAGCCAAACCCAAGTCCTGCAGCCGTTCTTCTTATGTTTTAATCTCCAGGCTCGGATCATCTTGGTTGCTCTTCTCTGAACTTTTTCCAAGGTCTCAACATCTTTTTTTGTGATATGGTGACCAAAACTGGTTACAGTACTTCAGGTGTGGTCTCACTAGGATTTTATTAGCATGCATCTTTCTGCTTTATGCATGATTATGTCTGCCAGTTCTTTTGAGATGTCAACATATTATAACTATAATATATGTTTGGAGCCGGTCATGAACTCTTTTTTGAAAGAGGGCGGTACTGCGGTTGGAATTAAACAGCTGTGGAAGAAAGAATGCCAGCTAGGATTCTATTTTCTATTTTGTTTTCTCTTATATGATAAATAAACTGTTACGTTCTTACATGGTATTCATGTCTCACATTCCAAGTAAAATAGATACTTCTAGAAATTCAAAGATCACAGCACCTCTGTGCAGATTAGTTTAACTATTTCAGTAATTCCTAAATTTTAGAATGACCTTCCCCAAACAGATACCCTTAAAGGGAACTTAAATTCTCAACTTACCAAGCAGCTTGACCAATGAGATACTGAGAGTTGTAGTTTTAGTCCTAAAAATAACTGGAAGGCGTAAATGAAGGCAGATGTAGATTGTGCGAGACCATAGAGATTCAAATAATCAGATACCCCTAAATCCTCTCATGTGAAATTCCCTTAGAACCTAGAACGACTGTCATTTTAAATAGTAGTTATTTACCTTCCAGCATGGTATACATATACACAGTCTTTCTTTTTCTTTCCTAAAATAAGATTGGGAAGTGTCTTTTGAAGAGCATTTGAAGAAAATAACTCTTTTCACTAAAAAACCCCATCCATTTAAAGCATAGCATTATTTGCAGACTGACTTTTGTTATTCTCTTTGATGGAGCTGCAGAATTAAAGAGCTTCTATCAATAAATTGCTTAATCATAGTCCTCATGAACATTTTAGAAATGCCGGTTTTCAGTGCTTGATTCCGCTTGTGGATTATACAGGCAAACAGAAATTCTTCATGATGTGCCATTATGGGATTAACCTGGCCAATCTAAATGGTTTCATACCACTAATCTTCTGTAGAAATCAGCTCGCATACAGCTTCTTTTTATTTCAACCGTCTCAACAGGTTGCTGACATATTTACTGAAGTAAGAGCATAGCAAACATTAACGGGTTTATGATGTTTTAAAAATAAATTGAGGAGTGATTAATTATTACACTATACTATTATATACAGGATTTCACTGATGAACTAAAGATAAAGTGGCCTACTTTTGACCAGATGATCTGCCTATGAAACAAAAGCAACCATCCATAGATCATACCTGACAGAGGTATGATCTATGTATGTTGCACATGGGTGATACAGAAGTGGACCTGGGAATTCCAAGCTATCAGGCCTGTCTTAAATCCTGTCATCCTTTTAATAAATATCGGCACTTTATATACATAGAATAAAGGAGGAATTTCCTCAAATCCTTGTGGACCTTCACTTGTATGTTGCATTCAAGAAGACCGCAATGGTGCGGACAACACTACATAGAAAATACAGCATTTGAATTGTTCCACTTTATCCCTACTGTTCCACTGAAATGTGTATGCTAGAAGTGCCTGCTATTTGAAAGATCATAACTCTCGCCTCCCCTCCCCAGTTAATTCAATCTTAATTTAAATACCTATATTGCTGTTAGTAATAAGGTGACCAACCATCATCCTTTAGAGAGGACAGTCCTCCTTTTGTGAGTTCTGTCCTTCCTCGAAAAGTGTCCTCCTACATTTCCTCCTTTTCGATATTTGAAGACTAATCTGCAGGACTTTTTTTTTCTTATAGAACGTTCAGAATGGTGTTCCAACATCTTTTTTTGATGTTTTTTTTTCAACTTTTGCATGAGCTGAGCTATTCCCCCTATTGGCTTTTGAAAGCCAATAGGAATTGCTGCTAAGTGCACCAAAACACCCAGCCGGCAAACTTTGCACATGTAAGTTGTCTGCAGCGAAAACGAATTGGCAGGAACTTTGCACCCCTCCCTGCTACCCAACTACACCATCTCCTAGTTAGTCCCGAAGATACCTGGAGGAAACTGGAGCAGCGGCACCACGGTAACTTTCTCTTGATCTTCAGCCCTGCTAGGGCAATAATGGTTGCGGGCGCAAGAGGCAGGGGCTGCTGCGGGCAGGGGTATGAGGGGCGGTAGTGGCTAGCTGCCCCTGTGCTGTGGGAGCCATGGGGCCTGCTCTACACGGGGCTGTGCAGGGTGGGCGGTGGTGCTAGCGGGGTGGCTGCAGGCGGGTGTGTCGATGGCGGGCTGTCCCCTGAGGCCGGAGCCGGTGCAGCTGGTGCTTTGGGAGCCGCAGGGCCCGCTCTACATGGTAGAGCAGCAGTGCTGGCGGGGCGGCTGTGGGCGAGGGCGCGGCATGTAAGCATAATTACAATATAAAATGTTATTGTTACAAATGTTTTTTATTATGCATTTATCATATTATAGTGTATTCTGTATTATTGTTGCAATGAATAAAATGTTTCTTTTATTTACGATATTTTTTCTTCAATTTATTTGTGTCCTCCTTTTCATTGTAAAAAAGTTGGTCACCTTACTGTTAGAGGCCTCTCTAAAAATTTTTTTTATCCAGGCAATGAAGATTCAATGGAGTCCTCTCTCTCTCTCTCTCTCTCTCTCTCTCTCTCTCTCTCTCTCTCTCTCTCTCCCTCCCTCCCTCCCTCTCTTAATTTGATAAAACAGAACAAAGAAATGCATTGCTTTGATTTACCGCCATTTTACTTTGGCAAGATCTCAAGGATGTCTAGCAAAGTTTAGAAACAAAGCAGACTAAAACAATAAAACAGGGAGCAAATGATGGGGAAAGAGACATGTGTTTATAAACATTTTTTAAACACTGAAATGATAAGGGGGCAATCCAATTCCACCAAGCTTCCAGGATTACCTTATTCAGAAGGATTCTTTTCTCTCCATCCTATGTGACCTTCTAGGATGGGTCCTCAGTACCTCACCCCAATGGGAAGTTAGATCGGGACCCAAAGATAGCCCCTTTCCCTGGTTGCCCCAACCCTATGGAAGACCTTGCTGAAATGATACACACAGTCCTACACTTCTTGCATTTCTGAAGACAGTAAAAAGCATACTTTTCAAAAGTCATTTATTTCCAAGTATTTTTCATTGGATGTCTTTTAGCAATATTCCATGAGTTATGCACGCCATTTAGTTTTAGGTTGCGGGACTGATGATGTATTGTATACCACCCTGAATCTTACGAGAAAGCAGTATAAAAGTAGAATGAATAAATTCTAAGGGCATGTGTTCCACAGCCTAGAACAATGTAGCAGAAAGTTATTTCCCATAAGCCAGAAAAGAAACTTCTGATTGAAGGGGCATAATCAAAAGGGCTTCTCTGCAGATTTAGCCAGCCAGATGATTTTGTAATAAAAAAAGGTGAGCCATCTCAGGCCTTAAGAATGTTAGGCCTAAATACCAATGCATAATTGTTATGTCCTGGACCTGCTGAATGACTCAGCAGGCTCAGGAAGCTGCAGAAGGCCCCGGCAGACCATGTGGTTGCTCAGGACCAGACAGGCTGTCTCCAGCCTTGTGAGCATGTGCAAGGTGGGAGACTAGTCTTGCATTGATAGGCTGATGCTGTCCCTGCAAAGGGAGTATAAAAGGGCCAGCACCATTTTGTTTGCTGTTCTGTTCTGTTTGTGATCTCAATAAACAAGTTGTTGTTTTGTTACTCCTGCCTTGCTTCGATGTCTCTGATTCTAAAACAGAACAATAATAATATGGGCAATATATTATTCTTGTTCTTTGTACTGGCTAGCAGCTTAAGTTCCCTGTTTTTTAATCCATTGCACCATCCATACATTTTTCAAAGATAGGTTTGGATAAATGTTACCAAATCTGACTGGCCCCAAGAAAGGGTGCAAATGTAATAAGTTAGGTGTAATTGTGCAAAGGGAATCCTGATGCCTGATGCTATCTGTGAGTCCAGTGGCACTCAGATTCAGAAAGTATTCCCAGACTGCAAGCCTCTTATTTCAGAAAGAGCACAACCCCATAGTTTACTCTTAAGTCTAATTTCTTATTTACCAGCCTGGTAAATATTAAGTTCTGCTTGTTCTCCTTCGTATAGTTCATTATAAACTAGTGGCTGGTAAGGAACACTAGATCTGGAAATTATTTGATGTTATCTTCCATTCCCAAACTCTGATGGTCTTCCCCAGCAGACCCATGTAGCTATTGAACAGTATAGAAAACCTGATGCAGTCCTGTTGCTAGGGTATGATAGGTCAATGGCATAGATTCAGTTTAGGGCTATCAGATTTGACCTGCAAAATCCAGATGATCACTACATGACAGGAAAGATTTTTCCCAAACTATCTTTGTTTTGGTTAAGTTGTTTGCAACCCAGGTCTATTGACCTTCTTCAGAAGGGCATGGTATTATATGAAAAATAGAACAGAATGAAATGCATTTTCTATAATTCATGGTCAATATGTATTTCTGCCTACCAAGGCTAATCTGTTGTATCATAGAGTAGCCTAGTACCATAGTTAAAGCTAAGAGAGATGAATTTCCTTATCTTCTGTAGGTTTCTATGATACAGGTCAGATCAGCATTTGTATTCAGGATTAAATCCTGGATGATAGATGTTTTACCAACAGTTGATCTACCATTAAAGAAAAGGACTTACAGTTGGATGTGGCAAAATTTTTGCCACCTTGCCATCCTTCATTCATCACTGAATAGTGGGAAATCACTATGCAGCAGGGAACAAAATGCTCTTCTATTCAGCTATGTGTAGAGCTGTAGAGCAGTACTGCCACTGGAGATTCTCAGATGACAACAGCCCTCTTCTCAACACCCGTCAATGTGTAGCTTTCCATTCTATCTTCCACTGCTGAATTTCTACCAGACGAAACACTGAATGTTCAGATTTCAGATTTCCACTTGAAACTGATGGATTTCAGTTTCCACCTGAAATCACCATTATTTCTATATAGGGCCAAAATGTTATTAGCTCTTAATCTGGCTGCTAAATATTGGATCCCATCAATTACTTCACTAAACAGAATCAAGTGAATTAAGTTTGAATTCTGATTAAAATCTTTATTTGTTCATCTTTATTTTCAGAGTCATAAAATATTTTTTCCTTGTCTTTATGTTTCCCACATAGTAAAAGTCTCAGGACATGACAACAGATAGTTTGTATACCAAGATGAAACATGGTTTATCTGTAGAGGCATCTTGTTATCCTTTGCATGACCTGATTCACTTCTCCACTTCCTACATCATGATAAATATAGTCCATCCAAATTAGGTAAGCGATGGTTACGTAAGTCTTCAGTTTGTCTCTGAGCCACAACTGGAAACCTATTTTAACCTGTGGTTTCCAATTCTGGGTTCATAGCAAACAACACCTTTTAGAAACTGTTCTTTGTGATTCAGATTGAGTGGCAAGCTATATTTATCATGAACCATGAAATAAGGAATGAATGCAGAATACTCTAGGAATGACCAGCATGAGTGGCTTTAAAAATCAGGCTGTTGATTGGCCACGATAATAAAGTTAGTGATTAAGATACAACTGCACCCAACTGATCAGTAGCAAATTAAGTCAGGTCCTGCCCCTCTAGGCCAATTGCATCTTATGTTTACCATTAATATTCAGTATAGATCTGCATAATAAGAAGTAAAATTCGCTTATTTCAGTGTTTTTTTAATGTCTGAGTAGATAAATAAGTATAAAGGAAAAGGTCTTGCTAAGAGATCTTTGTTGAAGCAATCGTTCCCCACCTGATCTCTTTGGATTCTGTTTTGGTGAATCTCCTTTAAATACTGCTTATAGTTCCTGCCACAACTTAACAGCAGTGGAGAAAATTTATACATTCTTTGAGGAGCTTTTAAAGAGCTGCTGATCAATTCCTAGAGGATTGTCATCATGAAGCTTTACCCTGTGGAAAATTTGTGTTTCCAGTTTCTTTGTGTTTTTATGATTGTGGGAGAGATGAAGCTTCTCTTCAGCTTCTCAAAGTCTGCTAAATTTCCTACCCAAAATGTAGTAAAACAATATGTAGTTTATTATCTTTTGCTCACCTCATTTCACATATAATGGTGGTAAGGGTAAATAGTAAAGGGTAAGAGATGATGGAAGTATTACACTTGATGGAATTAAATGTAAAACTCAAATCATTTCACATAGGCTGGCAAGTATTTAAAATGTGAAATCCTTGGACTTTAAAATTTAAAGAATTAATGATCTGTTTTATACATCTCTTCTTTGCTATTTTGAAGGCTTTTGTTTCTTTTGTTTCATCAACTCTTTTACAAAAGAGTGCATGGACAGAAAATTTTATCTTCCTTTCCTGTCTCAGTGATACCTCTGGATTGGATTTTTGGAACTGAGGCCAAGGAACGTCAGGCTAAGTAGGTGATGTTGATGTGTCCATAAACCAAAATAGGCCTCCCAAGCTTATTTAGGGCTATTCTAGCATACTTTTCTATTCTTAAAAATATTTAAAAGTAAGGGGGCATTAGCTATCCAGATAAGGGCTTGATTAAAAAGCCTCATTTATAATTTTTACATTTAAAAACTGTGCTTGCTATTTTTAAGAATTTAAGTGAGTTTACAATGAGAAAATGCACATATTCAGAGTGGGGTTTTTTACATTAAAATTAATGCTTGGCCAGCATTTGTTGTTGTGTTTTAATTACCACGAATGTAGACTAGAATTATAGAGGAAAAGAGAAGAGCAGAATTTATTATGTGCTTTACAAAATAGTTGTAGATAGATAGTTTCCCAGTTAGAGCTTTAAATCCAATTTCTAAAACTAAAATTGGTCTGGTGATATCAATAGTGACCTCTGTACATGGGATATTCATAAACTGGTTGGTGGATAACAAGGGCAATTATTGGTTTGTCAACTTCATCATTTTTAGATCAGCAAACCTCTATGTTGCCTCATCATTGAGGGTAATGTAGTAATATCTGCATCATGACAGCCATAAAAATATTTCTATACTATCATTCATAACATAAACTAATGCTTGCGTTATGAATGATTGTATCTAGTCACTTGTTTCTGTCAGGCTCTGTTTGATTTTCTTCAATTTTATATACATCTGTTGTTCTTAACATCATTATTAATCCTTCTAATAAGCTGTCTGATTTTACTTCATCAACTGTTGAGTGATTTGACTTGAAGCCCAAGTTATGCTCAGTGATTTTATCCAGCTTCATAATTCAGAGACATCATTTTGTTGTTGTTGTTCAGCTTTCAAAACAATAGATTCCAACTGGGATAATGAAGCCATGGCAATATATATCTTTGTTCTCTATGTGAAGTTTCTGCATGTTATTATTTTGATGAGAGTTGTCATAGTCTTTCTCCTAAGTAGCAAAGTTTCTTAATTTCATAACCATCTCTGTGAAATTTTGAGCCAAGGGGGATGAAGTCTGTTATATTTTCAGTTTCTTCTCCACCTTAAGTTGGCATTGCCTGCTGATATAACCTTAACTGTTTTGTTTAAAAAAGATGTCAGGCAATAGATATTTCTTCTTTCTCTTAAAACAGGATTGCTTAAATCTTCTCCTGCCATCTATCCAAGATATCATTAGCTTAACTGAGTGTCCTGATATTTCAGAAACTTTAATATCTATTTAATATCTATTTCTTCTAGTCTAGAATTTCTCTTCATATATTCTTCATAAAAGTAAATAAGGTGAAAATATTCAACTTTTTCCCACTTGTGAACCATCTAGTTATATTCTAGGAAGCAACAGATGATTTCTGGTTATCTTAGAAATTCTTCAATAGGCAGGTGAGATGGCCTGACATACCATGTTCTTAAGGACTACCCACAATTAGTTGTGGCCTCTACAATTATAATTAATAGAGCAAAAATAACACATTTAAGTGCCTTACCTAAAAGCATAAATATATCAAAGTAAGTGAGATTGAATTTTACCTTGCAAATCCTGAATAATACTCTGAGCTACTTATTTGGAAGTACAGCATATATTATTTAGACATATTCCCTGCAATTTTCACATGGATGAGACCAAATTAAATTTCTCAAGTCTATGGGCAAATACTTCCAAGAGGCGACAAACTAAATTTTAATTCTTAAAATTTATAATATAAGGAGAGTTTCACAACCCAGGGACTATTGCACATGTCAACTTTCCCCTGAAGGCATATATTAGTCTGGGAGCAAGGAATGCACGTGAAAATTTCTGGTCCTCTAAAAAATCATCCTGAGGCTGATTTCATGAATTGTTCTTACATGTCCACACAAAGCTTGACATCTTTTTCTCTTTTTGAGAGAGAGAAGAACTTTCCTCAGTATCACAAATTGACATTCTGTTTGTCTTCAAATCTAAATGAAAGAAGATTATCAGTTCAACTATTTGGTGCTAAATTCCAACTGATAATATATTACCTTCCCAGATGATTAATGAACAAAGACGATGAGGGCATTGCTGAGACTTGTTTTATATGCAGAGTTAGATAAGAGTCCAGTTCTAGAGTAACTTGCATTTAGGACCTGCCTTGGGCTTTATGATCCTCCAGAACAGCAAATGGATGAGCAACAGGATGCACCAATGGTCAGAAAAATTTCTTGCTTGTCAGAAAGGTTCTGTCATTTCCAAATGAAAAGGGGTTTGGGGTAGCCCCAGTTTGCATGCTTCCAGACATAATAGAAAAAGCAGAGCAAAGAAATCTCTAGCACAATTTCCAATTTCCTGACAGTTTATTTATTTATTTATTTATATTTGCTTGTCCTTTCTGACCAAAGCATGACCAACTAGGTAAGGTAAAAAAAACCAGGCTGACGGTGAGAGGACATAGGACAGCTCCTGAAAGATTGCAAGGCTCTTTAAAATTCTGAGTGGCCTAGTGATGGAGTTGTCATGGGACCTATCATCAGAACTATTTCCAGAACTATTGTCCTTTCTGACCAAAGCATGACCAACTAGGTAAGGTAAAAAAAAACAGGCTGATGGTGAGGGGACATAAGACAACTCCTGAAAGGTTGCAAGGCTCTTTAAAATTCTGAGTGGCCTAATGATGGACTTGTCACGGGACCTATCATCAGAACTATTTCCATCCCCTAAAATATGAGCTATAATCTAATGGGCCCTAATTGATATGTCAAATAATTCTGGCTATCCAGTTATTTAGCATTCTGGTCTGTGGTCAGCCACAGAGAACTCTGGAGCTAGAAGGGAATACAGTAATGTATCCTTGACAAGAGGTAATGACAAGATCCCCTAGCACCAGTTCTTGATGCCATGCACTGAGAAAAAAAAAAAAACAAGTTCAGGGAATGTGATTCCCCTGTAGTTAAGCCATCAATAATCTGGATCAGGTCCATAGCTGCCATGGTATATCATTTGCCACGGACAACCATTTGTCTGAAATGGTACAGGCTTTCCTGCTTGAGTAGGGCGTTGGACTAGAAGACTTCCAAGGTCTTTTCCAACTCTGTTATTCTGTAGTCATGATATTTCAAGCCATCTCTGATTTTGGGCCCAGAGAAAGCAGTCCCTCAAGACCATCCATCTAAGTAACTTCATAATCCAACCTTTGGATTATGGGCAGGGAAGCCACTATGCAGCAGGGAACAAAATGGTGTCACATCCAGCTATGTGTAGAGCAGTACTTCAAAAAGCCACTGGAAATTCCTGGATGACAACAGCAACACCCTCAGCCCCAGCCCATAATCATGGCTGGTTCCACTCCCAAAACCTAGAGCAGTGATGGCGAACCTTTTAGAGACCGAGTGCCCAAAAACTGGCCCCGCCTCCACTCCAACCCCTGCCCCACCCCGATCCCCCACCCTGCCTGCCTGCAGGGCCACTCACCGCCTCCAGAGCCTGCTACAGATTGCCCAGCAGTGCTATGGCGGTCACACCCTCTGCCGGTGTCCTGCAGCATCAACTGTGCATGATGGGGTGTGAAGACAGAGTCTTGTCTATGCTGCCTGGCTGCCATATCCTTGCCTGCTCTGCTCTGCGTGGGCCTCGCTCAGGGGCAACTCTCCTTCCCAGGGGCTGCTGGAGAGGAGAGGGTCGTGGGGGGAGGCAAGGTTGGGCAACGGCATGTGTGCCCACAGAGAGGGCTCTGAGTGCTGCCTCTGGCACCCGTGCCATAGGTTCACCACCACTGACCTAGAGGGCACATTTTTGAAAGGGGAACTGCTCTGTCCATGCCCAAACAATTTGGTAATACATACTAGGGTAGTCCTCTGGTCCAAGATTAAATCATAGATAAGATGAGATGTATTACAAGCTGACTTTGCATTAGTATGGAAAGATGGAGACCAGGGCCACCTAAACTCTGAAGACCAGGCCTCAGGCTGAGCACAAGGGATTGAATTGCAACACTGGTATTAAATACAAACATAATACACACAACATGGGTGATAAGTGAATTCATTAAATCAAATAAATTCAGTATAGCACTTATACGTTTCTAGTTTACAAGATGACACAAAAGACACATTTTTGCAAAAAGGACAATCAATTCATCTTTGGTAGTCTTCAAGTCTGAAAAAGGATCCTTTAGGAACTGGGAGGAATCAAAGCTAGGGAATGTACCAAGGCAAAGCTGTTGGATATAACCTTTGTTTGTTGATAGCATCTCTCCACTTTAAAGACACCATTTGCTAAGTGACACTCATCCAGATGTTTGTGGCATACTGGCTGAAATATGACTTGCCAGATAGCCAAGTTAAAAAACCCCAGCTCAGCAGCTTCCACAAAAGTTCACCTCCTACATGCTTTGGCTCTTTTCAAATGGAAACCATGGTCCCAAAAGAGAAGAGGGCACACTACAGTTATAAGGATTGCAGGCCCTGTCGAGATACTGTCAAAAATATTGTTTGTATATATACATAACCATAGTAACTCATTAAACTAACTGATGCTTGGATGCAAATCAGCCAGAACAGTGGAATGCATGGGCTTGCTTTTGCCAATGTGCAAAAAAAAACACACAAAAAAACAAAACACAATGCTCTGACAACAGTTCCCACAAATCCTTCATTCTTTTCCAATGGAATCTGTGTGGGATACAAGCCGCATTGTGGGTTGTATCCAATATACACAACACCTTGTAAATATGTTATGCATTTGATGTTTTACCAAAGGGTAAAGCAAGAATTACCAGTGAAAATAATGCAGCGCATTAAAGATGTGAACACAGCCTAAAAACATATTTTAATACACTTTAAAGACTTTAAATAAAACCAGCATCTCATCCTCCTCTATTCCTCTGCTCATTCTATTTTTTTTAGGGTTAGTGGTACTTTTATGGTGATGAGAGCTGAACTTTCTCTTGGAAGATAAAGAAGAGAAACAAGTCTGTTCAAAGGTGCTTTTCAAAAGGCAACTGGACTTTCTTGGTTTGTTCCTTGAAAACGTCTCACTTCTCAACCAAGAAACTTCTTCAGTTCATACCATCATTTCTATAGAATCATACCTATGAACATCTTGTATCTTATCAGTACCTATGATTCACAAATCTTCATTTAATTAAAATAATGTCCAGGTAGTTGGAGAGCTTTAGAGCTGAAATGCTCATTGCTGGCTCTCTGCCACTGATTGGTCTTAGGAAATAAAGGTAATGAGATGGTGATGGCTAGCACAGGACTCTGGAGTTCCAAATTTCTGAGAAGGAAGGAAGGAGCAGGGATGGGGAATAGAAGGATTTATATTCTTTACACTCATCTGGTCATTGGCACTCTGAAGGTGGGTCATTGAGGCCACTTGGGAATTGGATCACCTGAATCCAAGTGCAAATGAATGTGGAACCTTGTACTATTCTTCTATTCCTCACCATTCAGTCAAAACTGAAGAAGATTCTTGGATAAGAAATGTTTTCAAGGAAAAAACCCAAGAAAGACCAGTTGCCTTTTGAAAACATCCTTGGGAAAACCATGACCTGGATCAGTGTTTCCCAAACTTGACAATTTTAAGGCATGTGGACTTCAACTCCCAGAATACCACAGCAAGCATTGCTGGCTGTGGAATTCTGGGAGATGAAGTCCTCATGCCTTAAAATTGTCAAGTTTGGGAAGCACTGACCTGGATGATTAAGAATCTCAACAGACAAGAACTATTAGAGCAGTGATGGCAAACCTTTTAGAGACTGAGTGCCCAAAAAACGTCCCCACCTCCACCCTGGCCCCCTCTCCGCCCCATCCCGCCCACTCTGCCCCCACCTGCCCTGCCCCGCTCCACCCCTGCCCACCCGCAGGGCCACTCATCGCCTCCATGGCGAGCCGCAGATCGCCCAGGGGACCCAGCAGTGCCATGGTGGCCACACCCTCTGCCCTCACCCTGCAGCATCACTGCACACGTCAGGGCATGAGAGTGGATTCTTGTCCCTTCTGCCCAGCTGCCATGTCCTCGGCTGTGCTGCTACGCACAGGCTGTGCCCGGGAGTGACTCTCCTCTGGAGGGGATGTTGGGGAGGAGGTGGCCATGGGGGGAGCTGGGCTGAGATGATGGCACGCATGCCCATAGAGAGGGCACTGAGTGCCACCTCTGGCACGCGTGCCATAAGTTCACCACCACTATATTAGAGCATTTGGAAATAATTGTCTCCTTCCTTTTTGGTTCCTCAACTTTATCCAATTTCCCTGGTGTGTTGCAGTGAAGTATTATGCTGGCATGCAGTTGGTAGGAGACAAAAAAAAAGTGAGCTGGAAGTGAAAGCACAACTTATATTTATAGCTAATTTTGCGTGAAGTTTGATTAAAAATAGGTTCAGGGCAAGGATCTTGGGAGCTGAGGATTGAGAAGACAAAAACCATAAGACTTTTTCTGTAGCAGATGTCCATTAGTGACCAGAAGAAATGGGAAATGACCATTTCTGTGAGATTCTCTCATGTGTGACAACACCCAAAGGAAGATCTCCTCACTCAGCTGTCTTGAATGAAGTTACAAAGCTTTTAGCCAACTTATTGCTGTGATGAAACAAAAACCTTTTATCTGGAATATGGAGTGATGACAGAAGGCTGATTAAATTCTGGCTGGGAGAATTGGATGAATTCTGTTACTTAGCAGGATATCAGGATTATGGTACTGATTAAAATTACAAGTGGGGAAAAGACCTATGGTTAACCATCAGTATCTTATTTTTATTTATAGTACTTATGGCTTTCAAGAAATATGCCATAAGCAGCAATGAAACCCTTGGAAACGATCATGCAGATGCCATGATGTGTCTACATTTTCAAAGATTAAAATCTTGTAGGCAATGACTTTCCCTATGGAAACAAAAGTTGGACTTTGAAGAAATAAGATAGAAAAAATATTGATGCTTTTAAAGTTTAGTGATGAAGGAGATTCCTGGGAATACCATGGAAAGCCAAGAAAACAAACAAATCATAAAACAAATCAATCCAGGCTTCTCACTTGAGGCACTAATGACCTGGCTGAAATGTTTATAGTTTGGACACATTATGCAAACACCCAGTTCCCCTGAGAAGTCTAGGATGCTGGGAAAGATGGAAGGAAAGAGAAGAGGAAGACCAGCAGCAAGATAGATGGACCGAATTAATGAAATAATGGATATAAGTATTGAAAGGCTTGAAGACCCAAGTGGGAGAAATATTACCCTAGAGAAGGAGATCTATCTATGTGGTTGTTAACCATCCGCACTGACTTGATGGCAACATAATCAATTTTTTAAAATTCCCTTTGGCTTTTATTAGTACACTAAAGATACATAACAAGGATTTTTCTCTGGTTGATATTGGGAACTCACCAAAGACAAAGTTTAGGCTGCTTTAGTAACAGTGGAAATATTTTTTGCAAAGGCAGGTGCTTTCTTATAGAGAAATTAAACATTTTAGCATTTCTATTGATTAGTACCTCTTTCTTTTCTTGTTTTATGATAACTCAGCTCGTAGTTACTTGCCTAAAACCTTGGGAAGAACTTTTCTTAAAAATGAAAATGTGGTTCAATCAGCCAATGAATAGACAGAACTAAGACAGGTTTTAAGGATTACTTGGGTGACTGTAGGGCAGGGCTTTTCAACCAGTGGTACGGGTACCACCTGTGGTACATTGGCACCTGGCAGGTGGTACGCGATCATCCTAGAAAAGTGGTAGCGGGGGAGGGGAATGAGCTGAACCAATGGCAGCACCGCACAAGCCTGAACGAAAGATGGCTGGAGCTGCAGGGCTGTCAGGGTTCAGCGGAAGCACCAGGATCAGCACCAGGCTCCAGCTGGAGCTTGGCGCTGATCCTGATGCTTCTGCTGAGCCCAGAAGAAGCGCTGATCAGCTGGAATGTTGCAGCATCTCCAGGGTCTTGTGCTTTACATTCAGATGCTTGGCAACTGATTCATATTTATGATGGTCACAGTGTCCCAGGGTCATGTGAAGTGATCAAAACATGCTGCAACCACCCAGCAGATGAAGGAAATAAAAACCAAACCCCCCCCCACCCCACCCCCGCTGCCAATCCTCAACAGAAATGCTCACAACAATGAAAACCTCGGACAAGAGGAAGAGCGCCGCCGGGTGGGCAGGCAGTTGTCTTGCTCGGCTGTGGCTTGGGGGGCACTTTTTTCAGTGCCATTGTAACTTCGAACAGTCACTAAGCGAACTGTTGTAAGTCGAGGACTACCTGTAACTTTATTACTTTTTTCCTTTTTTTTGATCATCAAGTTTTTGACACTTTGCTAGGTGACTGGTGGTACTTAAGACTAAATCCACAGGAAATCGTAGCAATTCTTAATGGCAGTTGTTTAGGGATACTAATGCTGCCATATATTTTGATATCCGTATAATATCCTATATTGCATTCCTCAGTTTTGGGGTGGCATAAAATTATGGACAGGAATTTTTGTATCCACCAGACCTGATATCAAATCCTTCATGGCTTGATACCAATATCTCAGCAAACATATATTGTCCTACAGCAGTTTGGCACTTTCCAGATGTGTCAGATCACTTTTTTTTTTACTCAAACAGAAATCTGTTTCATAGAAAACAGGTTTTCAATGCCATCAGGCATGTCCTGAAGCACAAATCCATTTCTTTGAATCCAAAATTCCATACAGATAGACTTCACTTTATGTCTGCCTCATTTAGCAACCATTCACAGTTACGACAGAGATAAAAAAGTAACTTTACAACCAATCCTTGCATTCACAACAAAGCAAAGAAAAGCGGAAGTAAGATCATAAGCGCAGTCATGGTTTCACTTAGTGACTAGTTTGCTTAACAACCAAATTGCTGGTCCCAATTGTGGTCACTAAATGAGGATAACCTGTACCCTGTTCAACATTGCTATTCAAAAAAGCCCACCCTATATCTTAGGCACACTTCTGTTTACAAGTTCTACCCACATTAGGGTTAATCATTTATCTTATGTGCATTTTCTCTTTCCCCCTCTCTCACACAAAGTAGACATCCCAAAGTCTATTTAGTGTTCTACTCTTTCTCTTGCATTTCCTCATTCCTCCAGGTCTCTTAACTCTTCCCATCATCTTTCTCATGTGCCCAGCTTCCCTGGTCATTCCCAAAGCAGCTTACTTTCTACTCTTATTTACCTGGATCTCCATTAGTCAATGGTCCTGCTTCTTCCTAACATCTCTTTTGCTGAGATCAAACATGGGATTCCTTCCTTCCTTCTCAGAAACGTGGAAGTCCACTGAGTACTATGCTAATTATCATACTCTCATTACCAGCAATGAATATTTCAGCTCTGAATCTTCTCCACTATCTTAGCTACGTTAGTTTAATTAAATGAAAATTTGTCAGTTACCAATAAGATATAAGGTAAAGCATTTGTAGGTGTACCTCAGGCATCATATTTTCTATTAGAATGTCTGCATAGAGAATGTGAAATAGAGAAAGTGAAATATACATTTTATCATGGAATATATTTCATCCTCAAACAAAGGCTAAGCTTTTATGATTTTATGCTAATGTGGAATTAATTTAATAAAATAATTTATTCTAATAAATTGATTTTATGTGATGTTTTAATAAACAAACAGATGTGAGTTTTGAACATGTATAAAATACACTTCTGAGTAACAAGTTTCGATTCATAAAAATTAAATTGAAAAATTTAAAGTTAGGATAAATAGGAATGTAATTGACATGAGTCCATCTTTGATGTATACTGTAAACTGAGTAGTTTGAAATAACTTTCAGAAAGGTCTGTGTTTTTATTTTTGGGGCAAGGGGGAGTGACTTTGAGCCAGATTTTGAAACTGCCTGAATTAGTCCTAAGGAAGGGGTCAAGCACGTCATCAGTCATGAGTCCCTTCACATCCAAAGAGATCTAAGTCCAGCCCACCTTGAATTCCTTATCTGCCGCCAAATTGCTTAGCCTGTTAGTAGTTCAGATTCTTGTAGAGAGTTTTAAGCTTGCAAAAAATCTTTATGCCCATTTGAACTGCCTGGGTCTCCTGGTTTCCCTGGCACTTGACAGTAAGGTTCTTTAGAGGTGGTTTGCCATTGCCTCCTTCTTAGGGCTGAGAGAGAGTAACTGGCCTAAGGTTATCCCTCTGACTTTTGCCTAAGGCAGGAATAGAACTCAGACTCTCCTGGTTTCCAGTCTGGTATCTTCACTGCTACACCAAATTGGCTCTCTTTCAGAAAATTACTTAACCCTAATAAGATTGCTTTGAACCTCCTACAAAGGAAACAGAATCCTTTTCATCATGTAATAGTGATGAACTTTCAACTCACAGCATGATAAAAATAAAATGTAAACATAAATTAGGAAGGCAAAGAGAGGATGAAAACAAAACTGAAGAACTTTAAAACAATACCAGGATAAATATTGGCTAAATGTTTATTGAAACTATGGGCTGAATTTAAACCCAGGTGACATGGTCCTCTGCTTTAGATCAACCCAAATCCTCATTATTCAGTGAAGGCTGTTTTTTTTAGTGTTATCACCACTGTGCAATCTCGCCTAATATTGTCATTTTGATAGCAGTAAGAGAAAGATGCAGTTCCTTTTTATTCCAGCATTCTTGAGTTTCCCAAACAATTTGTCAAATTAAAATGAGAAACGAATCTGTTCAAAGTTTAGTAACAGATCAGATTCAGAAATATGATATAGGGTAAAGAGATGAAGTCATTTTTTTGCAACTTGAGTAATCAGACTTCAGTATCTTTTGTTTCACCTAATTGGGATGTAATTGTAAAAGCTGAGATAAACTCTGGGTTGCCTTAACAAGGAAGGCAGGAACTCACCTTGCCTTCCATAGACAAACATATGTATCATACACATTAATTATCATTGCTGAATCTTCAGGGGAAAACCTTGTGACTTTAGCTTCAGTTTGCCATGTTAATAAATGGTGATATTTCTGATCTACCATTTGGGGAAGGAAGGAAGGAAGGAAGGAAGGAAGACCACCCTAAAGATATTTTCCCAATTTCTTCTCCAAATCTGAAATGTGTTCATTGTAGCTCAAAGGATGCAGCTAATAGCAGCTAACCATCTTCAGGCAGATTATTTCTTTTTTTGAAATTTTACTTGGAGCACTCTGCACATGTTGCTACTAGCCTGACACAAACCACATTTTAGAAATTTATTAGGAATCTAATCTCTCGGGGAGAAGGGGAGCTGCTGTGACAGGCTGGATAATGCTAGTGCTCTTCAAAATGTTAAAGACCCTGTAGCCTTCAGCACAAAAGTTTTTGGTGGGGGAAGGAAGGGAGAAAGGAAAAGAAAGAGAGATGGTAGCAATTCATATATACAGACTGGTTTCTCAGGAGGGTTTTCCTATAGAAAATAAATAAGGATCATGCATCAGCTGTCACAATAGTTGTCCAGTTTTGAAATAACACATTTGCTTATTGGAGAAAATGCAAGGAGGAACTGAGAAATCCATATCTAAGAAAATACACAGATGCTTACTACTCTTGAGGGCATCAGGTAATATTTATCAAAACTTTGGGAGAGCATTGATCTGTGTTTGCAAACTTTGGATACATCAATTAGGCAAAGACTTGGTAGAACATTTTCTTTCCTTTGAGCATCTCCCCTTTGACATAACCTCCACCACTAAATCATCCCAAATATACATTTCTCTTTCCCTCCATTCCCCCTCCCACTACCCTTTCCTCCAAACTGATCTCAAATGGCATTAGAAAGAAACAATTAATATTACCTTGATGGAAGTGTGGAATTGTTTAAATTCTTTTTTCTTCAACCAGAGTGCCTGGTTACTTTTCTTGAGTTTTTCTGCACCATAATCTTCAGGCAGGCTTAGTCTAATGAGTCAGATACAAGCAAGAGACACAGTTCTGTTTTGCACCTTTTCTATTTTACCTCAGATGTTCCCAGCAAAGTCCCAGCAGCAAGAAAGGCACATTATAGTCTCTCTCTCATGAGAGGCAAAGGCTCATTACAAGTGATGTTGTTGCTGACTTCGGTGCTGCTCTTTTGAGTTTCTTCTCCCTCCCACTTTTTCCCCCTAGTGGGATTTTTTTAAAATATATATACATATATATATTGTGAGATCATACTGTTTTGTCAGAAGGATTTCATTGTGAGCAATGTCACAACAAACTTGATATTGGTTTGAATAATGGATTTTTGTTTTGTTTTGTTTTTAAAAAAGGGAAAGGACATTTATTTTAATGCTAGCAAAACTTTCATTTAGGAATGTCATTGAGAGAAATGAACTAAACAGGCTCTGACATTTGTGCTTTAATCTTTCACACGCTGCCACTTTGGTGTTTTTACTCTGAGAAGCTGGAGGAACTTTGTCTTTTCTTTGTCATTCATTTGTGCCAAATTGGTCTGATGACTTTTACATTAATTTTATTCTATCGGACAAGAAAACTTTTGTTACTCACATTATTGCAATATGTTGCACAGCAGTGGTCAACAACTGGAAATAACTGCCCTTAGTTGTTTTTATTTATTTATATTGAGTGAAATGCTCTCAAGAGTCTCTTTAGACAATAATTAATTTTTTGGTATATACATGTATTTATTTTTATGCATTTATTTTAAAATACTTAAAGTGTGTAGATGCTTATATTGTAACAACAATCCTGGGCAACACACAAAACAGTAAAAACAATACTCCAAAACTCTAAAATAAAAATCAATAAAAAATCCTGGTCATATTTTATTGGTTATTTTATTGGGAGGAACTGTTAATTATTTCTGATCTTCAGTCAAAATAAACTGAATTGATTGACTTATGTATTGCTTGGAATTTAATAATTATAAAATAAAAGACAAAGCAAAGAGGGAAGATGCAAAGGACTTTTGTTTCTCAAAAGAAAAGGCTTCTCAAGTTTATGTATGTATGTATGCAGGCACGTATTTAATTAATTTATATACTGCTACTTCTTATGACTCTTGGAGGTTAAAATATTATACATTTTATTGCACATTATAAAATAAAACAGTGTTCACTGTAAAATAAAGTTAAAATTAAGTTATCATGTAGCAGAACTCTGTTCAGATAATTCATCCCAAAACTCTCTGGAGTAACCTGGTTTGTCCATATTGGAAGATTGTTAAAGTTGGAAACAATATTGCCTCTGAGAGGACGAGGGACATCATGAGAAACATTGCCTCCAAGCCTTGCTTCCTCCCCTTATTTCCAAGAAGTGGGACATTACTAAAAGTTTTCCCCAGGAGAGACACCCTGGATGGGTCAAATTTGAGGAGATGGTGGAGAACGGTGGAGAACTCTGGTGCCAAGCCATATAGGGCTTTATAGATCAAACCAACACTTTGAACTGCTTCCAGGAACCTACTGACAATCAAGTTTTTGAGTAGTCTTCAAAGGCAGTCACACAGAACACATTGCAGTAATCCAGATGTGTGGTGATCAAAACATGAGCTACCACAGCAAGATCATAACTGACTTTTTTACCGTGTTTCCCAGAAAATAAGATCTATCCTGAAAATAAGTTCTAGCATGATTTTTACACGTGCACCCAATATAAGCCCTACCCCAAAATTAAGGCCTAGTTTTTGGGCGAAACTCATGCGTAAAAATCAAGCTAGGCAGAGGAGGGGTGGAGTTGCCTCATGTGCCCCGCATCTGATTACCTTAGGACTGCTGTAGACAGGTCTCCCACGCCCCAACACCTGTCACGCTGCTGCCCAAGTTCTTCTGCAGCCTCTCACGGCAGGAGGCCACAAGGATCATTGCGCTGATTGTGCTGATGCTGCCGCTTGTGAGTGGCGGCAGTGGCTTGAGCAGCATGATGAGCCTTGCAGCCTCCTGCTGCAAGGGATGTCAGTGGTGTGATCAGCACAAGCCATGTGCACTCCTGCCATGACCTGCGACAGTGGCATGATCGGCATGACAAATCATGTGGCCTGCTGTTGCAAGTGGCAGCAGAAAAACTCAGGCAGAGGTGCGACAGGGGTCGGGGCAAGGGATGCCTGGCTGTGGCAGTCCTAAGGTAAGATATCCCCCAAAAATAAGACCTGATGCCTCTTTTGGAAGCAAAATAAAATAAGACCGAGTCTTATTTTCGAGAAAACATGGTAGTTCTTGGAATATACAAGAATCAGCCAACTAATAATTCAATATTCCGAGGTTAGAAAGATTATTAGAATTACCTTGCTATAACTTTTTAATAGTCTCTATGAGGAAGCATCATATACCTGATGCTTTCGTGGGCCCTTTTTTTTATAATAATCCAGAATCAAACCAAAATATAAAAATAGAACAGCAGATTCTGTGGATTTCCAGATGATTCTCAACTTCAGCTTTCTGCATCCCTGACTACTGACAGAATTGCTTAAAGGTATATTCAACAACATCGAGAAAGGCTGTATAAAGTCTCACATCTTTGGGAATCCATAGTGAGGGGCAAACACAAAACATATTCATTATTGTCAAGTTTTTATTTGTTAGAAGATCACATTTCTAAAAAAATCCCCCCAGATAGACTCAAGTTAATTATGATCATTATTTATGCAAGCATCTGCACCAAAACAGATCATGGATTCATTGTTACCTTGGAGCAATTATTAACATGTTTTCTGGTATCTTTATATCCTTTCAAGTTACCTTTATCTAAGGAAATGGCAATGAATCCATTTCAGGGTGTGGGGGAGGGAAGAGAAATTACTTTTGTCTGAGCTAGGAAACAAAATAAGAACAGCCTAGAGCTACTAACTGAAGCCAAATAATATCCATTTCATATATTATTGTGTTTGAGGAAAGAGACAAAATATGTTGAAATGGATATCAATCAGGGAAAGTTTCTATAAGGGAATGTTTATGTGACTTGTATGGATTTTGTTATGTGTAAACACTGACTGGATATTAGATATGGTTTTTGAGTCACGGAGAGCTATGCCATCAATCAAAATGGGTTAACTTGATGCTCTTTATTATATTGTTATGGGGTAATTTTAAGGAAGGCAGAGAGCATTTCTTTGCTCTCTCCTTTCAGAGTTCTTTGTTATTCTGGTTTATAAATTGTAACCATAACAAATGCCTTTAAAATTTCATCTGTAATATTAAATTATTGCTGCCGTTTCAGATTTTGAGAATGAAAGGAAAACTCAGTGTGGGGACAGGATTCCTAGGGATATTTCCATCCCTTTCTTTCTCCAATTTGAACTATAGGGCATTTGTAATTGAATGTGAGTATACATTCTGCCTTAATGCAGACTGCTGGGATAGCATACTTTAAACTTTGCCAGTTTTACCACTAAAAGCAGTCTGGGTTTAGCAGCATAAAGGTCTGCATCAAACCAAGATTATATCACAATGATACATGTGCATTGATTGCATCATGCAAAAAACATGCTTAGATATTTGCATCAGACATTGGGATGCAAGTTTATCATGGTGGAGTTTGCATTATGACTGCATGATGTAGGTTTTGTGATTTCCCCCCCTCCCCCTTCTCTAGGGAATATTGCTGTTTCCTTTCTAGTGGAAAATCTTTCTGGCACACCAAGAAATGCCAAATGTCTTGGTCTGAATGCCAAATGTTCCAAACAATCATGTTATTAGTCCAAAGCTAGGAGTTATACCAAGTCACTGGCTTCTTGCACAAGATCCACGAACAAGAACTGCATTATCTTATACAGGAAATTAACCAAGGGCACTCAGTTACAGTACAAGTAGTTCTCACTTAATGATCACTTGTTCAGTGACTGAAGTGCTGAATGAGGGGGACTTATGACAGGTCCTTATGACAGCATCCCTATGGTCATATGCTCATGATTCAGGCACTTGGTAACCAGCTTGCTATTACAACATTGCAGTGTCCTACTGTCACCACCATTTGTGACCTTTCCTGCTGCTTCCAATGGGCAAAATCAATGAGAAGTCAGCAAGAGGTCACAAATGTTGACCACCTGCCATTGTGCTTAGTGATCATTCTGGAGTCACTTAACAACAGCAATCAGAACTGGAACTGCTGTAAGATGGTACAATCACACACATCATGCTTTATAACCCCGGCCCTTAGTGATGGAGTTGCCAGTCCTGATTAACATAATTAAGCAAGAACTACCTGTACAGCTGATAAGAAGACATAGTAATTAAAAGGTACACAAGTATCCTTCATAGTGCGGGAGCAGACACATTCCTTAGTTGCTTTGATACACAAGTTGTAATCAAATTGTTCTAACAAGCTGTACTGTACTTAATTGTAGTAACAGAGAGAAAAGGTATCCACAACAGAAATTTTCATCGAAAGTTATGCTTCTGAAGCATGATCTTTATAACCAATTAGTCATTACCATGTAGCCACGGGCATGTGATTCAACCTGTGTTCTTATTCCAGATCTTCCCATCTTGAAACTTTAGAGTGATTAGAGGTAGACGATTATATGCCTACAATGTATTTACTAACAATCATGACTAATCCCATGGATTAGGTTTCTTCCATATTTATATCTTTGACTCCTATTATGGTTAAATACTACAGTATCCCATTAACTTTCACTAGACTTTGATCGCAATCTGCATTGTATCTAAGGTAATGTGTAAAACATTTTAAAAGCTATATTGAAACTAGTTTAAATCCAATAGTTTTATTTTATATTTCTCAAAGTTAAATCAATGGGACTTCAAAGTTTTTCTGACTCATTGTCCAATCAGAGTATTTTCAATATCAAACAAAGTGGCCACCTCTTCAACAGCTGTTTCTTTTCACCAATTCTTGGATTTTATTTTTTATTTTTGACTAAGATCATGCATAGAAGTTATTTCCTTTAGATTTTAGAACAAGAAGAAGAAATGAAATTTGCATGTTTTGGTTTATTTCACTGGAAATGCTGAAAAGCTGCAAGGCAAATATCCTGAGCAGGGCACTGGAACCTTGTAAATGTTGATGAATGCATTTTGCAGTGTTCTGGGAAAGATTTTGCCTGTGCTGTGTACTCTATTTAGAACATAAAATACCCACAAAATTCCAGGTTACAGCTTAACTACCATGAATAGCCAAAACCCAAATTTGAATGGTATCCATTAAATTTGGAATCAGGAAATGCCACTGGGTTAGGTTTGGGAGCTGGTGCTTTTTGTGTAAGGAGGCTTATGTTCATTATATACCACAAGCATCTTCTTAAAGTCTTTGGAGCTTAAATTAAGGGTGCCAGCTTCAGAGACCATGGGGGTGGGCAATCTGGCTGGGCGTTGGCTACATCTTAATTTTAATTAAAGCCTTCCTAATTTGCTATATTGACAGTAAGAGTCTTACTGATCAAATCTTCACAAATTCTTGTTCCAATGGGGGACATTCTTTACTGCTGCAAAATGCTACCAGATTGAATTTGATTGCAATAAATAGCCATTGAATCTATCAGGATTGCTGGAGATGCTAGACAGTAATCTGAAAGATCCATTTCCAGTGCAGCTTACAGCTGGAGCTGGTAAAATTTATCTGTGTGGTAAATTTTTAGGCTGATCTGAGACCATGTAAAACAGCCTTGTCTTGAAATTAAAATCCTCTTAAACTACCCAAATTAAATGCAATTCATCTTATTCTAAAAAGGCAGCAACAAGAGACAGGAGAAAATAAGAAACTGAATTCAGGCTGTGATACTTTAATTCCACCCAAGAGATTAGTATATGATGTCTGTGGGACCTGAGTAATTTGGGATTGAAGTAGGGAACAAAACCTCTAACACAGACCATCTGAACACTGATTTTCAAAAGTGGTTTGATAAGTGCAAATCCAAGGGCTGCAGACAGACAGGTTGCAAGAAGCAAGTAGTTTTCTGACCAGCAGAGGAAGCAGATATATTAGAGACATGGCTGTTCAAGTTGAAACTAAGAAAGATTTCATACTATCACATGTATAATTTCCCATTGGCTGCTTGGTGTAACAAGGAGACCAGTAAAATAATTTATACCTTCCTGTACTTTCAGTTTCTTTTAGGTTTTGAGAGCGCCCATTTATAGTCTTTGGCCTCAGTCCCATTACATGTTAAAATGGATCAATCGGGGGTAATAAATTAATTCCCCAGGGATCACTTAATGTAATGGTGTGTAGGCCCAGTGATGTACAAGGTTAAGCTAACCCCATTTGGTCAATTGGGTCATTGTCATACCTAAAATTGAGTTGTTTTACATACTTAGTGCTCCATTAAAAGGTGCTGGAAGGAGAGAAAAGGAAAAAGCAAGCCTTTCCATCACAAAACTTACTGCTAAGATGGGCTGATGGAATACCAGGCTGTTTGATGGAGAATATGGGAGGCAGCTCTGTATTCCACAAACTAAGATTTTCAATCAATGTGGTTATACATAGCACAATCAACAGTAAGGAGATTTGATTGGTGAATGAGTGACTGGGTTAAATGACTGTAAAAACATAACCCATATGTTTGTGACATATTTGGCACCTAAATACAGCTTGCCAATGGTTGGATAAATTTTGCCAATCCAATTGTTGTGCAAAAAGTTTTGTGTTCAGATTTTATAAAATAGCAGGCTTGTTTGCCTTGGCAGTTAATAAAAGGATGACTCTTCCATAGGATTACACTGAATTCGAATACACAGTAAGGTGAGGGCTTGTTGGTTTACAATTGAATCTGAATGACTTCCCGGTGGCTTTATCCACTGTGTTAAGTCAGGCCTACAAACAGATTGCAATAATAGCCTCTTTGTGTTGGACCTTCAAACCTTTCCTATGGGGCTTCTGCTGAGATGCTGCATGGTAGTGGGTGGTCAAAATGCATAGGCAATGCCAGCAACAGCTCTGTAGTACTTGCTTCCATGAAGCTGAACAAATCCTCTCTGTAGAACACAGATTGGAAACTGAACAAATGCAGATTTTTCTGGATGGAACCTGCTGGAACTGTGGCAGAGTCTTGGCACAACTATCCTTCCAAATAGTCTGTGCAGCCAGAATCTCTAGTGTGATCTATTGGGAGATTAGTAAACTGCTTCCTCCTGATTTCAAGAGAGCTACAACAGCTCATAAGAAACCTTTTGTAAGGAACCTATCCTGTCTTATTCCCTTATCCTTCCCAGGAGCTGGCACATCTATCTGATTTTTTTTCTGACCAAGATGGAAAAAGGATTGATTTTTCTAAAAATATTATACATACTGACGGTATTTATCATAGTTTTATGAGTACAGTTCTATAATTTGGCTCTCCTGGGGAAAATATTGCCTAAGTCAATGATTAAAACTGCTACAAATTTGGGTTGTTTCTAGCAGAGAAACTGGTTGAAAATGTCTTAATTAATTCTCAGAACAATTGTAAGCAAAACTTGATGGTTGATTCCATATACAATTTCAAGCAAGTAGTCAATTACTTTGAATTCACTTTCCTTTCCTTTCTTCTTCCTGAGTTTTGGAAAGTTTCAATATTTGGGATTGAACAGTCCAGAATAAGCCAAATCCAATTTTGGAGATGTATTTTGGCACATAAAACTCGTCGTCTTACTTGTAAATAAATATGAATATCTAACGTTCACTGCAAATAATTCCAGCAATGTGGAATCTTCTGCATATTTATGTCTTCAAACAATATATCTCTAATATCACCACAAGTATTAGCTATAATTCTAAACACTAAAATACACTAAACAGATAAGAAGCATTGAGCAATTCTTACTTGCTCCATGTTGAACCATTCAGTAAGCATTATACATATTCATATGCATTCTTTATTTCTATCAATTTCCAAGAGGGCACAAGGATATGACATTTTTAAGCAAATTGTCAGTGGTAAAAGAGTGCAATACTTTTCCAGTGAAGATCTAAAGAACTGGGAAGATCTTGGAGGAGTGGGTTGAAGGGAGGGAGGGAAGAGAATTTTGGGAATTTGTGCTCTAAATCAGTAAATGTAATTTTCATTCTCATACACATTTCCCAAGGATTTGCTGCAGAGCAAAAGTCTGGTCTTCACATTCTTTTTGGTAAAAGCCTCACTGGATTTCCCAGATGTCGGTATAATGGTGCTGTTTTAAATTGTATTTTATATTTTTATTTTGATAAAACATCTTGGGAATATTATGCGCTAAAAATCCAGCCTATAAATAACTGTGAAAGTATGCATTCAAAAATGATCCAGAAATACTAGACATGTTTTAGCGGGTTATCCCTTTGCAAATCTAACTCAAAAAATATTGACACAGGTTACTAGTTTAAAATATTTGCAGTAGTTCCATAAATGCCATCCAAGGTCTGCAGTAAAAATCTAATGATATGGAAAGGGTACACTGATAGAAGGAAGTGTTTGTAGCTCAGGGTTGAGGATATTTATACACACACAAACATAAAATATCACCCAGGTTCAAATTCACTTTAAGATACTTGAAGAAATTGTAAAGAGTGAAAGTCTTCTTTGAAAGTTTACTTTAAAAATATGTTTGTTGTTTTAAATCTAACAAGTTGAATATAGCTCTCCAAATCTTGTTAAGCAGATAAAATAAAATATCCCTCCAGTAGAGCTTATATATTGGTAATTATGATGATATAGTCCTGCTGTTTTCTTGATAACATTATGGGAATGATTTCCATTATCTTCTTCTGATCTTTCACATCCCTGTCTAGTCTACAATCCTGATATTTCCTGATTATCTGCCATCAAGAGATTAACCAGGTCTGACCCTGTTCTACTTATTGAAGATCAAAAGGTCAGTTATATGTTGCTGTTGCTGTGATGTTAAGACACAAAGCCTTCTTAATATGCCCTATTTAAGCTGTCTTGGCACCAGTCTCTAGGCAAATCTACATAATATTGCTTATATCCTAATATTATCTATACAATAATAAGCTGTTCCTTTTTGTACTATCTCTTCTGATGATGAATTATGGGATGCTGAAAAAAATTACATACTATTTTGTGTTTTTTAAAAAAGGAACCATGAATGGCCATTTTGTTACTGAGTATAAAGCAATATATGGCAAAAAATTGAATTGTAAAAATACTTGAATGAAACATAGATAAAATTTCCATCTAGTTATGTTTGGCACCTGATTACTTCAAGGACACATCTCTGTTTTGGGCAGCAATATGGAAGTGGTTTGGAATCACCTTTTTTCAGAACATTGGTAGTGGACAACCTGGCCACCTTTGTCTAAGCCTGAAAACTAAGCAGGGTTGCTGAAAGAAATCTGGAGAAACCTCTGGAAAGTATTAGGGCTCTTGGCTAAACTGGAAAGTTGAAAAAAAAAATCCCAAAGGACACAATCCACAACATTTGCAACTTTCTGTGAGCAGAAAATACTCTTGAATTGGTCAGGAATTTAATAGAAAGAGTTGCAGAAATATTACTCAAAATAAGTAATAAATAAGTTAGAAGACATTTTAAAGGAAATTGATGCAATCTAGACATTTTCTTGGTTAATATGTGCCAAAGGTGTATCTAGGTCCAATTGAACTGAAAATAACAGTACTAAATAAGCAATCATAAACCAAAAACACAGATCCTTTAAAGGTCTAACTCAGCAGTCCTTTTTTTATTTTCTACTTCAAGCAACCTGACCTTTCTTAACTGTTTTCTAATAGCAATTGGGTGGAACTGGTAGGAGAATTTTTAATAACCAATTTCTGTGATTACATTGTTGAAGTTGAAGGAATGTCACTATAGGATTTAGTTTAATTAAAGCCCCACACATCTACTCTCTGTCTTTGTCTTCCTTGTTTGTTGACTACTGTGAAATGTCATGGCTTAATATGCAGAGGTCAAACAGCAGCCCTGCTGTTAAGTTCAACAAGATCTTTTCAAGAAGCAATTGTTCCAAAGATTATTTCTACCAGAAAATTGATGCTGACTACTTCTCTACTTCATTCCCAAATACTTTTACACTCTGTTTGTTTTATTAATTGGTTGTTTTCCATTATTTTTCTGGGAAAGACAAACTATCTCACACCTGGTTAGTAAAAGCCTAATGTAATTGTGATAGGTTCAAGGCGGCTTTGAGGATAGGAGAAAGCATGAGTATAGAAATCTGCTGTTGATTCTGAAGTCATTTGGGGTTTTCCCAGATCCTAAGACATCTAGTCCAATCCAATAGTTCAAAGATCGTCTATGATGAATATTGATCCATTTTTAAAGAAAGTGTATTCAGGAGTTCCAGAATCAACCACATTAATTCTGTGGACCTGAGGAAAACCAGTGTCATCTTTCTATTTCATCAGTAAAAAGAACAAAATAATCTGGTCTTGAAGGTAGAGTAGCTATAATAGTAAGCAGAAGATTGGCTCTCACAAACAGAAGTTGTGTTGATCCATACAACTGCACTTTTTATGTGCTATAGTTGAGAGAAGACATCTCCAGCAAATGTATAGTTTGTACTAACTAGTCCCTCCTGCTTTGGTTTCCAAGCAAAGGAAAAACTGTAGAGTCAGTGCCCTTGACTCAGGCCACTTATATGAAGCTCCACATGAGAAGAAAAATACCATTAGATTTTTAAGAGTGATGGTAATTAAGTGCAGGGGAAAAAAAGAGAACTATCCCATTCTCTCCTTAAAATGAATATACCTTCAGTTTGTCTGTGGTTCTTTCTTATTGCTTATAATGTTTATTTGTTCTGAAATAGAAATTAAAGATGACAATCTTAAAACAAATATACTAAGGAAGGAAAGTGAGCCTTTTTTGTAATCATCCCAAAGATCACAAGCAGAAAAATGTAGTCTTTGTTGAAACACATGAGGCTTCTATCCTCTCCCTACTGAACTATATACAGTTCCACTGGCTTGCAAAGTGCTAGTAGTTTCTCTCCCCTACCCATTCATTTAATAGTCAAAGGAACAATATTATGTCATGGACACATATAAATGCACAAAAAGAAAAAAGAGTTAAGAATATAGACCAATGTCAGATGTTTTCTATTTGCTGATTGACTGGGTTTACAACACCATTTTTATGTTATGTGAATCTAGCTGTGAATTTCATAAGAGATCCATTAGCCCAAAAATTAATGCTACATAGTTGTCACAACATTATTTTGTATTAAATTTCTACTAACTGAAGTTCATTTTGCATCCATGCTGTGAATGCAATACCCCAGATTTCAGTTTTTCCATCAAAAATTGATACATGTACAATTCTGTTTTAATATAATTCATATTATTTTAACATGCTGCATTCAACTTAAGATTTTCTTGTGATTATTGGGGTTTTTTTTGGTAGCATAAGCAACAGCACCCTCTATAGGGATGGGTACTTGAATTAAATGAACCCAAACATTTCATTACATGGAAGTATCATGTTCTTGGACTACGTATTGGAGGAAGGTTAAATAAAAAATCTAAAAACTCTGTCAGTCAGGATTTTTATGTAAGATGGGATTGTCACATTGTTTTGAACTGCTGTGTTAGCAAAAACAAGGCAGAATGTATAATGTGATCATCTTTGCTTCTCAATTCAGGTTCCAAAATATTGTTAACATCAATAGTCCAAGATACATATCACTATTAAAAGCACATAGCTAGAATTTTTTACTCTTTTGTTTCCTTCTCCCCTCCTCCCCTCCCTTTTTTGGTATTTCCTACTACAGTGAAATTTTTTGGCAAAAAGTTTTCACCTCTACCTTTTGGAATTTTGATTGGTTCTATTAAAGGCAGGGGTATATACCCAGTTCCCTTAAAGATCTTGCATAATATATATATATTTTACAAAATATTCCTGAATATGATCTGTGTTTCTGGACTATTCACTCTCTCTTTCTCTGTCTGTCCAATCCATCTCACAGGATTGTTGTTATTGTGGGGAAATGGGTGGCAGGAATATTAATATATAGATATGCTAGATCAGGGGTAGGCAACCTTGGCTCTTTTATGACTCGTGGATGTCAACTCCCAGAATTCCTAAGCCAGTTGAAGTCCACGAGTCATAAAAGAGCCAAGGTTGCCTACCCCTTGCTAGACAATCCAGTGATCTATTGGGTCATCCTTTGAGAGAAAGGCAGTGCAGTCTGATGTGACTAGATAAAACAGAATAACCATGAGCAAAAAAGCAGCTGGAGCATGAGTGACTTCCAATTTCCTGCCAGCGTCCCCATTGACTTGCAGAAACGGGACCGTAGGAATAGCCAGAGTTTTGCAAATAAAACTGATCTGAACATCTTCAGAAACTTCAATTCCACTGGAGTAATGGGCCCTAGATTTTTATGCCTTCTTTAAGTTAGTGAATTTTAGGAGCCTTAATTAAAAAAATGTTGCAGTATAATGCAGCCTTGGCTAACATAGTACAGACAGACAAGCACAATGAAAATTTTAATGGTATATAAGATATATATTAAAAAGGCAGTGTAATAACAACAACAATAATATGGACTGATAGGGATTGCATTTCTAGAATATTTAGAAAAAAACATTTCTCCTTTCCTTAAATTTGCTAATTTATCTATTTTCTTAAGTATTACCTAAATATATATAAACTAGCTTTTGACTGTAGTTTATTTTCAGTTATGAATAAGAAATCAAGACTGCCACCCCCAGAACTTGGTTGAAATCTTTGGGTCAATAATTGCTTGATTTTCTGACAGTTTGTGTAGCAGTTAGTATATTTGGTAAGAACATTAATTATTGTTCATCCTCTGGTGGCTGAATGTGGAGCCACATTCAAATGCTGTTGGCAAAAGTTTCCTTAATATCAAAGCAATATTGTGCTTTGGTGGAACAAACAAAACAACATGGGATTCCAAGCAAGGAATAAAAAGGCAGAAAAATGTAACTTCTAATTCCTATGACTGGGGAGTGTAAATTTGTCATTTTTGTTAAACCTGCCAGAGAATAAGAATTGTACAAGAATATATTTTGCCTGCAATCTTTCAGCACTAGAAGAGAAATAAATACCATTCATATTATGTCTGTGCTGTTTTACTTCATATGTAGTCACTTACCAAGAAATGTTATCAGTCTTACAATTTTGTTCTTACTTTCATAGCTCTTAACTTTGTTTAAAATCAAATGGGCTTTAATATGACAAGGTGGAGACAGAGAAAGGACACTCAAAGAAATCCATATTCTCTGTGTTGCATTAATTAGATGTCCATGCTCCTGATCACAGTCGATCACATTCAATGTCAGAATTTGAAGGCAAGTTATCAAAAGCAACCAAACGCTCTTCTCTATTTGCTGGGGGAGGCGTATTAGAATGACTCCCCTTCTCTAAATCAGAATGCAGGACAGGCTGTGCATTTATTGCATTCTTCTCTTCTCCTTGAGATGGGGAGTTGTCCATTTTCTGCTTGAGGATCTTGAACTGTTTGAGCTTTACGGGGTCCTTGATTTCTTTGGCAAAGTGGAAGAAGATGGAGATATCTTTTCGGAATTTGGAGCTCATCCCAAAGTAGATGATGGGATTATAAAAGCTGGCAGATTTTGCAAAAAGGCTGGCAAAGATGCTGGTCAAGTTGGGGACAGTGTAACCACAAGCAGACCACATGGAAATGACAGCATATGGGGACCAGGCAGCAATAAAACAAGTGCAGACAACAAGGGAGATCTAGATGAGAGAAAATGGAAGAATGAGACTTGCTGGTTTCCATCAACAACTCGGAAGAAGGGGCTTGCTAAGCTTTGGGGTCCAAAGCCAGAGCTTACATGGCTTTAGCCTAAAGCTGGCTCTCCCAGCTTGTGCACTTGCATACCAGTGGGGTAAAAAAAAGTAAAATGTCAAAGCAAGAACATCCAATGTTAGCAGCGTTGACAAATGGAAGGAGTTCTTGTTGTCCAGATGAATGAAGCTGACAGATTCATTAAAAGGTTTTACAAGAAACACCCCAACAAACTGAGAGATAGTCCCTAACGTATGCTTTGTTTACATACAGGATCTACCCTTTTTGTACGGGGGGGGGGGCGGATGTCAAAGCTGCTAACATTGAATGTTCTTGCTTTGACAAAATATGAAGAGGCAGCCACTCTCTGTATAAGCTGTGTGGTACTTTTAGAGTTAAATTAGATGATGCTGGGAGAGGAGGAGAAAGAATGTGTGTGAGGATTGGTTAAGATAAAAAACCACAGGCTACAGAACGGAAGGGAAACTTTGCCCTTCAAACTGATTGGAGAACGTGATTTATGACTGCAAATTAGAGGAGGGAATTATGATTGAATATTATGTGCTCGGGGGAGGGGAATTCAGATCTTGGCATCCACCATGCTGTGCCGACACTTTGTTTCACAATTAAAGACTTTTTAGGTTAAACAATGCCTGGAAGTTCTTTGAAGTGTTTCGTTAGTCGGAACCATGACATCAAGTTGGTTGCTGCAGTCCCTGATAGAAGCCCTGGTCCTTTTTCACAAGCATTGCACACACAATACATTAAAAAAGGAACAAGGCATCAATCATGCAGTTGTAGCTGCCATTGTTGTGATTCCTCGCCAGCCAGTGGATCTGGCAGCTGAGTCTGAGGACTCAGATGAGGAGGAGGGGCCTGGAGTGACATCAGAGTCAGAGGAAGGCTCTGAGGAGCTCCAAGACTTACAATCGGACAAAGGAACCTGGCCCCTCTAATCACGCTGAGACACAGCTGTGCTGGGAGCCTGAGTTGGACAGCGATGAGGAACGGCTGGGATAAATCTCAGATGCACAAATGCGCAGACAGGAGAAGAGAGTGGGACAGAGGAATGCAGTGGGGTGGCTCCAAAGGCAAAGGAGAAGGCATTAGGAAGCCACAACTTGGCTGAATTATAAAAGGGGAAGGTATGGGAGGTGCTGGATCGAGTTTCCATGGACTGTGTTTGTTTGCCTTGGACATTGACTCAGGTCTGTGAGAATAAAAGGGATTGGTTTTTTCTTGCAGTTCCTGCCTGTTTCTTGGAAGAGGGGTTTCTCCTCGTGAGTACAAGGACTCATGTAGGCTGGGACAGAACAGCCATCTTGACTTTTGTGACCCACATGATTGACCCTGTTATTCATAGTAAATACCAGAGCATATAATTTAGAAAGTCTTTTATGACCTACTCTTCAGCTGCATTTAAGTGTACTACGAATTTTGTTTTGGCTTTCAGATTGGTTGGGATAAGAGAAAAGGCCTTTTTGTAATGGTTTTATGCATTTATCCTAAAAGCCCTTCATTCAGCATGGTTTCTTATCCTAACTGTCAGTCTAAATATACTGTAAATCAATTAATAAATCCACGTCATGATTCTCTATTTATATCTGTTATATTGCCTTATGCTGCATTGCTATGGATTACCACAGAGAGCAAGAAAATAATATATGGAAAAAGTACCATATCTGGGCTGCAAAGATCCAGATTGACCACGGAATGGCAGCAGAGATCTGTCCACCATATCTTTGCTGACCAGATATGATAGCTATCACAATGGAGTGTTTGCAAATTTTTTTCAGCAAGAGAAGAAAAGGCCAGACCTTACCCTGGTAACGCTTTGTTCCATCCTCCGCTGCCTATCCGTTGGGTCTCCCATTCCACTTAATACATGGCTTGACTTAACTGTATTGATGATGGACGTATATGAGAAAACCATGACTATCACAGGGACAAAGAAACAGCAGATGAACACTGAGACAATGTAGGACTTATATGTGGTTGAGAAATTGGCCTTTGTCCAGTCGATTTCACATGTTCCATACATCCGGTCTAGGAAGCAGAAGCACTTGGTTCATTGTACAGTTTTCAAAACACGTCATTTTTAACTTTGCATTTTAAAAAACTACTCTGCTGGGTTGCTGTTGTTGTTGGTTTTTTTACTAGAAGGAAAGGTTAGAATGTCTTAAGCATGTCAAAGAGTACAATGAAATGTATGTTGGGAAATCAAAGAACTTTCTATTGGGAAGACTATGACATTTCTATCACAGTGACTTCCTTCTTCCTTCCTTCCTTATTTCAATACAGAACTGATAGCTGATTTGGTGACAGCCTTAACAAAGGTAGCCATACCTGGACACACAGAATAATTTAAAAAAATGAATTACCTGTATAGCTCCCCCATCCCAAGAGTGGAGCCAGTGACCAGAAGAAAGCTGTTGTCCAGGTAAGAAAAATAGCAAAGGAGACACTGCTCAGGCTGATACAATATACTGAAATAAACACCAGAAATTGATTTTTAACATTTTCACAATAATATAATAATAATAAATGCTCCATCAAGAAATTAGGAGAGCCAGTTTGATATGGTGGTTAAGAGTGCTGGCCTAGAAACCAGGAGACTGTGAGTTCTAGTACCATTTTTGGCATGAAAGCTGGCTGGGAAACTTTGAGTCCATTACTTACTCATCCCATCTCATAGAGTTGTTCTTTTGGGGAAAATAGTAGGAGGAAGGCATATTATGTATATTCACCTCCTTGAGCTACCTATAAAAATAAATAAAGAAATCCAAATTCTCATACTGCGTTTAGAATTTCAAGATGATTTGATTTCTCAATTGTGTATATTTTGGAGGATTAAATATCATGCAAAACATACTTGAATTATAACTGTGTTTATTTGCCTATATCATGTCTTCCAATTTAACTTTGAAGAAAAAATATTTCACCGAAGCCTCTAATGAACTAAGAATATGAGTTAGAATATCCACTCATCCAGCAATAAAAGCAATGTGGTTGGTCAGGACACAGGACATTCTTTTTATGCCTTTTATGTTCTTTAAATCCAATATCCACAAAGACTCATAATGTAATAAATAAAATTAAATAACAACTATGGCCCATAAACAAAGAGATTTGGGTACCAATAGAAGAGAATATTTGTAGCACAGGGATAAACTGTGGGGTCCTTGGTGTTCTCTGAGTTTGGAGGTTTTCTTGCAGACGTCATCATGATGTTGCCTAGTTTGGTAATGAAACATCTGCTAGAAAATCACTAAGCTCAGAGAGTACCAAGAACCCCACAGATTTGGGTATACCTCGTATCATTGGAATGAACAAGTTTTGCATTAGGATTACTGAATTCTTACACACATTTTCCTGAGAGTAATCCCCACTGATTTTTATAATAAGGCCATCCACATAAGCAATGTACAGAATTACAGCACTATGCACTGATAAATTTATGATTGAAGAGCAGGTGGCAGGTGTGGCTAATAGGGTCTGTTCTTAGATCCGTCCAGGACAATCACTCATGCTCTAGTCAACTCATAGATAGATTATCGCTGAGTTTGCAAAACTGCCCTGCAAAACTATTTTGAAAATACAATTCATCTAGAACAGTGTTTCTCAACCTTCCTAATGCCACGACCCATTAATACAGTTCCTCATGTTGTAGTGACCCCCAACCCCCCCTCCAGCTGGCCGGGGAGGGGGGGCAGGAAGGTTGCTCTACCGGCTCCGCCCAGCCTGGTTGGAGAAGCGCCATTCCTCTCCCTCTTTCTCTCTTTCCTCCCTCTTTCTCTCTTTCCTCTCTTTTCCTATTTCTCTCTTTCCTCTCTCTCTTTCTCTTCCCTCTCTTTCTCTCTTTCCTCTCCTTCTCTTTCTTTCCTCTCTCTCTTCTCGTTCTCTTTCCTCTCTTCTCTCTCTCCCACTTTCCTCTCTCTTTCCCTCTTTCCTCTTTTTCTTTCCTCGTTTCTCTCTCTCTCTCTTTCCTCTTTTTCTCTTTCCTCTCTTTCTTTCTCTCTCTTTCTCTGTTTCCTCCCTTTCTCTTTCTCTCTCTTTCCCCTCTCTTTCTCTCTCTCTTTCCTCTCTTTTCCTCTGTTTCTCTCTTTCCTCTCTTTCTCTCTCTCTCTTATGGCAGCATCGTCGGGGGTCCCCGCTGCCCCCAGCCTGGCCTCTGCCGCATCCTCAGCTGAATGGGTGGGGAGGGGGAGCAGGACGGAAGGCAGCGGTTGTGGCAGTGGCGGCCACTGCTGCATCATCAGGGGTCCCCGCTGCCCCCACACTGCCTGGCCTGTCCATCGATGGAGCCACGGTGGGGGCTGGTGCCACGCAGCCCGCCAACTCTCTGCCAGCCCGGCTGCTCTCCCCCCGGCACCCTTCTTCCTCCCAGCGCCCGCCCGAGCTGCTTTGGGAGCAGCAGGAGGAAGAAGGAGAGGAGAAGGGCGAGAAAACCACTGCTGCCATCCCCATTGCTCCTTCGCTGCCCAGCCTCACCCTCTGTCTATCTGATGGAGCTGCAGTGGGGGCTGGTGCCGCACAGCCCGCCAGCCCCTCCGCCAGCCCGGCTGCTCCCCCCAGGCACCCCTCTTCCTCCCAACACCCGCCCGAGCTGCTTTGGGGGCAGCAGGAGGAAGAAGGAGAGGAGAAGGACGAGAAAACCGCTGCCACTATTCCCACTGCCCCCGCGCTACCCGGCCTTGGCCTCCGCCCATCTGATGGAGCCGCGGTGGGGGCTGGTGCTGCGAGGCCCGCCAGCATCTCTGCCAGCCTGGCTGCTCCCCCAGGCACCCCTCTTCCTCCCGGCGCCCGCCCAAGCCACTTTGGGGGCAGCAGGAGGAAGAAGGAGAGGAGAAGGGCAAGAAAACCACTGCTGCTGTCCCCGCTGCACCTTCGCTGCCCGGCCTCACCCTCCACTTATCTGATGGAGCCGTGGTGGGGGCTGGTGCCGCATGGCCCGCCAGCCCCTCTGCCAGCTTGGCTGCTCCCCCCAGGCACCCCTCTTGTCCCTGCGCCTGCCCGAGCTGCCTTCAGGGCAGTAGGAAGAAGGGGAGGAGGATCCCGGGGCTTCCCCAGGTGGCTCCAAGGCCATGAGGCCCTGGCCGCGCTTCTCCCAGGGGGTGGGGCACCTGGGCACAGGGCCAATCAGGAGCCCTGCAGGAGGTAAGTCTGCCTGAGAAAGAGAGAGAGAGAAGGGAAGTGAAAGTGCCTCTCTCTCTCTCTCTCTCTCTCTGCAAATGTCGGAGGAGACCATGTGGAGACGGATGCGGAGTGGTGTCTCGGTTCCTAAGACCATCGGAAATATGTGTTTTCTGATGGTCTTAGGCGACCCCTGTGAAAGAGTCATTTGACCCCCCAAAAGGGTCGCGACCCACAGGTTGAGAACCGCTGATCTAGAAGATAGTGATATGGGCAACAATGGGCGTGCCATAGGATGCCCATATAGGACTTCCGGTTTTGTGCGGTAGTGACAGGTCACGGGCTTATGGTTTTCCGTATTCCTGTGACTAATTTTGCCCTGCCAGGGGACCTTAAATGAGTCTAAGTTGTCCTGGAGAGGCGGTGAAGAAAGAAGGGTGCCCCGGCGATTCTGGAATGAGGGTGATCATTCTGTTTGACTTGGGGAAAGCCTTCTAACCCGACAGAACAAAGGCTGGCCATACGTCATCAACCAGCCCAAGCTACTTGCAACCGAAGTCCAAAAGTACTAATGAGCACAACAGTGAACAGCGTGTTTGAAACTTGGTGAGGAATTTGATCTTCTCTTTTCTATTCTATATTTAATTTCCTGGAAAATATTCCCAAGAAGCAAAATACCTCCAGAAGGGAAGGAGGGGGATTTCCACCCCAACCATATACTAATGGAAGTGGCGAATTAATCTTTTTATGGATGATCAAAATATATGGAAGTGAAATAAATATAAACCTGAAATTTAAAATTTAAATTTTGGATAATCTAAAATTGTTGAATGGTTAAGACTCTTATTCTAAAGACAATTGTTCATTTTGGAAATTGAAAAAAAAACAGATGCTGACACCTAATGGTGGATGATGACTATGACAGCTATGACTTTCATATAGGACTTGGCAAAACCTGGGAAAAGCTAATCTGTGTTTGTGATCTTTAAAGCTTTAATAACAAAGAACAGCTATGACAAAAAAAAAGAAATACAGTAATCTGGGCTGTTGACAAAGAGAGAATTATAAACTTCAGAAAAAAAATCTTTTTTGAACTCTTTGGATTACAAATATCTATTTAACCGGGACTCTAGGGGTATTTGCAGAGAAAAGAAAAGAAGACAAAAACTCAAATGTTTGGTCATCATGGATCAGAGACATGTAGAAAGAACATATCAAGAAAACATAAACATTCCTCAGGAGGAAATATATAGTATACTGCAATTAATTCAAACAACGATTGTAAACCACAAAGAAATCCAAAATAACTTTGAAAATATAAATCAATCTATTTCCAAGTTAACTCTACAAAAAACTAATTCCCAGAAAACAACAACAGAGAAGGAGCAGATAAAACAGATAAGTGGATACAAAATTGAGAATAGAGACTTAAAGATGGAACTTAACAAAACAAGGAAACATGATTTAATTCTAGTGCAAAAAAATTCACAAGAATTGGAAAAAATAACTTATCCCTTAAGACTACAAAATAAATCCGAGGACAAGAAAACAGATTGGATAAAATAGACTATAGAGATGTCAGGAACATTGGAGAGAAAGGAAATGATAAGAGAAGCAGAGAGAAAGAAAAAGAAAAATATTTTCAACAAACATGGAAAGGCAAAAGCCCTGTACAAAGACATTTCACCTGATTTACTTTTCATATCTACAGTAACAGTTATGAACACATGGAAAGACCTTTTGACTCAGCAAAATACATTGATCAAGAAAGATACTGGGCAAAGGAAAAAGACTAAAATGGAAATCAAGAAAACAGATGATGGGACCTACCAGAGAGAATACTTAAAAAAGAAACATTTGTTTGAATATGGTTGAAGACATAGAAAAGATTTGGAATATATATGTCATTCTAAGAGGGATAAATCCCTTAAATGATATAGTATGCTTTCCCCTCTTTTTTATTCTATTTCTTGATATGAGTAATATAAAAAAGTTGAAATGGCTTAGATAAATGTTTTAGATATTTAAATGTGATTGAATTTAAGAAAATTATAATGGATTAAAAAAAAGAAAAAATGTTTTGAATAAGAGTTAAAGGACCAGATGACTAGATGTATTAAATGGAAAAAATAGACTTAAATTTTTAAATGTAATTAATTTTTGAGAAAATATTGACCAGTAAGAATACCTTGAACTCTGTGGGAGAAACAAATTTAAATAAGGATTGTAACAGGATCTATGATGAGGCAACTAGAATGATTGGATAGAAAAGAAATACTATATTGATGTGATTATTATTTTTAGGAATATTGGGAAAAATTATATATTTAATTGTTATCTATCAAAACAATAAGAATTGTATTAACTCAATGTTTGCAAAAGAGAACATTTTGGGGAAAAGAGGAAATCAACTGAAACCATTATGTGGATTATGGATTATGGAAATCAATTGTTAGTGATTGTTTTACAAATGTAAACCCAGACAACACACTATTCACCAATTATTGATTTATGTTTTAAAAAATCAATAAAATATATTACCAAAAAAAAAGAAGAAGAAGAAGGATGCCCATGTAACACCACTTCTTTGTTAGCTACATTGGTTAATTATATTGCTTCCTGATGCAATTCATGGGCTGGTTGTCACCTATAATGCCTTCATGGCATAGGGCATTATTATTTGAGAGACATCTTATCTCTAATAGTCCTACCTGCCAAGTAAGGTTAAGCAGAATGGACACTTTCTGGGTCCTCTTGATAATATCTATTAGGACTCACATGCTCTGTCTCAATGTTTGATCTCTGGAAGAGAATCCCCCTTGAGATTTAAATGGCTCCCATTTTGGTGTTCAGAAAGTCTTGAAAGTCTTGCCTATTCTTTTAGGCCTTGAGGCAGAGTGACTATCGAGACTGCAGGGATTTTTCTTTGTTTGTATAGTTTTTATGGATGCATGTGATTTCTTTTTTTTTATTGTTTCTTGTTTTAAAATATAAGATATTTAGAATAATTTGGAGTGGGTACCCTCTAATTGTATACATGAACTGTATATATAAACAACGAAATGTAATAAAAATCTATGGTTTTGTCCTGAATTAATGAAAACAATGAACATTTTCATTACCGTAGTAAATGTAATGTAAATTCATTGAAAGAAGGCTTCTCCAGCCTGATAGCTCAGGTGTGCTGGATGCCAGTATTCATAATCTTCAAACTGCATTGGAACTGAAGCCTAACACATTTGACAAGAATGTGTGAGGAGGGTGATATAAATACTGACAATAATGGCGGCGGCGGGGGGGGGGAATAACAGCTTGTTTATAACAGGTTTGCATTGGATTTGTTCTTCACTTAATCCTACATTCAGACCTAACATTTAGGCATCTGAGCATAACTTTATTGGAATTGCAATTCTTGGAATTCCTAGACATCAGAGCTCTCTGAGATATACTGCAGCCCATTCCCCATCTAGGCTAATCACTTTATGAAGTAAACCCAGGGCTTTCTGAAGACCATGAGAAGCACTGAGGGATTGTTAAGAGCGTTGCCCCATTTTTTAAAATATATTTTATTGATTTTTTTACAATAACAATCTTTAGTACTTAGTAAACAGTGTGTTGTCTGAGTTCATATATTTAAAAACAATCAATAATGATTAATTTCTATAGTTCCATATTCAATATATTAATTAAGAGTATATTTCATTGATCTTCTCTTCTTCCAGTAATATTCTCCTTTGTCAACATTAAACAAATATAATTCTTAATATTTTCGATACATACAAGATTGGATACAAACATTTTTCTTGTGTTTGTACAAATAACAATATCTTCCATATATAACATCTTTTCTAGTTGGCTTATGTTTCAATTGTATTTGTAAAAGTCATTTTATTAAGTCACTATGTGTCCTGTTTTCAAAATTCTTATTTAAGCCTAATTTCCCCTCAGTATTCAAACTATTCTTATCAGTCATAATTTTCTCAGAATTGATTACCTTTAAATATCCAAACTTTTCATTCACATACATCCTCCCAATATTTTCACATTTCATATATTATAAAAAATACTATACTACTTATATATTTTATCCCTCTTACCATAGGGCCCCTTTGTATCCAAAATTTATCTATTCTTTTAACCATATTCAAACTAGTGTTTAATCATATAGTACTCATCTGGTAAGTTGAATCAAGTCTCTTGAATCTAACTCTAGCCTTTTGCCAAGTAGCTTTCCAAGTCAGTATGTTCCGCTTGCCAGAGGATTCTTGTATTTTTATAAATGTTGTTGGGAGTAGGAAAAACAAGTTGAGTAGGATGTACGCTTTTTGTCTCCCAGGCTCTAATGATTCTCCTGGCAGCTCTATAATCCATTATATTAGATCTTCTTTCTTATCCTCGAATTTGTTTTGAAGTCTGAAAGATAAAATATCTTTTCCATTTTCATTGTTGTGGCCAGGTCTTATAGATTTTCTTCTATTTGTATTAGGTTGTAGTTCTCTACATTTGTAGCTTCTCTTTTAAAGTCACTTTCTTCTGGTTTGTGTTCTGTTATTTGACTTGTTTGTTCATTCTTTATTGTCACAGAAGGTCAGCCGTTTTTAAAACAAATGTAGTTCTTACTCTGTAGTAGATGGCCCTGTTATATTTTCTTTCCTCTGTTCCCAGCTGTTTTAATTTGGCTAAAAATCACTGAGGTTCAAAGGAATAAGTTTTTTCTATTTCTGGGCATCTTGCCAATTTCTGAGTCAATGCTGCTATAGTTATGCTCTAATCCTCCACTAGATGTCAGTATTTATTCATTTTCCAACTTTTAAGACAGAATTATTTTCTTATAGTTTCATCAATAATCTTTCAAATGTGAAACCTTAACAGTATTTATAATTTTCAGATTTATTCAGACTGTAGTATTATTAACTTCATTTCAATATATTTCTGTCCCCCATAAACATTAATTCGCCACTTTCATCTATGGAAGGGTTAGGGTCACTTTTGAAAGATTTTTTTTGCTTCTTGGGGATCTTTTCCAGGAAATTAGTTACAAGTTAGGAGAGAGAAGATCGATATTTTCACCCAGTTCCAAGCACGCTATTCACCATTGTTCTGGTTAGTGCTTTTGGACTTAGGCTGCCAGTAGCTTGGGCTAGTCAGCATGGCTAGTCTTTCTCCTGTCGGGTTGCAGGGCTTCCCCTGGATTGAACGGATCGACCACTATTATTCTGTGATCAATGGGGGGGGCCCTCCTTCTTCATCACCTCTCTGGGACGACTTTAAACCCATTTAGGGTCCCCTTGCAGGGCAAAATCAGCCGTAGGGTGTGGAGCCCTGCAAAGCGTTGGCCGTATTGATACAATGCAAGACTGGCTGCCCCATTTTATTTTAATGCCTTTGTCTAAGACAATTATTTTTTCTGGGTTAGTTTTCAACCATTGACGTCAAGGATCCACTAAACAGGACAGAATAGGGAAAAACCAACCACTGAGGTAAATCTTGGAATTATATTTTCATGAATTAGTTTTAGCACCATAAATGGAAAGGACTCAATTATCTGATCATTTAAAATACTGTGTCTTAGATAGGGGAGCTTCTTAGATGCGGCTAGTTTAACCAGCCCATCCTTGCAAAAAAAAAAAAGTCCTTTGACCAAAATATTTGAACAAGAGTCTATAAAAAAAAATAAAATATTTTGATTTCTTAAAAACCTTTTAAATAGTGCAAATATAGTTGAGTGAACTTTATATTTCTCAAATCTCTTACCTCTGTTAGGATGGCACCCTTTTATATAACGAGTTACACTGATCACCGTGAGTGTATTAATACTGGCGAGGCCAAACAGCAATGTCAGAAATCCATCAATCTAAATAAATAAATAAATAAATTAGAGCAATGTTTTTCAACTTCAATAACTTTAAGACATGTGGACCTCAATTCCCAAAATTCTCCAGCCAGGAAATTTTGGCAGTTGAAGTACATACTATATATCTTTAAGTTGATAAGGTTGAGAAATGCTGGATTAGAGAGTAGTGGCATCCCTTGGTTTTATAGTACCAAGAGCAATAGCAAATATTCAGGATATATCAATAAAATGATGTATCATCAAGGAAAGTCTTCATGTTTAAATCAGAGAATATGCAGATATTCTAAACAACAATAATAAAAAATAGGCATACAATGTGGATGAATTATGTGTTAAATGAACAGGAAAACCCACTGTCTAAGTTATAGAAAAAGGGGGAAAGCAGATTTTGAAACTATATGGAAAAAGACCATGAAACAGCCAAAGTCAACCACTTGTAACCGTTGTTCTATAAGAGAACAATCACTAGAGCCAGGGGTCAGAGTTAAATGAGTCGTCAACCTAGAAATGTTACATTCCCATAAACTCTAAGTCCAACTGTTGTTAAATTCCATTGACCCTTATCTAGTGCCAATTTAGCATTGAATTTTAGTTTACTAGATTCTTATATACAGACTTGAACAATAAATCTTCTTGATTGCAATTTAACGTATGGTCCTGATTATTTGCTCTTGACATGTTCCTTGCTGTGGACAAAAGTTACTTACAGAAATTTCAAAATGCAAATTCTGGATGAAGCACGCTCAGAAGAATTAGAAAAACAGAGAAAAAATTAGTCATACTATATATATTTTCATGACAAAAAATATTCACATGCTGTGAAAAATGTATGATATGCCAGGCAGAGGCAACCAGGGAGGTGAAGATGTAAAAAAAACAGTCAAGAAAAGCTTTGATTTCATGGCTGTGGCCATCATCTTAACTTCTTTGACACCTCACATGGATGCCACTGGGCACTGTCAATCCAGAAGGGCATAGTGTAAAATATAACCAATCTCCCAAATGTGCTGTTTCTCTATAACTGAAAGAAACAGCTACTTATTTTTCTATAAAATATTCTTAGAGTGTTCTTTAAAGAGTGTTCTTTAAAATGTGCAGAGCATCTTTAACTTGAGAGGAAGTGGAATATATACTATATTTAATTTGAACTGTAATATGGAATTATATGTAAAGGAGATACTAATACGACTATTGATTCAGTGAGGGTTAATTAATTACGAGGTAGTTTATTAAACAAATTGGATGGTTGAAGAACATCCAAGAACTGATCTAAATCAGTGGTCCCCAACCTTTGTGGCTTGGTGGCCTGTCTGGGGGGAACTGAGCTGCATGAATGGTGGCCCTTGCACAAGTGTTGGGCCAGCATGCACACACATAACTCAACTATTGTGAGTGGCAGGCCAATTCTGAATAGCCATGGTCCTTTAGCGGGCTGCAGCCCAGAGTTTGGGGACCCCTGATGTAAGTGATCTGGAGTAGTCCAACTTAATTATGAATGTTTACTTTGTCTTCTCTGAAATGTTCATTCCAGAAATTAATTTAAAATGCTGCTTATATAAATATTAAGATATGCAAATTTCTATTCAAATTATTGTCATTTTTAATATTTATTTTCCCCATAGTTCATATCTGTTTTGGGGCAATGCATAAATATTTCCCTTTCAGAACCTATGTCATCTGGCGCAAGATCTCAAATCATGTTTCCGCCTTAGAATGCACTCAGGGAAAAAAACACAAGTGGTTGACTTTGAGCCAACTTCTAACTTTTTGCATGGTTTTTGTCACCTGGCAACATGGTTGGCTTAATTAATGGGATCATACCACACACTGAGCCTTAAAGCCTGCATGACAAACCATAGGGTTTGTCCAGTGCTTGAGATCACATGAAGACTCAAAAACAAACAGTCCAAACAAACATAGGTTGGCATATTGTGCCAATACAATTACTGACTGGGAGGAAAAAAAATGCAGCCAGTGGGCAGAAAGAATTTGATGTTCTTGAATTTGTTCCAAGAACAAATCTTATTCTTCAAATATCAAGCAGCATTGTTAGGTTTAACATCTCCAAATTTGTGGTTGGAATAGTTTTTCTATTTAATGAAGTTTTCTATTCAGTAAAGAAAAGATGAAAGTAATGACTATTTTGTACAAGAATGTACATCAAGAATGTTTAGCTAATTTCATTATTGATTCTCTTGGCTTTTGTCTTTGTGTTTACAGTAAGACAAAAAACTGACAAGGCTTTTGTCTTTGTCAGTTTTACAGTAAGACTGCTCTTTCTATAATATAGGGATTCATTAATTTTTACCTATGTATTGTCTCTGTGTTAAGCAAAGCAACCCCTAAAATTGTCATAGTGTATTTATGCAATTTTCTTCTCATGCTTTATGTATTAATACCATAATCCTATATACTCAGAACTCACGTCCAGTGTATTTTCTCTCAGGATAAAGTGAAGAAGATTACCCAAAGCCACAATTGTGTTTTCTTGGAAGTAATTTCCAATGTACTCCACAAAAATTATTTTCAAGTAAACATTAATGGGATAAGACTGTCAAATGATTAACAAGAAAATTCATGAAAATTCTTCATGAAAATTGATCTTTTATTCTGTCTCTCCATCATAGTCCTGCTGCTGTGCTTTCAACAGTACCCTGAATCACAAGAACACAGACTTGTGTGTACTTTTGCAGGATGCAATACAATCTGTTTCAGATAAAAAGAGATAATAATGTTATATATATTGGCCCTTTAATGTCCTGAGTTTAACTTGAACTCCCAAAGGACTTAAATGTTGGCATATGGATCCCAAGAGACAGTTTGGTGTGGTGGTGAAGGCAGTTATACTAGAAATGTCCTTAGGCACAAAAGCAGCTAGATGGACTTGGGCCAGTCCCTTCTTCTTAGCTCTAAGAAGCAAGCAAAGCTTTGACAAAAAAAGTGCAGGGACTTGTCCAAAGAATCAAATATAACTGAATGAAATAAAAAATATGGAAGATGAAAAGCACTGAAACAAAAACAAAAATACCAGTATTAAGTGTAGCGTTACCTCCTCAGAGACTGCCAAAGCCCAGGCCCTCCCAGCTCCGCCCCCCTTCGTCAAGCTCTGCTGCTGTATTCTCTAGGGGTTGGTAAGGTATCTCTTATAACCGGAGCTCAGGCAGAGTTAGGAAGTAGCAGGCTCTTGTCATCAAGAAGGGGCTTCCAAGAACAAAGATGACCAGCCTCCCCCCCCCCAGCCCCAATAGTCAATGCTGTGATGGTATCCAACTGGCCAAGGCTGTTGTAGCAGCAATAGTTAATGATTCCTCAATGACTGTTCAAGATCAAGTTGGGTGGAGGAAAACCCCGGCTCCAGGCAATAGTAGAAACAAAAGCAGTCAGCGTGCTTATAGTAATGGCTTGCTTCCTCCTCCCCACCAAGTCTAAAACTTGTACAAGCAGCAGTAGTCACAGTCCAGGTAGCCTCCAGGTTTCACAACAACAGTAGGTACGACCAGTCTCTTCTCTTCTTCTGTTGCTTCTTCTCAGTCAGGTCTCAGCGTCAAAACCTTCCCCCCTTATCTTTATTGTTAAAAGTCCCAGGCTAACAGCCCCAGCCACTTCCTTTCCACACACTCTCTCTCACCTCCATTTGAGATATCCTCTTTATGAAGGAAAGCAATAAAATTCTACTCCCTCTCTCTCTCTTTCTCTCTCCCCCTCCTCCACATGAAGGGGTCAGCTTAAAACCTCAATCCCTCTTTACCTTCACCTGACGAACTCCAACAGCCACCCCTTCCCTTTCCTTCCTTCCCTTTTTCTATCCTTTCCCTTCATCCACCCCTGCCACACCCAAAACCAGCAGCAGCTGTCCCAATCTCTCCTTTCCCAGCCAAATGCCTGCAAACACTCTAAGACAGCCCCGCTACATAAGCTTACTCCCATAGGTCCAAGCCATGGGTGCGATTTCCTCATATTTGGCTGCACAGAGCAGAGGGTGCTGTCTGATTTTTCCAAAATCTGGAGGACCACAAGGTCCCCACTACAGGATCTTGCTTAATCTGAATGGCTCCAAGATTGTGTGGATATATAAGAAATTTTGGCTTCTTAGTCAGTGTATGGATGCACATTGTCTTCTATCATTTGAATTATGAACACTCTTTGAATTAATGTGAAAAAGTTATGTCTTACTGTACATTATTTATGACAATATCTGATGGCATGACTGATAGTTTTCCTCTAATCAGATGTAAACTTGTGGAGCTTAGGAGGTGATTTACTGTTAAACATATAAGATTGCAGTTTTGGTCACTAAATGAATAATTAATTTTTACAGTAGCTCTCTTTAGAAATTGTTGTCAAAGTCCTATATGTTCAGAGTTTCTAGTGTTATTGCCTGTACCAATATTGCCTTCACTAGCAGCTGCATCTTACTGTTTCAATGAGCACAAGTGAAATGTACATCAAATAAAACATCACTTTTGTGGGTAAGCCTGTCTATATTGAATTGTAAGTGAGCCTCATGATAGTCTTAGCATTTATCAGAGATACGTTTCAGAAAATATCCTTTGAACTGAGGTTTGATGTTTGCAAAATATTTGTTTCTCTGATAAGATCATTCTGTGTTTCAGCCTGTTCCTTTGCATTTGACTTTATATTCCATGTTGGCAGAACAAACTGTGTTTTGTTGCTGAGCAAAGTATTACACCTACCCAGTGTTTTTTTTGTAAAAAAAAAAAAAAAAGGTGCCAGAACTCACACATGTCATACAACTCGCCTTGCTTACCCTAAAAGGTTCCATCCAAAAAAGGTGCCAGAACTCCGTTCTGGGCGTTCTATGACAAAAAAAGCCCTGCACCTACCCAATAAATGAACTACTGCTTCAGTTGCTCAAAATCAGTTTTGATGCACTGGCAACAGTACTTAGAGCTAGTCCTGAACTTGGACAGCCATGAAAAAAGATTTAAAGTTATTGGTAGGAAGGAACATACTTTATGATCAAATTCAATGAATTAGACATCAACATAATACGATAATGTGGACTTGGACAGGCGGCAATAAATAATCTGGCCCTCCTAACTTATCATTGTAGGAGATCACGAACCACTAGGTCATATCAACCTCTGCTTCACCACCTAATTTCAGTTTGATGGACAAATATGCCAATAAATCAGAGGAATACCCACCTAACACAAGCTATGAAAATGATAATAGACTGTTTCAATGACATGTCATCACTGTAGCAGAAAAACCAACTAAAACCTTCCAAAACATCTTAAGTAAACCAAATGACCCAGTATCCCAAGAGGAAAAAAACAGGAGTTATCTACAACATACAATAGAAGGACTGTAGCAATTACTCTGTAAGACAGACAGGCAGAAGACTAGCAAAGCACATCCATAAGTGTCAACTAGCAGTCAGAAGCCATGGTGAACACTTCTTAATCTTGCAACAGATGGACAGATTTAACCATAGTTTCAACTGGGAAACTATGAGCATCCTAGACCAAACTAAATCAAAAGAGCTAGAGAATACCTAGAAGCTTGTCTTTCAGACAAATCTGCTGTCAATCTACACATAGAGATAAATCATATTTACCCACCATTCAAAAAAGACAACACAAAACTTAAGAAGAAAACAAAAGGATGCATCCTCTCCAGCAAGCAATACCCAGATAACAAGAGATTAATGCCTGAAGAACAATCAAGCAAAAAGAATACCCTAATCAAAGAACTACCACGGAGAAAACCACATACCCACCAAAACTAGAAAGCATACTGTATATAGTATGTATATAGTCAGGAAACAAACCCCACTCTCACTAGCACTGATGTTGCTACCTAGTCTCTCTCCCTCTCTCTTTTTCTTGTTTCTTTTTTATATCAAGCACTTTAAGGGAGACAGTTCACAAACAGAATGGATTTTTAACACATTATAATTTGTTAATTGAAATGGTACTTGTGAACTCTCTCTGCATCTTCATAACTAACTTGTATTTCTCTCCCTTCCTCCCCTTTACCTTACCCCAATTTAAATCCTATATCAGTATAGCCATTCTACGCACCTGATGAAGTGAGCTGTACCTCATAAAAGTTTATGCCTTTTAAATAAAACTGGTTGGTCATAAAAGTGCAACCAGATTCAAATTTTTTTGTTACTCTAGACCATGGGGTAGGAAACCTTGTCTCTTTTATGACTTATGGACTTCCAGAATTCCTGAGTCAGCATGGCTGGTTCAGGAATTCTGGGTATTGAAGTCCATAAGTCATAAAAGAGCCAAGGTTGCCTACCCCTTCTCTAGACTAACATGGCTCTCCTCTTACAATATTCAATATTGACTATAGACTAAGGTCATCCTGTGCATGCAATGCAATGCTATGCTATGCTAGTGTATGTGTGTGCATGTGCACATGTGTATGTTTTTCTGCAATATATTTTCCTTGCTTTCTATATTGAACTCTCAAGAACATCCAATAGCATACTCTAACTACAGTTTATAAAAGGTGCTAATTCATGCGTTCAATTTCCTTGTTAAGTGTTGGCACAAATGTTCCACAAAGGAAACATTAACAGGAGAAGGATTTGACAATTTCATGCCACAAATTAGGTAGCAGGCAACATATCCTTCTGAATTAAAAAATGTCAGTGAAATGGTTTCTTCAACTACAAAATGGGCAGAAGTTTCCATATATTCTATTTAAGGCTCTATAACATAATTGAATCCATTTTAATTCAATATTTGTGTAATCTGAGTAACAGTTTTATATGAAATTTTTAAAAATGAAATATTTCTTTTAGCATCTTAAGATAAACATGATGTAAGAATGATATTTGTTACTTAATGATGTGTATTAAATATAAGTGTATGGGTGTGTTTGCATGTGGATGTGGCGTTCCCTTGCTTTATTCTTGAATTACACTGCTTGAAAACTTCACATAAGGCAAAGATGAAAGTTGTGATCATGTGAGGTCCTTGCTGAATGACCTGCACAGTCATCATTTAATGATGGCTATTGAGACTGCTGGAACTACCATTGCTAAGTGGCACTCACATGATTTTTGTCTTATATGACCATATCATTCAACAACAGTTCCTGGTCCCAATTAGCCATCATTAAATAAGGACTACCTCTATTTTAGAAGTAGATGGTAGATGAATAGACAGTATAATTGGAGAAATATAAAAATAAAGTTTTAGTTGCTTAGGCAATGGCTCTGTGACTTGTCTAATGTGTGTCTAAACACTTTATGCTTGATAGTTGAAATATTATTATTATTATTATTCCTACATATGTTGCCAAAATGGAACAAGAGACTATAAAAAACAAATAGGGATTTGATTTAATAGGCTCTGTCATCATCTTAAATTTTGACAATCCCTGGTGAACGCTCCTGATAGCAGGCTTCATATTGTGTGATGTTTATCTCTCATAATTCCACAATAGATCTAATGGACTGCTTACCTGACAAGTCCATATTGATGTAACAAGGAAGCCATCATCTCGGAACACATTGAAAATGTCAATGATACCACGGGAATAACCAAAGATAGCAATGCTGCCATCAGATACAGCCAGATTAAATGTCAGATAATCCGTGGGTTGAAGAACAGCTCGTTGTTTATATAGTACAAAAATTACAATGCTATTCCCAATCCAAGACATCCAACCTGGAATGTAAAATTAAATAAAATATCTGAAATATATTTCAAATATTTCAAATATATGCATTCATATAAACCAAGGCAAATTCTGCTTAGGGATTCTTTGGGGACAGCGTAAATAATTTCCTATTGAGGGGCTATTCGTGTAATTACTTCCCTCCTAAAATGTATATTGCACTTGCTGTAAAGGAAAGTTTAAGTTTATCAAAAGCATGTGAAGGTAATAACAGAATAACAGAGTTGGAAAGGACTTTGGAGGTCTTCTTGTCCAGCCGCCTCCTCAAGCAAGAGACTTTATGCCATTTCAGAAAATTGGCTGTCCAGTCTCTTCTTAAAAGCCTCCAATGTAAAACACTGTAAAGGATTATAAAAGACAATCTGTTATATGCCTCCTCTTCTTGAATATTTTGCAATACTTTAAAAGGAACATCAGTCAAAATACCTCCTTTAGATTATTAGACCTCACATCTGGGAGCAGAAGACATTTCAGAAATATTGGGCTCACCAAAGTTAACTGAGGTATGGCATTTTGTACTATTATGATTTTCTTTATTGAAGAGCTAATTAGAATTTCAAACTGTTGAATAGCAAAAGCTATATAATCCAAGAAAAGAATAAAAGGAACCACAGTAAATAAAACAACTTATACAACAATTTGAATAAAATGACCAAAATACAAGGCAAACACATATACCAAAATAATAAAAAATAAATGTAAAATATAAAATATATTTTATTTATATAATATATGCAATATATTTTATAAATATAAATGGCTAAAATAGAAAATTATAGACATATTAAAATTCTAAATGATTAAAATGCTGAAATACTTAGTATTGAAATGCAAAATTACTCTACTAGATACAAGTATGTAAGGCAGCACTTCAGATTGAATTTCAAAAGATAATTTGGGGTGTGCAGAAATATAGCATCTGTGTCCCACCCATTGAAGTAGCCACATCTACTTGAATATGTAAATTCTCAAATGCTGCAATAGTTATCCTTAGAATATCCTTTACTAGTTCTTCTCTTCTTTGTAGTATTGCTTTATCAAACAAAATTAATTCTCACAAAGTCAGAGAGAAACATCACCAATGGCAGGGGTGGAACCAACAAAAACCAACAAAAACCAAGGAACAGACAGAAAGTGGGCCATTGCCCATTATGTAGGGCGACAAAGAGGATCAAAATAATGTAATGGCTGATTTTGTAAATATCCAGAATGGGACAATTGGCCTCAGCCACCTGAGCCTGGCTGCTTCACCTGCCCACCCCCCCCCACCTAACCCACCATGGTTGTCCCTCCCCCATCGCTCCTCCCCTTTTTGGTAATGGTTTCCCATACTTTCTTCAATGAATACTTCCTTATTGAAGTTTTCTGAGCTTGCCTGATTGATTCCAGTTCTGTCTGCCAGTTGAAGCCAGGCAAAATTAAATAGAATAGAATAGAATACAATAGAATAGAATAGAATAACAGAGTTGGAAGGGACCTTGGAGGTCTTTAGTCCAGGGGTCCCCAACCCCCAGTCTGTGGAGCAGTACTGGACTGCAGCATGCTGGCAACTGGTCCGCACAAACAAGCAAAGCCCAATCGATGGGATGCAGGCAGCACACAAAACTACACACACTCTGGTCCACAGAAAAGCCTCTCTCCACAGAACCGGTCCCTGATGCCCAAAAGGTTGGGGACCTCTGTTCTAGTCCATATCCCTGCTCAGGTAATAATCCCTATACTATTTCAGACAAATGGTATCCCTCTAGGAAACTAACCACCTGCTTCTATCTCTGCAAAACAGCAAAAACAGCTTGGGTTTTGAATACATGGCTCAGCAGTCAACTTGACTCTTGATATCACCCTCAGATAACCTTGAGAAGGTTACAAGTAAGAATTCTTGAGAAACAATAGACTCAGACTAGCACTCATGCAAATGGTTTGGGAAAAGGTCACATCAAACAGCTTAGTTTTGGAAAGAAAACTATTTGCAGCTCAAACATCATCAGTTTCTAATCCAATTTACCTGAATAGCATACTGAATTGATAATCTTGTTTTGCTCTCCCCCCCTTTCCAAATTCTTGTTTACTTTAAGATAAACATAAATTATTGTTTTGCTCTCCTAACAACTGCACAAGGAAAGAGAATGGACTCTTATTTTTTAATATAGTAGTCTATTTTAAACTTTTCCTATATGTTTCATTTCATAAAGTGAAGAGACACCATAACCGTACGTACCCAGAGCGAGCAGATAAAAGCCAATAATTGTTTCTCCTTGTTCAGAGAGTGGGTGGTCTTTGTTTAAAAAAGTAAGATTGTTGTTTCTCCAGGGTGCCTGAGCAGAAATCTGAAAAGACATCTTCAGGTTTCCTAGAACCCAGAATTTGTTGTTTTCCCCCACTTCCAGGATAAGCCACACAGAAGGAAGTTGAGCTTTATGTATTTCAAACCACTGCTTTATATTCTTTGGAGCCAAGCCTGAGACTGATAGCAAAGAGGAAGCTAAGGCAAAAAGTAGGAGCTTTGCTGTCTGCTGCATTTGCTAATCCTGTCTATTAATACCCAGCAATCGCCAAGCCATGCTAGACAAAGACATAAGAGTTTTTATTCATTACCTGAGGCTATTACATGTCAACATCTTTTTAGTGTGCAAAAAGTGTGTCTATACTTTACAGAATGACCATGTAAGAGAAAACCTCAATGTTTATCTCATGAGCAAATCAATATCCCCAAATTTGACCAGGTAGCACAACATTCTTCTTCCTTTGCAGGAAGAATATGTATGCAAGGTTATCTAGGCTACAAATCTCCAGACAATCACCAGATTTCATCAGAGAAATATAGAAAATTCTTAACTTTTGCTGCCATCAGGTGTTCATCTAGATGTTTGAAGACAAGCTATGCATCAGGAATCCATTGCTGCCAATCACTATAGATCTCTCCCTCTAATGTTGTATGGTGATTCTCTTAGCTGTGTGTGAAATATGCAGTTTTTGTTGTCATAGATTCTAAATCTTGCTGATATAATCAAGCAGGATATACTGTATATGTCTTTCACTATTAATAATCAAAATGAAGTTAACATTTCTATGGCTTTCAGTATTTTATAAAACTATGCCTGAAGTTTTCATAGACATACGAGCCCTGTAATAATTGTAACACTTCAGAATTCCTCTTAATCAAAATTCTTCATTGATACAGGATTGTGTTAAATTTTGCTTTCATCTTCTAAAGTAGCATTTCTCAGCCTTGGTAACTTTCAGATTTATGCTGGGGAATTTGGGGAGTTATTTATTTATTTACTCAATTTATAAATGGAGTTCAAGTCCACACTTCTGTTGTCAAAGTTGAGAAACTGTTCTAAAGTATTAGCTGTCTCACCTGAATTGCAACTTCTATGAATTAGACTAGCACTTTCCGCCATCTCTTTAACCATATCCTAAATAAAAATCTTGAAAGTAAAAAGTCAAGAACTCCATGGCTCCGGAGTTAATACTAGTTGATATGAACGGATGATCAGCGTTCATCAAGTGCAGATTTTAGCCTACTGTGTATCCATCTGCAGGACTTGGGTCTGGCTAGTCTAAAGAAAAGAAGAAATGGGGGAGACATGATAGCAGTATTCCAGTATTTGAGGGGCTGCCACAAAGAAGAGGGAGTCAAACTATTCTCCAAAGCACCAGAAGGCAAGACAAGAAACAATGGTTGGAAATTGATCAAAGAGAGAAGCAATTAAGGAGAAACTTCCTGACAGTGAGGACAATTAACCAGTGGAACAGCTTGCCCCCAGAAATCGTGGGTGTTCCATCACTGGAGATTTTTAAGAAGAGGCTAGACCAGGGGTAGGCAACCTTGGCTCTTTTATGACTCGTGGACTTCAACTCCCAGAATTCCTGAGCCAGCCATGCTGAGGGGAAAGGGAGAGGTTTCCAAGCTGAGCCATGCTGGCTCAGGAATTCTGGGAGTTGAAGTCCATGAGTCATAAAAGAGCCAAGGTTGCCTACCCCTGGGCTAGACAGTCACTTGTCTGAGATGGTATACTGTAGGACTTCCTGCTTGAGCAGGGGGCTGGACTAGAAGATCTCCAAGGTCCCTTCCAGCTCTATTCTATTCTATTCTATTCTATTCTATTCTATTCTATTCTATTCTATTCTATTCTATTCTATTCTATTCTATTCTGATAGACATTTGTAATAAAGGAAGAGAAATCTCATCCCACATGAAAGAAACAGAAAAAGCAAAATATAAAATTGTGACCAAGCATTGTAACAAAACAACCAGAAAGGGATTCCCCTCAACTGAACCTTAATGTCTAGGGGAAAACTCAGATCTAAATATTTCCTTTTTATACCTCCTACAACCTAACAATAATTGCTTCTCTTTACATTTTATCAATCATTTAACAAGATTGCTATCATTGAAAAGAAGAAAAGTGAATGAGGGAGATATAGTTGGTTAGTTCAGAACTCATCCTTGGTATTCATAGACATTATTATGCATTAAATAACTGCTCAAGAGGTAGAATAAAAATGACTTCCACTTGATTATTCATAGAAAATTTACACCAGTTTTTCCCCTGCAATAAAAGTGGCACTTGTTCATTTGGTGAGACACCCAACATCAGTCATTCCCATGTTATATCTACATTTATGATTTGAACTTTCAGAAATAATGTTATGCCTTAAGATGCCTATTGTGATTTCAATATTAACTTTGCAATATTGTAAACCATACCCAAAAGAGTGGTTTAAAAAATGTTGCACCATCCCTATATCACTCAGAGGTCAACTACATATCAGAATGCAAGTTTAGAAAATAAGACATGGAAATAAATCTTTAAAATTCCCCATGCTTATCTAATGGAGCAGTGGACTAGCTGGCTAAAGTAATGGGAACTGAAATACAATATATCTAGGATTTACCAGGTTTGGGAAACCTTAATATTTACAATTCTGAGAGCTAGGGAGGATTGATATTCATGACATCTACTTTCTCTTCAAGTTAACAGGACAGATATCAGGTGGCAATTTCTGAGAAATTGAATTGATGGTGATCCTGGATTTTTCATGACACTATTAAAGGAATTGCTGATAAAAAGTGGGCATTTGGGCCATAAGGCAAAAAATATGAATTGCATTGCATATAACCTCATCTCATGAATAATTCCAAAGAAATATAAAAAAAGAAATATTTGGTGCAGTAATTCTGACATATTACTTCAAATCATACTTTTACAGCAATTGCTTTATTGCCAATTTGGATAAGAATAACTTTTTATAATCAAACTAATACTATGTCCTTTGTTTGAGAAAGCAAATACTTCTGCTGGTAATGGCATTTCACTGAAGAAACATAGAAGCAGGCAGTAAGTAGTGGATGCTAATGGTTCCTTTAAGAAGCTAAATCACTCTAATGTAAAAAAGTGTACATTCAGATTTGGATATATTGCTGGCAATCATGCAAACCTCTTAGGAAAAAAGCTCTCCTCTCTGACTTTAGTAAATTATTGAAGGTTGAAGGCAATGTATATGAACAGATTTCCACATGCCTGTAGGAAGAAACACTGCTAACAAGTTTGTGTGGGTAAGAAGACATTGTGGAAATGTTGTATTTCAGACTTCCATGAGCTCACTATTTGTATATATTTCTGGATCACCTGTCACTTGCTGCTATAAATATAAAATATGCATTTGCCTCTTTGTAGATAAATATTTGTAAATAAACAGAAATGCAACGAACTGGGTCAGGGGCAAAAAAGATAAGACAGCAGCCGCAAATCCATGATTAAAGTCCCACCCCCTTTTTACACAGATCCTATGTGCTATGCATGTAAAAAATGCATGGTTTTGAACCAACAACTGAGACTACCTCTTTGTGAAATTTTTGACCCTATCCCGTATTTTTCTGGATTTTATCTGAAATATGGTTTCCTTCTAAAAAGTACTGGAAACCTTTCTGTCCGTGTAAGGGGACTTCAACCTATATTATGAGAACCCTAATTTATTTTCAGAAAGTAATTTCATTCTTCTATTTTTTTTAAAAAATATTATTTCTAAATTTTATATGGAAATGTTGTAAAAATGTATACTCTAAATGGCAAAATAACAATGAAATGATTTTTATTTTGGATATTAACTCCAAATCTGTATAATTTTCTGAGTTAAACACAGAAAATTAAATGACACAGAAAGCACGATGTATAAACTAGGTTTTTTTAGAATGCTAACATGGGATTTAAAAATTAAATGAAATAGCTCAGAAAAATATTAAGTTTTACTAAAGCAGAAATAGACAAAAACATGTGATCAAGTGTTAATTTAAGGACAAAAAACTATTACCATTACCCTCTATGGATAAATAGATTTATCAATACTTCCTATGGGTGTCCTTGTATCTGAGCTCCATTTCTGCATTTCAATTATGAATGGCTGAAAATAATTTGTGGTCAAGTGCTTTGCTCTGAATCGAATGAAGTTTGATATTTCTCCTTCTGAGAAGATTAAGTTCAGTGTGTGCTCCAGGCACATATTGTATGTGGTATCCAAAACTTAATACAAAATAAGACATGGTAGATGGCTTTGGTTCTATTGTAGATTTGACATCATGTTTTACAATTGTGTCACTTAGCAATGGCAATTCCGATCCCAATTGCCATTGTAAACCAAGGCTTTTTGCAATGTTCAAGAATGGCTTTGGATTTTGTGAATATCTTACCCCATTCTTAAATAATAATCTGCATGAATCCCAGTACTTTGTGAATCTGCCTATATGTCTAAAATAGAGACATGACAGGTGTCAAGCTCCCTCCATGGACAAAGGTATGATTTAGCCATATCAGAAATTTTGATTGTGAGATGGGTCAGGCTTTATACTTATTTTTATTTCAAATCTTCTGTCTTAGGCTTCCTTTTCTCACTTCCTTCTACTTGACTATTGAAGATGTTCTCTGAACTCAGCTCTCCTATCTAGATCAATGTTTCTCAACTTTGTCAATTTTAAGATGCGTGGAGTTCCATTTCCAGAATTCCCCAGCCAGAATGCTGCGTTCTTAAGACTTTTATTACCAGGGCTTGTAGATATTTTGATTTTTGGCTATCAGTGTAGGGTCATCAGAGTTGTATCATCAACACAGCAGATGCCCAGTTTTAAAAGGATGCTCATCTTCTTCCAATCCAGTTTCCTTTAATATATATTCAATATATGGGATGAATAAATAAGGGGAGAGTAAACAGCTTTGCCTTTCTCCTTTGCCAATCTGGAGCCAGTGTGTTTCTCCATGTTCTGTCCTTGCTGTGGTTTCCTGATCTGTATATACATTTTGAAGTGAATTTGACATTGTGCCATCTCCATACGTTCTGCAATTTGCACATCTTTCAGCCTGATACATTCACTAGAAAGTAATATAATACTTTTCTTAAAATTTGTTGCCACAACATTGATTTTGAAAGCTATATATTTTATGCAACATTAGTGATATGTTTCAGTATTTCCTTTAATGGTTTGTAGAAAAGGCTAACTTCACAACACCACATAATCTTTACAGGCTGATAATCTTCCTGCCAAGATGAATTTAAATCTTCCACAAAGCTTTATTATCTTAAAAAAGAAAATATTACTAAGCTTCCAAGCTGAAAAAAACATTCCACTTAGAAGGAAATTGTGAAAAGCAAAAAAATAAATATGTTTCATCTAAGTAAAAAAAGTATTGATCTTGTAATTATGATACACACAAAGTTCAGTTCCCCACTTTACATAATCATGTCAGGCCCAAATAAATTATTTGTTCCCATAAGCAAAACCCCCAATCCTTTCCTTCTTGAAAAGGAAATATTGCTAAGAAAGGCAGAATGAAATTGAGAGATCCAATTTCTGCAACTGACCAGACTAAATAAGAAAACTGCAACACAAGAAAAGCTTTCCTCAACAACAAAGGGATTCTTCTTACACAATCAAATTTATCCAGCCCTATAATTTCCCACTCTACAATTCAACATTCTTATAAAAAATTTTATTTTTCTATTACCCTTTCTCTCCTTTTGAAGCTAGAACTCAACAATGGGTTATTTCTCCTCAGTACTGTGCTTTTTCCTCTGAATTTTTCATGACAGCTGTGTTTTCTTTTTGAATCTTATAACTTATTGTAACAATATAACATTACAATTTAAATGTATTAACTAACCATAAATATAGTCATAAGAACTACAATAAAAGTGTTCTCCCTTTTTGAATAAAAAAAATCATAGTGAGTTGGGCTGTACTGTTGTCATTAGGATTGCTTATCTTGTGAAAAAGTAAAGTAATCTGTTTAATGAAATTTAGAGAAGGGTTTCTATATTTACATAGATTAAACATTTAATATATACATATGTCCTTTTGACCTGATACCAGTTTCAATAAATTGGTTTTATTTATGAAGTGTCAGGTATTATTTTGCTAGGGTACATTATTTGTCCTTGTAATGCAGATTCTAAAAAATGGTGTTTCCAAGGGTTAGGGTTGGAAAAATACTGTTATATTCATTAATTAAATTTATTTGCCACCCAACTTGTAACAAAACAACTCTGGGCAGCAAATAAATTTAATAAAAAAAAAATAAGTTTAACAATATTTTTTCCAACTCTAAGACACTTATATATTGTCTTTTTCCCCCTAGGAATTTGAAATAGCACATTGTTCTCTCTTTTTTTATAATATATTTTATTAATTTTTTAACATGGTCACCTTAATATTCAGTAAACAGTATGTTGTCTGGGTTTACATTTAAAAAACATTAGCTAACAATTGATTTCTATGATGTATAATCCACATAATAACTTTACTTGATTTCTTCTTCTTCCCATAATGTTCTCTTTTACCAACCCTAAGTTAATACAATTCTTACTGTTTTGATAGATAACAATTGAGTATAAATTTTTTTCTAATATTTACACAAATAATAATCACATCAATATAATATTTCTTTTCTATCTAGTCATTCTGGTTGCCTCATCATAGATCCTGTTTACAGTTCTTGTTTACATTTGTTTTTCCTGCAATGTTCAAGACATTCTTACTGGTTAAGATTTTCTCAAAGTTAATTACATTTAAATATTTGATTCTATTTTTTCTCATGTAAACCATCCCATAACTTTTATCTTACTTAAGGAATAAAAGACTAAAAAAAGAGAAAAAAAGGATAAGAGTAAAGAGGGATAAAAAAGTAGTATACTACTGAAAGTCCATGTTTCCCCTAAGCTAATATATATTTATTTCCAAAAATTTTCCATTCTTTTTTACCATAATTATATTTAATCTTTAAATATTCCATTTAATAAATCTAGTCATCTGGTCTTTTAACTCTTATTCAAAACATTTTTTAATCTATTGTAATTTTCTTAAAATCAATCACATTTAAATGTCTAAAATATGTCCTTATATATAAGCCATTCTAATTCTTTTATATTACTCATATCAAGAAATAAGAGAAGAAAAGAGAAGAAAGAGTACTACGTTATTTGAGGGATTCCTCCCTCTTAAAGTAAAATTCATATCCAAAATCTTTCTATTATTTTAACCATATTCAAACAGGTGTGTCTTTTTAAAATATTTTCATCTAATATTTTCTTAATTTTCGCTTTGGCCTTCTTCTTTTGCCCAATTATGTTTAATCAATATATTCTGCTGAATCAAAGAGTCTTTCTATATTCTTGTAGGTATCACTGTAGATATAAAAAAAAAATAAGTCAAGTACAATATCTTTGTAAGAGGAATTTGCTCTTTCATGTTTGTTGAAAATCTTTTTATTTCTTTTTCTCTCTGTATCTCTTATCATTTTTTTTGTCTCTCTAATTCTAGGGGTATTCCTGACGATTCTGTAATCCATTTTGACCAGTCTTTTTTCTTATCCTCAAATTTGTCTTATCGTCTTAAAGTATAAGTTGCCTTTTCCAAAATCAATATTTCATAATTTTTCCCCCACTTGGGTTAAAATTAAATCATATTTCTTTGTTGTGTTAAGTTCCATCTTTGAGTCTCTATCCTCAAATTTGTGTTCAGTTATCTATTTTATCTGCTCCTTCTCTATTGTTATTTCCTGGAATTTTTTTTGTTGTAAAGTTAAATTGGAGATGAATTGGTTTATGTTTTCAAAGTTATTTTGGATTTCTTTGTGGTTTGAAGTCATTATTGTTTGAATTAGTTGCAGCATCACATAAGTCTCCTCTTGAAATGTATTTATTTTTTCTTGATAAGTTCTTTCTGCAAGTGTCTAATTTTCCATAATGGTCAAGAACTGAGATTTTATTTTCTCTGTAAATAGCTTTAGAGTCACAGTTTAGTAGATATTTATAATTCAAAAAGGTTTCCTGAAGTTTATAATCCTCTGTCTGCAACCCAATTTTTTTCTTTTTTTGTCACAGCTGTTCTCTATTGTTATAGCTTTGAAGGTCACAAGCACAGATTACTTTTTTCCAGACTTTGCTAAGTCCTGTATAAAAGCCATAGCTGTCATAGTCTTTATCCACCACTAGCTGTCAGTACCAGTTTATTTTTCAAATTATCAAAATAGAAAATTGCCTTTAAAATGAGAATCTTAACCATTCAACAATTCCAAACTTGTCCAAATTTAGGTTTTATATTCATTTCATTTAATTTCTATAAGTTTTGGTCCTCCATAAAAGGTTTAATTCTTCGCTTCTGTTAGTAAAAGGGTGGGGCAAAAATCCCCCTCCTTCATGTTTAGAGGTTTTTTGCTTCTTGGGAATTTTTTTTTCCAGGAAAGTTAATAAGTAGGATAGACAAAATCGATGATCTTACCCAGATTCAAACACGCTGTTTACAATCAGCTTAAAACAGTGCTTTTTGACTTTGGTTGCTTGTAGCTTGGGCTAGCTAGACTCTGAAGTTAGCCTAGTCTTTCTATTGGTTACTGGAAGGTTTCTCCTGGACCGATTGGGTCAACTGCCATCTGTGGTCCGCAGGACTTCCTTTCTTCTTTGCCACCTCTTCAGGGTGGCTTCTGATCCATTTAGGGTCCCCTAACAGGAAGAAATTCAGCCAAAGGGCACGGAGCCCCGAAATCCCTTGGCTGCTGCACTACTGCACAAGACCAAAAGTCTCTTCTCTCTTTTATTTTATCTGCACTGATTTACACTAAGTCAGGCTGAGATATTATCACCAACTCAAAGATACACTGTGAACTTCATAGCAAAGTAGGGATTTGTACATGGGTCTTCCAAATCCTCAGTTATCATTCCAATCATTAAAGTTTTGTCTTCCTGAAAATTAATTGCAAAGTTGGTTTGCAGGTAACTCATTTGTGGGACTGATGTTTAATATTAGTTTAATATTATTTAATCTTAATATTTAATATTAAACTAATATTATTTCAACAGCTTATCTGTAAATAGAATGGTACCAATCATTTGGTTGCGAGTGCACATTTGGTGTTTTCGATTGTTGGGAGGAACTCCCCCGTTCGGTCCTTCCAGCCGGGATTCCCCTTGACGGCACAGTGCAGAAGAAATAGATCGTGAAGCCAGCTACCAGAAAGAGGTTTAATTTCGAGGATCAGCGTTGAGTGACAATTCAGCTCGAGTCCCCGGCTAGCTAGACAGAGTGATCTTTAAACAGGGGTTTTTATACCCTTTTGTGGTTTCCAAACTTGTCATTTCTGATTGGTAACAAACTTACCATTTCTAATTGGTGAGTTAAAATTTGTCTTTCTTGATTTGCTGGTTTGTGACTATTGTTAGTTCCTTTTTCTTGCCTAAAAGGTGTTAATTACTTTTATTGTTATGTGTTAATCCTGATTGCTGCTAGCTGGTTCCTCATTGTGTGTGTCAAGTGTTTGCTGTTTTAGCCTCAGGCTGCTGTTGACCCAGTTTAGTTGGGGTGTTCCTAGATTATTTCTTAGTTGGGCTGGGGAGGGGGTGTCCAACTCTCATCAATTCCCCCATTTTGGGCTATTACTGATGTATCAGTGATTAGCCCAACTGGTTCATATATACGGTAGTGGTGATCAATTTGGCACATCATGAGAGATGTTTTCTTGCTTTGTCCCTTGCTCCTGATGGGAGTTGTGCAGATCTTTAGGCATTTTAACCCTAAGGGAATTAATTGGCATAGGCAACAAAGGAGGGCTCCACCTATTATGACTGTGATTATACTACCAATAAGAATTTTCAACTAATGGAAGTCTGGTAACCATGAAAAGAGCCAGGAAAGGTTCCAGGATGACTGGTTGTGCCCAATGTTTTGTGCTAGTTCTCTTAAATGTTGGATGTCACCTTTAGCTTCCAGTCAGGTTTGCATACCCCCCAAAATTCTTCACAGCCATGGTTCTCCTTAGTACATGACCACTGGCTGCCCAGTTTCAAGGGTTGTTTCCTGCCTTAGCTCTTAATTCAGTGCATCCAGGTTTGTAATGCCCAACTGCTAGGCTATTAAATTTTCTTTAAATTGCACATAATGAGTTCTAGGAATCCCAATCTGAGCTCAACAGTGCAAAATATTCAGGGCATAAGTTTGGGATTTCCTATTGCTTCCTTAGCCAGGGCATATGAATTGCAAATCACCTGAGGGGGCCTAGTTCCCTCCCCCTTGTTATCTGTTGGAAGTTGATCCCTCAAAGCTTTGGTGCAACAGAGCAAAAATCAGCCTGGGGAACTTCACTAAAGGTAGGTGGAGGGGATAGACTCAAGTGTGATTCTGAATGGTGTCTGTGTGTGTGTGCATGTATATGCAGCTACTTTTACAAAATAGTCAACACAAACATTCTGGATAAATTTTCCCTCCCACCAGATAGAAGTCCAAGGTGTTCAGTACTTGTTCTGCCACATATTCCCAAGTGCCATCTCTCCGCTAATACATTCAACTGGCTTGTTACAATACAAATGGGGCAAGAAATAAAAGTTTACAATGAGTTTCCACCCTCCCCCCATAGTCTAATTTTCTCTTCTGAGGCTTCACATGGCACCACCTTCCTGCTGCAGCTCTCACAGGCATCTGGGTAAATGGTAGGACTTGGGAAGATGTTCCCCACTTAGATTGCATGGTGGCTTTTTAGTGGATGGCTGGATTCAAAACTCAATTCCATGGCTCAAATGGATGGAGGCAGCATCTGGGTCTGTGTGTTCTGCTTCCAAAGGCTTGGGAGAAGGTTTCAGGGCTGAAAGATACAAGAACAAGGTCTCCCCCGCCCTTTCTGGGTGGACTCTACCAGGAGAGGCAGACAAAAGGTATGGAGAACAAAGGTCAAGAAAAGAATTGGAAGGGGGGTAGCTTGCAGGCAGTTTGAAAATGCTGAAAACTCCAAATAATTTTAAAAGCCTAATATTTTAAGACGTGCAACTTGCCAAGGGCAGGAGAATCTGCCTTTAACATTTATTCTAAAATAGATAACATTATTTTAGAGATTGGAAAATGCTTATGTTTCAGAAAGCTTCATAGTAGTTTCAACAATAAGTGATAGGATATGAAAAGTAACTTAGGAAAATTGTTTCCCCACACAAGCAGACTTGAGTTTCAAAAGGCTCTTGTAGATAGACACACATTTTTCAGGAAAAAGATAGATAAAACACACACAGTAAATGCAAGTGAAACTTTTCCAACAGATAAACTTAAAGCAATCCTTTCTGGTAACTTAAGGCTGTTCTTGAGAGTACACAGAGAGAAAGAGGAAAACAAACAAACAAACACAATTTTTTTTCTTCACTCTGTTTGTTGGCCAGACAAACAGAGTGAGGTATTTCCTTCTTGTGGCTTATTTTAAGCAGAATTTCTAGCAGAATTTAAAATTCTTTTTCCTTTGGATTTGAAACAGTTAACAGTCACATTTACCTCTCATGCACAGACTTTGACAAACATATATACACAAAGACAAGAGAACAGAAGTCTTAGTTTTACACATCCTACTCATTCCCACCATAAATTTCAGATAATTCAAGTTAGGGAAGGCACATATTTTAAACATACCACGTGGTTGCATAGAGAAGAGAGAGAGAGAGAATCACTATTTCTTATTTTCCCTTTTAAGTACCTTTATTTAGCCAAATTGGTTTCCCAGCAAGAGAGAATCACTATTTCTTATTTTCCCTTTTAAGTACCTTTATTTAGCCAAATTGGTTTCCCAGCAAGGGCCTAAGCAAAGTCTATTTTTTTCTATACACTACACAGTCAAAGTCTCCTTGTGAGACTTCTTCCTAACACAGTCGAAGTCTCCTTGTGAGACTTCTTTCCTAACAGTCGAAGTCTCCTTGTGAGACTTCTTTCCTAACACAGTCAAAGTCTCCTTGCGAGACTTCTTTCCTAACAGTCGAAGTCTCCTTGCGAGACTTCTTTCCAAACAGTCGAAGTCTCCTTGTGAGACTTCTTTCCTAACACAGTCGAAGTCTCCTTGTGAGACTTCTTTCCTAACAGTCGAAGTCTCCTTGCGAGACTTCTTTCCAAACAGTCGAAGTCTCCTTGCGAGACTTCTTTCCCCCAATACAGTCGAAGTCTCCTTGTGAGACTTCTTTCCTAACACAGTCGAAGTCTCCTTGTGAGACTTCTTTCCTAACAGTCGAAGTCTCCTTGCGAGACTTCTTTCCAAACAGTCGAAGTCTCCTTGTGAGACTTCTTTCCTAACACAGTCGAAGTCTCCTTGTGAGACTTCTTTCCTAACAGTCGAAGTCTCCTTGCGAGACTTCTTTCCAAACAGTCGAAGTTTCCTTGCGAGACTTCTTTCCCCCAATACAGTCAAAGTCTCCTTGCGAGACTTCTTTCCTAATACAGATTCTCGGAGGTGAGCGGCCATCTCTGCTCGGGGCTACTGCTTTGATATTTACTGGCAGAAGGGGTCCTGGCTTGCCCAGAATAGGGTTCTCTTTCTCTGCCCGCTCGGTCCTCCTCTCTCACCAGAAGGTCTCACGCTCCGATGCCCCCCCTTGCTTTCCCGAATTCCGCCGGTCACGGCTCCACTGGAGCTAGCAGCAGGTCGGGGTGCGGCTAGAGGGCACACGGAGGGAGCGAGCTCCAGCTGATTCTAAGAGGAGGATGCCTCACACACACACTCATGCATTCTTCCTTTCGTTCCCCCAGACCCTTTAACCTAATAGATTTAAATTTGGTGGCACTTACCCTCTTTCCTGGTAGCTGTTCGAGCGTAAGACTCAAAAACTCCCTTTACTACCCGATGCCGACCGGGCAGGGTCCGAGGAGGCTTCCCCACGGATCAAAGTGTCCGCTGACGGCTGGGTGATGACTCTTCCGGGCCCGGTCCGGTGGCTGGGTGAGCTGGAAGTCCCTTCGTGGTCACCAGATTGTTGGGAGGAACTCCCCCGTTCGGTCCTTCCAGCCGGGATTCCCCTTGACGGCACAGTGCAGAAGAAATAGATCGTGAAGCCAGCTACCAGAAAGAGGTTTAATTTCGAGGATCAGCGTTGAGTGACAATTCAGCTCGAGTCCCCGGCTAGCTAGACAGAGTGATCTTTAAACAGGGGTTTTTATACCCTTTTGTGGTTTCCAAACTTGTCATTTCTGATTGGTAACAAACTTACCATTTCTAATTGGTGAGTTAAAATTTGTCTTTCTTGATTTGCTGGTTTGTGACTATTGTTAGTTCCTTTTTCTTGCCTAAAAGGTGTTAATTACTTTTATTGTTGTGTGTTAATCCTGATTGCTGCTAGCTGGTTCCTCATTGTGTGTGTCAAGTGTTTGCTGTTTTAGCCTCAGGCTGCTGTTGACCCAGTTTAGTTGGGGTGTTCCTAGATTATTTCTTAGTTGGGCTGGGGAGGGGGTGTCCAACTCTCATCACAAGCATGTTGGCCATCTTCAAAGAACTGTTGCCCTGATGGACAAAGCTAAGCAACTCTCTCATGCTAGAATGCTAAGTACTGTATCAATCTTGCTTTCTACTTTTTACTAAATAGATGGATTCCAAAACAAAACAATGAAATGCAGTCCCCTTTCATTTTTATTTATCTAGATTGCCTCCAGCATGTATGTGGGGCCTGGAAGTATTTTTTTTTTTTTTTGAAAGATAGTCGACGCTTGACGCAGGTACTCTACAACACACTAGCTTCACCCTCTTTTAATTGAATTTAAAGATAAAAAGAAAGGTTGTTATCAGTTCCTTGAGCAACAGAGACTTTCCGTTCAAAAAATATATAAAGAAATCCTGCAACAAGAAAGAAAACCAAAGGCACCGACTTTGTCCAAATCAGGTTGTCTTAACAGGGATTAAATTGAGGGGCTGAAACTTCAGCAGTTTCTTTCTACAACGGTTTTGGCCCGGCACTGCAGTGATTTTCCACGCAAGCCCTCAGAGGACGCGCAGGACTTGGAAGAGAGCCGGGCCTTTTCGAGAGGGAAGCGGCGACAGCCAGCATCTCGGGGGGGGGGGGGGAGACGGAGTCTTGGCTGGACCCGCTGCCATCTTTCCAGCCGCCGAAAGGAGAAGCCGCGAGGGCATCCCTTCCACCGCGCGAAGCCTTCCTCTCCCCAGTTGCTAATTCGCCCCCCCCCCCCCCGCGCGCACAGACGCCTCAGCAGCTGTGTTGTTGTTGTGGCGGCGCAGCCTGCCTGCAGAACCCATTGCCCGGCACCCTCTACCGGCGCGGCAGCAGCCACGGCCACATCCCGGCGGGGCTGAGGGTGGGGGAAGAGGAGGAGGAGTGGGAGGGGACAAGCCGCCGACAAGCGGCAGAGACTTCCCAGAGACGTCGAGCTCTCAGCCCCGCAGCCGCCACTCGGGACCAGAAGGCAGGGGCAAAGCCGGCTCTGTTTGTTTGTGTGTGTGTCTGTCTGTTTTTCTGCTGTGTCTCCCAGCAACTGGAAGCGACCCGGCTTCTCCATCTTTCTCGCTGGGCAGGGCAGGGCAGGGCCCCGGCGGAAGCGGGGTGGGTGGGAGGTGGGCGGCGGCAGCAAAGCACGAGGATGCTCGCAAAGTGAGCGTCTCTCCTTCGGTCGCGAGAAAAGGGTGGCGCGGCGATCCAGATGCAAAGCCCAGGCGGCGACCTGGACGGCGGTGTCCCCTCCGCGGCCTCCTCCTCCTCTTCCCTTCCGTCGCCAATGGCGCCGGGAGGGTTCGGAGAGGGCAATGGCCGTGGTCGGGCCCCGGATGGCGTCTTCAACTTGAACCCTCGGCGTCCCCCGGAACTGCTGGAGGAGGTGGAAAAACTGCGGGAGGAGAATGACACCCTCAAGGTGAGCGAGGGGGGGAGGAGATGAGGGGGCGAAGGAAGGTGTGGCCCAGCCGGAATTGAGGATTGGGGGATCTTTTATTCTTCAAATAAGAACCCGCATTACGTTACAGGCGTGCAATTGAGCAATAGGGCCCTTCGTCCATCTATTTTCTTAGCTGCGTGGGGAGGGGGAGTATTAATGAGCGTCGATATTTGCCCTTCCCCCCCCCCCATCACGTATTGCCCAGGAAAGGTATCAGTCGACAAAACACCCCTTTCTGTTTTCTAGAGATGAGGCTTCTGCCCTCCTAAACTTGTTAACAGATGCTGAAGGGTGCCCTGGAAAAGCTGATCATTTCAGATATGATCAATAGATGGTTTTATTAAGCTATGGGTTTTTCCCTTGACCTCATCCATTGCACGGAACCATTGTGGTCCTTTACAATACAAGCCACAATGGCCAGGCCCAGATGACATTCCAAGCCAACTTAAACAAAGCATTTTATGATTTACTAGAGTGTGAGCCCAGACTAATTTTCTGTAGGTAATTTTTATGATAGAAAAAGACAAAATATTATTTGTTCAGTGATGCTTCTCTGGTCCATGCTCCTCAATTACTGCATACATGTTTTTGTTTATGACAATAAATGATTGATATGTTGAGAAACGATCTTGCTCTAGTGTGTTAAGCAGAATACTGAATAAAATATAATTTTATTTTATTTTTCAGAACATAATATTTTACACCACAATTTATTTCTGCTGCAGAGAAAAGGAGTATGTTTAAAAGATCTGTTTAAAAATGTAACTATACTGTGCAATTATTGATAACATATTCAGAAGTAGCTTACCATCATTCATTTGATAAACCGTGACACGTACTTTGGACTTCTGATGCCAAGATTGGAAATTAATACCTACTATAATTTTATCATAGATTAATGATACAGGTGTCAAAGCATGGGAATACTCATTCAGTATGCATAAGGGATTAACTGATACATCTGTGTGATCTTAAATCTCAATTTCCTTGTAAAAATGCATAAAATGCATATAAATTACCTTACATCTCATTTTCCTTTTTTTAAAAAAAGCCTCAATGAAGTACCATTGTATAATATTGTTTCTACCCCTTCTCATTGGATGCCAGAATGAGATAGATGAGCTGAGAACTGAAATGGATGAGATGAGGGACAGCTTTTTTGAAGAGGATGCATGCCAGTTACAGGAAATGCGTCATGAATTGGAGAGGGCTAACAAAAATTGTAGGATTCTACAGTATCGTCTTCGGAAGGCAGAGCGCAAAAGACTTCGCTATGCACAAACTGGAGAGATTGATGGAGAACTTCTTCGTAGTTTGGAGCAGGACTTGAAGGTATCTCTGGGTTAGAAGTTGGCAAAGAGATAGAACATTCATGAGCTCTTTCAGAAAAAACTGTCGTGGCTTTCTTGCAATAACAAAACAGGAATTTTGTTAATTAGAGAACCTAAATGCAAAATCTCTGTTTTTAGATATATTTTGCTTGCATATTTACCCTTTTCCAGTAATTGGAAGTGAGCCCTCAGGTGTTGTGAGCTTCATTGCTTTTACAGTTGTTCTCATGATTCTGTGACCCATGATCCTTAAGGGTCATTTAAAAGAGTGACTATATATACAAATCAAACTTTTTTTAAACTTTTTGGGACAAGTAAATGTTCCTTCTAATCTAAATATATGAAAAGGTAGGTAATATACCACAAATGCTTTAATACAATAGGAAAATATAAATGTGGTTAATTCATCAAAATATCAAGAACATAGATCTTTCTATTACTTGATACAATGTGATTTTTTCCTCAGTTTTCTTTAAACCAGATTTGCATCCAAACTTAATATCTTTAGGATATTTTTAAAAATGAGACATATTTATAATTTTATGATTTTTTTGTAGTAAGACTGTCAAGACAATGATTTTTATGATAATTACTAGCATTTCATTGTTAGCTCTTTGAAAAGCAAATATATCACAGTTGCATCTTTCCGGCAAATAAAAATTTCATGATTGCTTCCAACACTTTCTTTTTTGCATTTATCTAGAAGAACTAGATCAAAACAGCATTCTCATGCATACCTAGGTATAAATCAGTGCTCTTGAAAGTGAGGCTAACACGATGGGTGTTTGACCAGATTGTAAGTCTGGCTTAAATTTGCTATCTGGATGTTAATAGATAGATAACTAATATAGAGTCACTAACACATAGCCACTCTGAGAGTGAGATGTGTAATATCTAAATTTGACAGATAAATTTGACAAACGGCATACAAAAATGAGATGATAATTGGATTCCAATGAAAGATAATTATCTATAGTTCAGGGCTGAAACATGGAATTCCTGGTGCTTTTTGAGCTTTGTTGTTTTCTTGAAGAAGTTTTATTACCCAACTAGGTAACACCAGTGACTTGCATAAATTAGTTCTACTGAGTACCACATTGATCATTGTGGTAAAGAGAGAAGGCCTAGATAAATAAAATAGTTTGCCTAGATACTTTCACTTTACAAAATGGCATGTTTCTTTGTTTATATACATGAATATAGCTTGAATTTGAGCTATGTTCTATTATTTTGGGGGGGGGGCAAGATAGAATAAAATTAGGACTGTCAATTTTTCTTAAAAAATGAATTATAATTGGTCTAGACTTAAATCAGAAAACAGTCTGTTAAATTTTGAAGGGAGTGTCAAGCGTTACAGTTACAGATAATTGTCTTTTAATTAAATTGTTTGAAGTATTGTTCAATGTGTATGGTGGCGAAAGCACTAAATCTGAGAAATATACATTGACATTTTAAACAATATATTCTAATTTAATAAACAAATTGACAACTCATTTTCACACACTTCATAAGTATTCCATCTTATAGTGGTATACCAGAAGCAAAGCATTGTAAAAAATAAATACATATGAGAGCTTCTTAAATCTATAAATAAAATGATTTTTATCTGTTAAAATTAATACTTATCTATATGCTTGGTCAATTTGTTACTGAGAATATTTTACTGATAAGAATTTCAGATTTAAATTTTGGTTAGATTATATCCAGTGATAATGAAAAGAGGGTTTGGTCCTTGATTTGAAAATTCCAAGTGCAGTGCCACTTCAGTTGTATCATCATTGTTCTGATTCTAATTTTGTAAAAATTATCAAATAATTCCTATATGTTCAAACTGAACCTCTATAATATTTCCATTTTTTAAATCACTGGGAAAATAATATATTGATATTATAGCAGAATTGAATTAAAATATAACTGAAATATAACTACTTATTTCTATAATACAATATCTATGCCATTTCAATTTTTGTTTGCTAAATATAAGTTCCTATAATTGTATGACTATAATTAGCTGTATTGTAAGTTTCTAATCATGTTCCATTTAGGTTGCAAAAGATGTTTCTGTAAGACTTCATCATGAGCTGGAAAATGTGGAAGAAAAACGCACCACCACAGAAGATGAAAATGAAAAATTACGACAGCAATTAATAGAAGTAGAAATAACAAAGCAAGCTCTGCAAAATGAACTTGACAAAATGAAAGAGGTTGGTTGAGTAATATTATCAATTTGAATTGAGTAATATTATCAATTTGTTTCTCTGAATTTCATAAGCACTCTTTTAAGAATTAATGAAGATGCATGGACAAGGTTCATAGCATCCAAGGCTATCCAAAACTGCACAGAAATGGACAAAATTTGAAAAACTAAATATTTTCCTAAACAACAAGGATGAGCCATTTCAGCCTTCGTATATTTATTTGTTTAAAATTCATTGTATTTGTTTCTGAAATGAAAACCACCGAATCTTGTTGTGAGAAATGGCTTTTGTTTTCCCAAAAAAAATAAAGACAAAAAAATGCTGCTCAAAAAATATAAAATTATGGTCTTTAACCCAGGATGCTCTTTTAAATACAACTAAAGAATTGCATGAATGTCATAGGATTAGTGATACTGAACAATTTATCAGGAGTATTGCTATTGTAAAACCTTCCCTGCTGCGTAACTGCCTGTCTGCCTGAGCTCCTTGATTCCATTTACTGGGGGGACTTCAATCTGCCTTCCTTGGGAGTAGAGTCTGAGGGGACCTGGGAGTTCATGGCTATTATGACAGCTGTGGACCTAACCCAGGTCATATAGAGCCCAACATGAGACAGTAGTCATACACCTGATCTGGGTTTCTTCTTGGAGTAGTGCAATATGCTCTGGAAATTTGGGGAACTCTCCGTGGCTCCCCTGTCTTGATCAGATAATGCCCTGATAATCATGGAATATTCTAGTGTACTCCCCACTGCAGGAGATGGCATCAAATCCAATGGTCCATCCCAGGACTGATGGACCATGGAGGAGGGAATTACAAAGAGAGCTGGGAATTATTCCTGAAGGTCTGTTGTATGGTTTTGAGGCTCTGATTTTCATCTGGAATAGGAAAGTGAAAGAGACCTTTTATTAGATTGTCCCCGTGTGGCCTCTGTCCTTTTGTGGATCTTATCACTTTGTAGATTTATGGAAGGGTTGAGGGAGGAGAAATGGATTAAGAGATACCAAGAGTACCATTGGTGGAGAAAAAGAGTGAACTTATGTCAACAGGGCTGAGAGCTTCTATTAAAGCTCTCCTTGTGTCAGTAAGGATGGCAGATCATCATATGACTGACCGCAGGCATTAGCTTACTGAATAGAACTTGAAGAGGTTGTCCAAGATTGACATTGTCTCATTCTTTACGGTCATGAAATCTAGCCTTTAAAAAGCAGTTTGCCTTTAGTTATGAATCATAAGCCAATGATGGTTTGTGGCTTCCATTATTTGCTGTTAATATGACAAAAACTAATATTTTATTTTGGTTCTTGTGGATAGCAACAAAGAGAAAGAGCTGTAAAAATGATCTATCTCTAGCTGCATTGTCTATATTTTGCTTCATTTGCTCTGACACTTCTGCAAGGATTTATATTCTTCAAGATCTTTTATTTCTTCTGCTATCATCTTTATCTTTGGGAATCATCTACATGTGGTAATGTATGACAGAGGCCAGTTCCTTGGATTTTTCAAATTGTGTAGACAGTGTACACAATTTGAATAAGTAAACATGTTTCCATCCCTATTATATAGATGGGTTTATGATACATCTATCAATCTGTACAACCATGGATGATGATCAGAATTTTGATCCATCGAAATCCTTGAAACACAGATACTAGATTTTGAGAATGCCAATGAAATGGTGAAAGATTGAATTTTTTGTTGCTTCTTTAGTCATATTTTATACTTCAGGGTCTCACAGACTTACTGAATTGTCAATAGAAGTTTGTAACATAATTCAGAAATCAGTGACAAATAGGATAATACTGGGAAGGTTAACATACAGCACTTGTTAATCATTTCTGTTTATTGAACTGGTGCAAAACCAAGTTTGTTTTATATCTGCATTAAAAAGCACAAATAGTTTTCTACTTTGTCTTGTCTGCCCACACAGCCCACATTGATAGATCTATTCTGCCTGACTCCCTGAAGGCATTTTCTGTTTATCGCCAGCAGTCAATGCACTGGCTATTGACAGGATAGCATTTGGAAAACAAAACACTATATTTTAACATTCAGGATTTCATAGAGTGTGGTAACTTCTATCTGACTTGCTCTTATTTGTTTGGGGAAATTAAATATCAACCTCTTTTTTAATATATCACCATTGGATTAAATAGTACAACTAATTAAATATCAGTGTTTGGAATTTTCAAGTTGTCAGCCTTTATATCTTCTGTCCTTTCTGATTTGTGATACTTGGTAGAAGGGTGAGCAAGATAATAATTGCTAATTAAATATCTAATTTTATTTTGATCGACATCGTTTATTAACTGTATTATGACAAGTCCATACGAATTCTGCAATTCTGCAATTCATTTATCTTGAATTCTGCAAGATAAATCTATAAAACCTTTCTTCTACATGACATTTAGAGAATGGCCCAAGATTTCCTATGGAGAAATTATGCCATTTAGTTTCTTAAAGTAAAATATAGAGATAAAATAAAAAGGAAGCCACTAATAATACAGATCCAGTAAAGCTTGGTAAAAAAAAGCAGTTGATGATAGCATTTTCCATCTTAATCCCCAATATATTTGTCATGAGTAAAAGTAGGAATTTTATTTTCAAGAGTTGGGGACAATATATGGAATATCTGGGTGTCTTAATATTTTAATATAGATTTTCCTTAATTGTTTGGTTAGATTGCAGTTATAGGCAGTCCTCAATTTACTGCTGGTTGCTTAACAATCGTTTGAAGTTACAAGCAACATCCCAGACCTACTTATAACCCGTTTTCAGTTACAATGGGCATACTCACCCTGTGGTTATGTGGTTGTGTTTGGGCTCTTAGCAACCAGTTCACCTTAACAGCTGTTTGCAGCCTCCTGGGGTCATGTGATTGTGACTTGCAATGTTTTTGTCAGTTGGGGAAAATGGGCTCGCTTAACGACTACTATATTTGCTTAATGACCATCGTAAGAACAATTGTAACTTTAAATCTGGTTACATGATGCCTCAAATTATGACTGCAACAACTTATGATGGTAATTCCAGGCTCAATTACAGCCATAAGTTGAGGAATACTTTATCTTCAATAAAGTATTCCTCTACATGAAGGAACCTGTATCACATCTTGAGGATATGGGACATTACCTTGTTAGCTGGCTTTATATTTGTTCCCTTTGTGATTTCAATAGAATAAGTACAACAGAAAGCCACACTATAATCATTAAAATGTTAATAATTCAAGCAGATTGCAGGACTCTTGTTCTTAGAGTGAAAATGTGGGTGAAATGTGTTCAGGATTTAAGCTATAGTACTGCAAAATAAATATTTCATGACCTCTATAATTGCTTCTAGTATAGTTAATAAAATTATTAGAAGTGTAGTTGAATTTTTCATCATTTCCATGAAGTGATTGATGGCAAAGCATTGATCTACAAAAAGATCCTGTGTGTCTCAATGGGCTTATTGAACAACTTAGTAGTATTTTGCATTCTTTGGAAGTATGCGTATGTAATTCTGTAGTGTAAGGTATTAGCATATGCTGACACTGAACTCTTTTCTGTTTTTAGGGAGGACAGCCAGGGGAAGAGAGCAGGGGTTTGGACTAGAAGATGTTCAAGGTCTCTTGCAACTCTGTTATTTTGCAGCCTTGTTTTGGGGTGCAAAAATAAGTTGTTGTTAATTGTGAAGTCGTGTCCGACCCATCGCGACCCCATGGACAACGTTCCTCCAGGCCTTCCTGTCCTCTACCATCTTCTGGAGTCCATTTAAGCTCACGCCTACTGCTTCAGTGACTCCATCCAGCCACCTCATTCTCTATTGTTCCTTTCTTCTATTGCCCTCCATCTTTCCAGCATTAGGCCCTTCTCCATTGAGTCTTTCCTTCTCATTAGGTGGCCAAAGTATTTGAGTTTCAACTTCAGGATCTGGCCTTCTAAAGAGCAGTCGGGGTTGATCTCTTCTAGGACTGACCGGTTTGAACGCCTTGCAGTCCAAGGGACTCGGAGTCTTCTCCAGCACCATAGTTCAAAGGCCTCAATTCTTTGTCGCTCAGCCTTTCTTATGGTCCAATTTTCACATCCATACATTGCAACTGGGAAAACCATGGCCTTGACTATATGCACTTTTGTTGGCAGGGTGATGTCTCTGCTTTTTAGTATGCTGTCTAGATTTGCCATAGCTTTTCCAGGAGCAAGCATCTTTTAATTTCTTGGCTGCAGTCCCCATCTGAGGTGATCTTGGAGCCCAGGGAAATAAAATCTGTCACTACCTCCATTTCTTCCCCATCTATTTGCCAGGAATTGAGAGGGCCGGATGCCATGATTTTGGTTTCCTTAATGTTGAGTTTCAAGCCAACGTTTGCACTCTCCTTTACCCGCATCAAGAGGCTTTTTAGTTCCTCTTCACTTTCTGCCATTAGAGTGGTATCATCTGCATATCTTAGGTTGTTGATATTTCTCCCGGCAATCTTAATTCCAACTTATATGTTAAGTAGGCACAAAGTTATTTTCTTAACTAACTGTTGTTTCATTCTAAACAATCATTTCCAAATTGTTGCAAGTGTTATTTGCAAGGATGCAAATAAAAGAGGAGGAATGGAATAACAGATGGTTGCTCATTCCCCACAAGAACTATCTTGTGCCATAGGCTGGGCTGAAAAATACTGATTGGTCCTACATCACCTAATGATGCCAGACTTGACTTGGCTGTCCCTAGTACCAGTTCAGTACTAAACCTTTTATATCAGACTGACTTTTCAGCATTTTGATTAATAGTGATACTAAATTCTCTATGTTTATCCAATTGAGAGTCTTGAAAAAAAATTTTTAATTGAACATAAGACCCTTTTTCACTTTTGGGATAATTGCATCCACCACTATTTTGAAGGATACATGTGTTATTTGTTTCCCCTTCCCAAAAAATATGAAGACAAATTTAATATTAATTTAAAATATGATTGACAGTGAGTGTCCTAATTATTAGACACACGTGATGCAAGAATTTTAAACATTCCTTAATTTGAAAAGATACCAACACTTTGGATTTATGATAACTTGATTTAGAATTGTGACTCTATATCAGGATTGTGACTCTATATCAGGACCTTATTCTGCCTTGAAAATATTATAGCACAAAAATATTGGGATATTTACTCCATTGGAAAATAGGACTTTGGGGAATTGTGGAAACAATTGTATCTAATATATTTAAGGGATTTTACATATACAAGGATTGATAGGAAGAGATTTCAGTGTTTTAAATCACTGGTTTCACAACTTGTCATAACATTAGGGTGATTATTGAAATGAAAGAAAAAAATAAAAGCAAACTACCTTGATTGGTTTTACTTTGATAATGGCTCAAACAGGTGAATAGTATTTCGGGGAGGAGCAATTTTATATGCAGAGATATCCACAGGAAGGACAATGGGGAAATAATAAAAGCAGTGTTATGTTGTACACTTCACCTCTTCAGTGTGTGCATCATGCTGCATGTACACAAGAGATGGAATAATAGCATAATGTTACTTTCAAAAGGTTGAAAGCACTAAATCCTCTGTGTGTATGTGTATGTAGAACTGGTAGTTTAAGATACTGATCGTTTAAGATAAATCAAGGATAAGTAAGGGATGTGAGTTGTTAAGCTTTAAAAACTAAGAAAAAGTGGAGGATAGCAAAAGGCAAGACAAAAAGTGTAGATGACCAGTTTGATTACATGGCATGCCATAGCTGAAACTCAAAGTAAGCATTCCAGATGTTGGAAATGAAATTTTAATCCATCTAATCCAGTAACCTGGATAGGAATCCAACTTAAAACAGCCCTGATAAATATCTACCTAGTTTTTTCTTGAACACATTCAGCCAAGGAGAGCTTATCACTTGTCTATGTAATTGATTCCACTGTGGAATTGTTCTTATTGTTAGGAAATCTTTCCTAATGTTCAGTTGGAATCTGACTTCCTGTAACCAATACAACTTGCCTGGTCTAAACAATTATTCTCAGTAATCTATTTCAGATTCAATAGTCTTTATTATAGAATTATATTTGAAGTTCTCATTTCAAATCATCTGGATATTAAGTTCAGGCTTAGAAGCTCTGCTTTTGTTTTGGCCGCCTTTTAAAATAAAATAATCACATTTCAGGAGATGTAAATTTTGAGCATCTTATCTTTGAAATTCTTTCTTCAGAAAAGTTCACCTGACATCATTTTGTTTCTCCATTGGCAAAAAGGCCCCCCTCCCCCCGCAAAAAAGGTAAACGCAATAAAATCAGCCAATTGCATGGATTTACAAAATCTGGATGATCTTGAATCCTGAAATAAATGGGAGGCCATGGGCTGTCAGCTAAGAAGTGTCAGCTCGTGAGGCCCAGGAAGAGAACCTGTTATGCCATGATATTCCACCCTCTGGAATATTTTTCCTCTGAAGATCAGCCAGGACATGTCCCTAAAGACCTTCTGTAAGGCCTTAAAGACTTGGATCTGTGCTTGTCCCAAGTGAAGTACAGAGCTAATTTCTGGGTTATGTTTCATGGTTTTGGGCTTTGCATTTTTTCCCTGGGTGCTAGGGGTTTTATATTTTTTGTAATTTTTTAATCATTTTTAATACTGTTAGTCACCCAGAGTCACATATATGGGATCAGTGGCCGTATACAGCAAGTCCAGTAAATAAATAAATAAATAAATACAGTTATAGCATTCACTTTGCAACCATTGTTTCTGCTGTCCCAGTTTTTGGTGCAGAGAAGTGTCGCACTGTCTAGTTGACGCTCATTGTTGAATGCATGTGGAAATTGTGGTTGGTGAAAATAGGTCACTGTGATTAAATTAGGCTAGCTAGCACTTTAATCTACATTGACACCCACAAAAGCATTTGTACTAACCTACAAGATTGTAGCCAGTTTATAACTGTTTTATTTGTGAGAAAAAAGTTGTTTAATGGTATTTGAGATAAACATATAATGCCTAATTTGACTGTCTGATAATCTAAGGGCCATATTTAGTTCTTTATTTATCAGACTTAGAGGCATGGATCTCCGTATAGAAAATGGTTGTGACCATGGAACTGGAAATTTCCCTTTTAAGATTTTGGTGCTAAACCTAACAGTCAGGAGTATTTTGGACAATGTGCTTTTGGGTTTCCAGTTGTTTAAATAATAAATGGGCTCCAACACAGAAGGGCTGCGAATGAAAGCAACTTTTGTTAAAATTGTAGAAAAACATAAATCTTGAAGTCCCTGCATTGATTATCAGTAGCTTTTCAGGCCAATGCAAAATGCTTGGGAGTAAGGCAGGGAGGATTGGACACATTGTGTATTGAAGCAGCAGTTAAAAGTGGAGGGAAGGAAGGCACTGGGAGTTCTAGCCAATATCCAAGTTCACCAATAGATATATGATGGAGAGTGGCAGCGATTCCTTTGATGCCTTCTGAGTCTAGTCTCAACCAATGATTGCTTATTGACTTGTTGACAAAGGAATTAGAGAAAAAAAGGGCCCTTCAGCAAAGATTGGCCCAAGAATGACATCCCTTCAAGGCCTATATATCAAAAGGGAAAGAAAGTCTCCCAAAAAGTAGAGAAGGGAACTAGGGGATTAGCCATTTTGGATCTAATTCTCACTAACAGAGATGAAATGATAGACGGTGTTGAAGCCATAGGAACCCTGGGAGGAAGTGATCATGCAATATTAGAATTCAACATTATAGAAGCACAACCAATAGAACACAGACAAACTAGAGTCTTGGACTTCAAGAGAGCTAATTTCAATAAACTTAGAGAGGGCTTGGGAAGGATTCCATGGATGAGAATCCTCAAGGGGAAAACAACTCAAGAAGCTTGGGAAATTTTGAAAAATGAGATAATAAAAGCACAGTCTAGCACAATACCAACAAAGAGGAAAAACAACAGCTCTCAAAATAAACCAGCATGGCTGCATAAAGAACTCTCTGACAAATTGAAAGATAAAAAGGACAAGTATAGAAAGTGGAAAGAGGGGAACATAACTAAGTCAGAATATCAGCAAATAGCCCGAGCCTGCAAAGATGAAGTGAAGAAAGCCAAGGCTCAAAATGAACTAAGGCTTGCGACCAAAGTCAAAAATAACAAAAAAGCTTCTTTCAACATGTAAAAAACAAGAAAAAAGTGAAGGAAATGATTGGTCCATTAGTGGGTGGAAGTGGCAAGAAGGTGACAAGCAACAGGGAGAAAGCAGAACTATTTAACTCATTTTTTGCATCTGTCTTTACACAAAGGGAAAAAACAGACCAACCTATCAAAAATAGTGCCATAAAAAACAAAACAGAAACACAAGTTAAGATAGGCAAGAAAATGGTTAGTGAGCACCTGTCCAGCCTAGATGAGTTCAAATCGCCAGGACCAGATGGATTACACCCCAGAGTTCTCAAGGAACTGGCAGATGTGATATCTGAGCCACTGAACTATATTTTTCAAAGATCCTGGAACACAGGGGAACTACCAGAGGACTGGAAAAGAACTGATGTAGTTCCCATCCTCAAAAAAGGAAAAAAAAATGGATCAGGAAATTACAGACCTATCAGCCTGACCTCAATACCTGGGAAGATCCTGGAAAAGATAATCAAACAACGAATCAACGAACACCTAGAGGCAAACAAAGTCATTACTAAAAGCCAACATGGGTTTGTCAAAAATAGATCATGCCAGACAAATCTTATTGCATTCTTTGACCAAGTGACAAAATTAGTGGATCAGAGGAATGCTGTGGACATAATTTACTTGGACTTCAGTAAGGCATTTGATAAAGTAGATCACAACCTACTACTTGACAAGATAGAAAACTGTGGGGTAGACAGAACCACCACCAGATGGATCCGGAGCTGGCTGACCGGCCGTACTCAGCGAGTGGTCCTCAATGGAACTGCATCTATATGGAGGGAAGTGTGTAGTGGGGTGCCCCAGGGCTCTGTTCTGGGCCCAGTACTCTTCAACATCTTCATCAACGATTTGGATGAAGGGATAGATGGGGAACTCATCAAATTTGCAGACGACACCAAGCTGGCATGAATAGCCAACACTCCAGAAGACAGGCTTCAGATACAGAAGGATCTGGACAGACTTGAACACTGGGCACTAACTAACAAAATGAAATTCAATGGTGAAAAAAGCAAGGTTCTACATTTAGGCAAGAAAAACCAAATGCACAAGTACAGCATAGGTGGCACCATGCTCAATAGTAGTAACTGTGAGAGGGACCTCGGAATCCTAGTAGACATCACTTAAATATGAGCCAGCAGTGTGCGGCAGCTGCCAAAAAGGCCAACACAGTGCTAGGCTGCATTAACAGAGGGATAGAATCAAGATCACGCGAAGTATTAATACCACTCTTCAATGCCTTGGTAAGGCCACACTTGGAATACTGCATCCAGTTTTGGTCACCACGATGTAAAAAAGATGTTGAGACTCTAGAAAGAGTACAGAGAAGAGCACCAAAGATGATTAGGGGACTGGAGGCTAAAACATATAAGGAACGGTTGCTAGAATTGGGTATGTCTAGTTTAACGAAGAGAAGGACAAGGGGGGACATGATATCAGTATTCCAATATCTCAGGGGCTGCCATAAAGAAGAGGGAATTAAGCTATTTTCCAAAGCACCTGAAGGCAGGACAAGAAGCAACGGGTGGAAACTCATCAAGGAGAGAAGCAACCTAGAACTAAGGAGAAACTTCCTGACAGTGAGAACAATTAATCATTGGAACAGCTTGCCTCCAGAAGCAGTAAATGCTCCAACACTGGAAGTTTTTAAGAAGAGACTGGACAGCCATTTGTCCGAAATGGTGTAGGGTTTCCTGCCCGAGCAGGGGGTTGGACTAGATGATCTCCAAGGTCCCTTCCAACTTTACTACTATTATTATTATTATTAAAGGAAGCAGTGAACTTTCAAGTTTAAAAGACATTTTCTGATACCCCTTCTTGCAGTCTTCCTGGAACTTGAGCTATCATTTTGAAAAAGTTTCCTTAAGCCATTGTTTATCCAGTCTTTTGGCGATGTTTTTTTTTTTGACTATTTGCAGATATTTTGATTATTCGAAATGTGTCTAGACCAATGTCCCCAAGATGCTTTTTTCATGAGGTAACTGGACTTTCTTGTTTTTCTTTGAAGACGTTTCGCTTCTCATCCAAGAAGCTTCTTCAGCTCTGACTTGCAGACACCTGGTCATTGGATGAGAGGCAAAACATCTTCAAAGATGAACAAGAAAGTCCAGTTGCCTCATGAAAAAAGCATCTTTGGGATAACTATGACCTGGACGACTGAGAATCTCCATAGACGTCTAGACCAATGGTTCTCAATCTGTGGTCCGCAGATGTCACCACGGGGTCTGCAAAGATTGAAGAAATGTTCTAATTTAAATCTTGAGTTAAGTTTTGAGGATCTGAGGCCACGGTTTGTGGCCACAAAAGGTATTTAAAGGGGGTCCACTGGTTTGGACATAATGTTACATTATGGATTTGATGTAAATCTAATATTATATTGGTTAAAGGTGGTGTTTTTCGGACTTGTGAATCAGCTACAAAAAATTATGTGCCCATTGGTTTGCATTACATCAGACTTAGTAAAATGCTAATTTCATCTTTTTATTTTACAGCAGTCCATGAAAAGAAGAGGAAGCAAAGACTTGCAGAAATCAGAAAAAAAGCAGCAGACTCCCACTGAGGTGATTTCAAATACTTATTTTTCTTCCTAGTACAGTGCAATAAACTATGTGTTCCTAACTGACAGCTAGGGAAAGATTCAGGTTTTCAACAGGGGGAAAATTGTTGTTATTTTTGTGACATTCATGGTCTATATTGACTTCATTAATTCTGTTTCTCTATCATACCTACATTTATTTCATTCTTTGGAGATACAAATCTGAATTTGTTATTTAAATTACAGAGATTGTAACTTCTTGCATTTAAAATGAATAATTTGAGTGTCTGAAATAGTTACATAGGAAAGAGAAAAACGGCATGATTTTATCTTCTGGAAAAAATATCCTACTTGTTTATTTGCTATTATTAGATAATAGTGCCTTTCTCTCAAGGATCATAATTAAGATATCAAAATTTCAGTTACTTTACATAACTGCTTCCATTATCCTATATTTTAGATAAATTATAATGTATAAATCATATAAGTAACAAACATGATTTTTAATATAAAAAGATATATCTCTCTTTCTGTGTGTGCATGTGTATGTGTATGTACGTGCATATATATATTTCTTTGTTTGAAGTGTAACATCTGTTATACGTTTCCAATATTGTTTAGCATTATTAAATGCTGTTGAATAGGCTTTGGGATTTTTAACTGAGAATATATCATGAGGCTGATCTTGAATGTCTAATCTTGAGGCAGATTTGTTGGAAATATGAATCAGATGAATTTTGCCTCTGCTAAAACCCATGGAAAAACTCAGAATGGGTTTTTGGAACCTCTGTTATTGTAAATATCAGTGGTTTTCTTTTTTAACTGCCAAATAAGGTTGTTAATTATATATAAAGTAACTGCTGATTTTCTCCCCTTTTATAAGGAGGATAATGAAGATCTGAAATGCCAATTGCAGTTTGTCAAAGAAGAAGCAGCTCTAATGAGGAAAAAGTTGGCCAAAATAGACAAGGAAAAGGATAGATTTGAACATGACCTACAAAAATATAGGTCGTTATATGGTGACTTAGATAGTCCTTTACCAAAGGGGGAAGCTGGAGGCCCGCCTACCACAAGAGAAGCCGAACTGAAACTTCGTCTGAGGTTAGTAGAGGAAGAAGCCAATATCCTGGGAAGGAAAATAGTGGAACTGGAAGTAGAAAACAGAGGGCTGAAGGCAGAACTTGATGACTTAAGAGGAGATGATTTCTCAGGGGCAGCCAATCCCCTAATGGGGGAACAGAATGAATCTCTCTCAGAGTTACGGCAGCATCTGCAGTTAGTTGAGGATGAAACAGAACTATTGAGAAGAAATCTTGCTGATGTAGAAGAGCAAAATAAGCGCATCACAGCAGAGTTGAACAAATACAAATACAAGACTCACGATACTTCAAGGCATCATGACAGTGCCAAGACAGAGGCTTTGCAAGAAGAGCTCAAAGCCGCCCGCCTGCAGATCAACGAACTCAGTGGTAAAGTTATGCAACTTCAGTATGAGAACAGAGTCTTGATGTCCAACATGCAGCGCTATGATCTGGCCTCACATCTGGGGATCCGAGGCAGCCCCAGGGACAGCGATGCTGAAAGTGATGCAGGGAAAAAAGAAAGCGATGATGATTCACGTCCCCCCCATCGCAAAAGAGAAGGGCCTATTGGTGGGGAAAGTGACTCGGAGGAGGTCCGAAACATCCGCTGCTTGACCCCTACGAGGTCCTTCTATCCAACACCTACAGGATGGCAAAAAAGCTTCACAGACCGTCAGCAGATGAAGGATATTCGCTGTGAGGCAGAACGCTTGGGCAAGACGATAGACCGCCTGATTTCAGACACAAGCACTATCATAACTGAAGCAAGAAGTTATGTGGCCAATGGAGATCTGTTTGGACTTATGGATGATGAGGACGATGGGAGTAGGATACGGGAACACGAACTTCTTTATCGGATCAATGCCCAGATGAAGGCCTTCAGGAAAGAGCTCCAAGCTTTTATCGACAGACTCGAAGTTCCAAAATCTTCGGATGAACGAAGTACAGACGAACCTTTGTCAGTGAGTCAGGTAGATTTTTACTTTGTAAGCCATCTAGTTTTTAAACATATTCTGCCTGAGATGTTGCAGGAACATACGACAGTGGTTTTCTTTTCACCCTTGGCAGAACAATGGCAGAAGGAGCAGCTGAATGGAAGTCTCTGTGGCTTAACAGAAAAGGCTAAGCAGCAGTTTGAGCCTAATTCTAATTTCTTAGAGCAGTATCAAATTGGTATCACGGTTTGGCATATTGAGTACCTGCCAAGACCCATGGTTTCATTATGGATCCATTAGCAAAAGCTCTCTGGCTTGTACTGTTGGGTCTCTTCACTTTTGCCACAGTTCACTTGTTTTTCATCTCTTCTTCAGGGTGGACAAATGATGGTTATAAGAACAGGAACAGCTGCTTTCCAGCAGTCACTCTTAATGACAGGAGGAAGAGAAGGGGGAGGAGGGAAGAGAAGGGGGAGGTACAATTATGGATATGGAAGCTAAAAATATTGCGGGGGGGAGGAGTGGATAGGACTGAAATAGCCTTGCCTTTGGGCCTTCCAAAATGTGTAGCTATGCTAAGCCTGCAGAAGCAAAACGTAATAAAAGGAAAATAAGCACTGAAAGCCATTAAGAAGGAAGGACCTCTTGCATAAATTTTTCATGGGAATAATAATGTTAAACTACTGATGTACTTGATAAGAGGACTCAGCTAAAAATATGCTGAGAGAATGTATCTTTGGGCAAAGCTGCTTCTTCAGGTCTTGTTCAGTTCCAGAATATGACCTCTGTTAGGATAAAAATCGTTGGAGGTTGAGAGAATCATTGCACAATAAAATCAAGGAAATAACATAGCCCATGAACATCAAGGAACAACTTCATATTTGTGCTTGTTTAACATTTTGCAACCCCTTTTCCTGTAGGAATGCGAGGTGGTTGTAAATTTTAAAGATAACCACTGCTTTGAAATTTTTAAAATAGGAAGCTTTATACATTTTAAAGAAATAAATGTTGCAGTGGAGACCAGCAGATTTTTTTTTTAGATAGAAATTGCAGGATTTGCATAATGAACCAAAAAGGTTTGTTAAATTGAAAACCATTAGAACTGTTGAATTGATTTTAAACAAACAAACAAACAAACAGCCCAAATATTGCCTGATTGTAGTATTCTGCAGTGTGGTGAAATTTGGCACTGTCATGAGAATTTGATTATTTTTTAGGATTTATTTGTATTTTTAGTCTAAAGGAATTGCAAACATTCATTCATTTATTTATGACTTTTTGCCAGAAGCTAGAATGATAGCCTAGATCAGGGGTAGGCAACCTCGGCTCTTTTATGACTCATGGCTGACTCAGGAATTCTGGGAGTTGAAGTCCATGAGTCATAAAAGAGCCGAGGTTGCCTACTCCTGGCCTAGATGTTTTTAAAATAAATTCTAGGCAGTGTAATGGAGGAAAGTCCTACCAATAACCACCAAGTTTAGACGTAATATATTGGATGGCAAAGAGAATGAGGAAGGAGACTAGGATTCAGGCTATATAAAACCGTTAGTCTTTATTTCATTATTTTAATAGTCATCAACCATTATTTACATATAAAGCATTTGTGTATAATGGAAGAATGGACCTAAGTGTATTTCTGGTATGGGAAGAAACAAGCCTCCATTTTGACAGCCTTTCTCTCTCATAAATAGTAGAATACTATGGGATCTAGCAATTTCCACAAGGTGAAGGACAATGGTCAAAGTCCTCCCCTTTGTATATGGTGTGATATAAATACATGTACAAAAGCGACAATGGTTTGATAACCATTTTGACTTTTGACCCGCACATCCTCCATCCTGGAACTCTCTATATTATATATATAATTAAATTATATAATCTGAAACATATTTTTTCTCTTGAAATCTTGGATTTTTGGGGGGGTGAGATTAACGCAATATTATCTTGTTTTTGTATTTACTTTCCCAGATGTTCCAGCCTATCATTTTACTTATTCTCATCCTTGTCTTATTTTCATCCCTTTCTTATGCAACAATATTTAAACTTGTCTTTCTTTTCACACTGTTTTTTGTGCTGTAGATCTTTTCATCATTTTATCATTCATTGTAGCATTATCAGTTTATTTTATTTTGTCCATCCTCCCAAGATAAAAAGTGCAGAAGTTGTAGTTTCTGTAGCAATCACTGCTGTAAAAACACTGAAGACTTATTTGTTTGAAAACAATGGGAACAACCCTTACCTTCCAAAATGTGGATCATAAAAGAAGTAAAAAAGAAATATTCCCACCACTGAATCTGACTTCTGCTTACCAGAAAAGGTAGGAATATGAAAAGCAGAACCTTACATTTTAATATTTGTTTTCTTTTAAGTAATGCTTAGATAAAATGTGTTGAAAGTCTTACTTTTTTTTACAGAACTGAAAATCAATGCTAGAATAGAAATATTCCCATAAAGGGGAATATTTGTAGCTCAGGGTTGAAATGAGGGATCCTTGCTGCTCACTGAGCTTGGCTGTTTTCTTGCAAATGTTTTATTACCCAAACTAGTACTAACATTAGTGCCAGTAAGGAGTGCTAGTAACATCAACAGTGCTAGTAAAGAGCTTATATTCTAGTGCAGGGATAGACAACGGGCTGGCTCAGGAATTCTGGGAGTTGAAGTCCATGAGTCATAAAAGAGCCAAGGTTGCCTATCTCTGTTCTAGTGACTTGCTCTGACTCAAGCAGCCATTTCAGGTGTAAAGTCAACCCAAGGGGTAATTTAAATTGCTTGCCTTCTATTGTTGGCATGGAATGGTTGAGATGTGAGGCATGATGAAGATAGAGGTTCCTCTGCGTTCTAGTATCAAAGACCTGACAAAGCTTTTCTACTTAATTTAAAATAGAATGAACAGTAAGCAACAGAATACTGTATTAATACATACAAATAATCAAACGGAAGGCTATATCAGGGAATCTTTCTGTGGTGACAAAGTACATTAGAAGCCAGTTCTAAAGCTAACCTCATGTAACTCTTAAAATAAATCAGGATGCTGGATTAGAAGTCAGTAGCAGAGACTTATTAAGAATTTTGTGGTTTACGCTAATGTGTGTATTTTAAAACTCTAATTTTTTTATTTACAATATGGAATTATATTTGAAAACAAATGTTCTAAAACATATTGAGATTAAAGAAATTTTGTTTTTTTATGTCCTAATTGAATTGTTTAGAGCTGGTAGAGGGCAACTGTTGGGGACTTAAAATATGGTTCTTTCATGGTCAGCGTTACCTCTTACTTTTAAATAATCCCTCTTGAAAATGATAATGAGATGGTATACCCTCTATTCTAGCAGTAAATATAATTTATGCACATAAGTATTAATATATTTTGCAAGTTTAATAAGCTCAGTGATATTTGATGTTCTCCATTTTGTATATATAAAATACGAAGGAACACTAACAGTGTGACATTACTTTTGAAAATGATATAAAGTAGATTTAAGTATAAAACAATATATTCTGAATATGAAGTTAAAATAATATATATTTACAGGAATTTATTGAAAGATACTTTGAAATCCTTCTCTGCATGTCCAGATTCCATGCAGATTAGCTGCTGAGACAATATTTGATTCCCCCCCCTTTTTTTTGTAGAGCGTTTCAGAGTTCATACAATAGGATTAGATGAGATTTGATGGACAAACTGGTAACTTAACCTTTCTTTGAAGGTCTTGTCCTTTCCAGAACTTTCCATGCCTTTCTTACTATTTTATGTTTGAATTGAAATGTTTCTGAAGGGATTCTTCACATACTAAAAGGTAGCTGTAGTTTATTTCAATTTTAATCTAATTATCCTTTTAAAGAAGGGTAGAATATTTTCAAAACGAAATTGACAGAAAAATAATTTTGTTCTCTCTTATTGTCTATAACGGTTTAAGGGACTGTTTTGTTTGTTTTGTTTTTAAAAGAATTTTATAATGTATATTCAAAACAGACATAGCTGTGATTGGGATGCTGCAAATCCTACTCTACCACAGCCTTCTAAAATCTATAAGAGTTATCTTATTCATCAGTGATTGTTGATTGCTGTTATAATATCTATCTCGTTTATAACAAATTGCCTGATACTTAACAATTGCCCTCTATTGCAGAAAATGAGAAATAAACTAAACTGAACATTTAATTTTATATGGCATTTTTTTCAAAGAAATTGTTTTAAAGGAAAGAGGAAAATGATAGATCCTTCCATTTCTTGAGGTGTATATTACCAGCTTTAAAACAATCTAGGAATTTACAATCATAAAAATATGAAAAGCAACTAATGTGACATTCCAAAGTCTTGACTAAAAGGAATCCAGATAATATTTTTCATCAAGGATACTCTACAACTAATACCCTTATATGTTCTTTAAAACTTCTAAAATCTACTCTAAAATAGAAAGATATTAGTCTAAGATTGTCTAATGAGAAGACTGGAGATACTTGTGTCTTCTGAAGTGTATGGTAAATCCCCCCAAAGCATTTACCATCTCTGGAATCAATTACCGAAACGTTCTCTAGTTGCCCAAGGAATTGAATAGGTATGGCTTCAGCCTACAGATAGATGAGTTCAGAAGAGAAAAAAATTTCATACAATTACACATCCTCACATTTATACATCTAAGAGGATTCTTTAGGCAATGGTATTTTGTGTGTGGGCTCTGGTTGTATGTATAGAAATGCATGAAACTAGCATTCCTAAGCTGCAGTTGAAGAAGACATTGTATGAGAAAAGAGTGATAAAAAGGCTGAGATTCTTCACAGAATTTATTCAGTATAATTTGAAACTGTCCACTCTGAGCATTTTGGATGACATCAGTGATCTATTCACATATATAAATAGTCAAATTTTAGTACCAGGAAATCCATAAAACTGTATCCTTTGGAAAATCAAATATGGACAAACCATATTTTGTTATCCCATTGAAATTCTCTGTGCAGTGTCTAAGTTTCTAAGAGGCTATTGAGGTGAAGGAAGTTTTGTTGGACATAAAGGTTTAGTAGATGCTTTTCAGACTTTATTCCAGCACTGATATTGTAGGTTCAAAATCTAGCCTGTGTTTTAGAATTACATTTCTTATTCTCTGAAAATAATGCCTGATATATTTGGCTTTATAGCATTTTCAGTAGATGTGTCACAAATATCAATGATTTCAAACTTTCTTATCTAACTTTCCTGGGATTTTTTTGGACTTGTAAGATCAATTTTTATTTTATTTTATTTTATTTTGGCTTTTTTTAAAAAAAAATTCTTCTTTCCAGTGTAACCAGAAGACAAAGGAGAGTAATTGATGAATATCTTTTGAAAATAAGGCTGTGTATATAGCACGGTACAACAACCTACTGCATTTCTCAGCTTCAGTATAGTGTGACTTGCTATATCAGAATCACTGCTCACCAGAAATACAAAGTTTTTACCAAGAGAAGAAAAGAAAAGCAAGGTTACAAATTGAAAGAAATCCATGGGAAGGAAAGCTCATGCTTTTGAGAGTTGGAAAATGTCCAGAAGTTCTCAGAAGTGAGAATAATGTGAGTGAACGGGATATTTCATTGATGGTAATCCAAGATTCAAGTTGTATTATGGGTGTGTGTTGTGCATTTATTTCCCATATGCAATAAGAGAGACATACACAAATATGAAAATATTATTATTTTTATTATTATTTTATTATTATTATTATTTGCCTTTTGAATAAAAATGAAGCACAAAGAATAGCAATAAGAATAGATTTTTTATTGCACTTTTCCCTTTGAAGAAATTGAAAGGCGCATAAAGATACCCAGCCTTAAAAACTCATGGGCAAATGCAGAATTCTTAGAAATATAGAATTGAAAAGAACCTCAGAGTCATATAGTCCAATCTCTTGCTTGGTATACAATCTACCAGGGAATTTCTGACAGATTACCATCCAGCCTCTGTTTCAAGACCTCTAGTAAAAGAGAATACACCATTTCATGTAACAGCCAGTTCTGTTGTTTGACAACTTGTAGAATTAAGTGTCCAACCAATGATTGATTTCTTAGACATTTAACTCACTAGTTTTGGCCTGTCCTTTTCTATATAACAGCCTTTAAGATCTTTGAAGACTGCTGTCATATCTTCCCCTCAGTCATGTTTTTAATAAGCAAAACATACCATAACTATTACACATAGGTCTTGGTTTCCAGGCTCCTAACATGCTCCAATTTGTTGTGGCCCAGTTCCAGAACTGCCAGAATGGGGCATAGTATTCCAAATAGGGTCTGAATGGAGCACAGTAGAGTGGAACTATGATTTCCCATGATCTGTATTCTTAGTGCACTCCAGGTAACATTTACCTTTTTAGTAGCTACATAGCATAACTTTCATTTTTTTTTTTTTTGGATCTTAATATAACACACTGTACCACACATTCAAAAAGATAGAAGATTTAGACACCAAATACATGTCAGGTTCAATGTGCTAACATCAATGCCTACAGGCACCTTTTAGGAGATCTTTGTGAGATAAGAGGGGGGGAGAGGACTTGAAGTGCCTCTGTGGTCACAAGTGTGCCGAATTGATCACAGGAGCACTGCCACAATTTGGGGAACTGGCATCCATTTATCATTGCCATAACTTCACATGCTTACTGAATAAACAAGTCGAGGACTATTAGTATTCAAAGGACTTACAGTTCAGAACCATGGAGAGCAAACTTACACTTATGTGCACAATTTATCCTAAGATTAGTTTATTTATTTTTAAATTGTTGAAAAGAAGGCATATCATAACCTCTCTACAGCTTCTGAATGGAAGACTGTACTACCCTGATGTTCAGTCCAATATGGAGATACTAGTTCTCTTTTATTTTCAGAGCTGCTGACAGTGTCATTTGGACCATGTTACTTATAGGATTCTAGAACTTTTCACATTAGTCTGCATCAGAGAAGGTCTTTCTGCTAAAGATTAATTGCTAGTGTTAACATATATCCTACTGTGTTTAAAACTTCATGCTGATAGAACAGAGCAGTAATAAAATCATTAAACAATATAGTTCACTCTGTAACCTTGGAAAAACACTTTTTAATGCACATTGGCTGTATATACAAACAAGGCCATTTAAAACTATAAGAAGGCTTTGGGATAGTTTATACCTTCCTTGCATACCATGCACTTTTTTACATTGTATTTATTTTTATCTTAACGTAAATGTATAATTTATTTGGTAAAAGCATAATATTTATTTGCTGTAGGGTTGGTCAGCAATGCTGATAATTGTTCTAGTGCTGTTACATCAGTGTTTCTGAAGGGTATTTATTTATCTTTTTCACTCAGGTGACCACATTTGCACGGAAGTTTCTTAAAGTGGCCAAATGGGAATAAGCTTCTGGACTACTATCAAAATACCTGCTATGAGAAGAATAACTCTGAAGGAACTCCCTTGAACTTTGGCTGAGGGATCTCAGTGAAGCTAGGTTTATTTTCCATGACCACAATCACTTCTATGCAAGTGCACATTGGTCAATAACCTCACTTTTTGACATGCTGGAGAAATGATGTTGATTCTTAGGTCACCCTTCCAGTCTTCAGTGTTTTTATCAATGAGAGAAGGATACCCCTCCCATCACGCATATAGATAGATAGATAGATAGATAGATAGATAGATAGATAGATAGATAGATAGATAGATAGATAGATAGATAGATAGATAGATATAGCTCATGCATGGTAAATTTTCCTTTAAATGACATGCTATGGTTCCTCATCTCCATACATTTTTTTAAAAAATTAAATACTGTATAATTCTGTACATTCTGACTTTTCCCACAAGCAGCAGGAAGACATGCTGTGTGCATGATCATATGTTTATAGGTGCATGTGTTGGAATAGGAAGTATTACTAGTCTGTATTTAGATGACACAAAATTAATACTACTGTTGATGCTGAAATTAGACATGCCTATTTGTAGGCAAACATATACAAACAAAACCTTTTGTGGTTTATTTTATTTGAAGATATATAGCTCTGGCAACAGGTATTTTCAAAATACCTTTTACAGGTTTCACAGGTCCACTATTTGATATAAAAAAATGAACGCGTGCATTTTTGTAATTGTAACAACAGAGAAAAGGCGTTCATATAAAATGTACTACTTAGCTCAGTGGATTGATTTCTTATTTATGCTTAATACTCTTTCCCTCTTCTTTACACTGCTAGGTCAAAGTGAGCTGTGAATATTTTTCTGACTTCACTGATCTACCACTTATAACTGCATTTACCTTTTTCAGTGCACAGACATTTGTAAAGCCCATCATCTCTCTTAACATTCTGCCACTCATGGTAATCCAGAGACTGGTTTTCAGTGGAATTACTATCCAGCAACACTGTTGAGCAGAGAAGGAAGAACCAGGCCCATGTCTGTACAACATCTTAGGGCATAAATAAATATTTTTAAGAAAATTCAGGCCTTCTGATAACACTTGCCTTGTGTCGTGACATGTTGGTGTCCCTGCCAAGTATACTCAGTGATACGGGGATGCTGATGTGAAGGAAAATGAACCATGTGACAGAGTGGGATGGGATGGGGATTTAATAGATAAATACTATTTTGTAGGGACGACTTCATGCCTTATGAAGTTTTTTTCTGTGTTTAAACAGTTTTCTTTTTAAATAACCTAAAAGTAATGTCTTTTAAAGTGGTGTCCAAGAATATACAGTGACTTACCCTTACCTGCTGATGTCCAGGAGTATGTTGTAATTTCTGTAATTCCCAATTAGCACAGCCTTGTACTGAAGTCCAAAATATTTGGAAATTATCAGATAGAAGGCTGGTGTATATAGTTAATAAAAAAGTTCCAAAGGTGTCAAAGGTATACCCATGGATTTGATGCCATTTTTCTCCCCTTGTCTTATTGATCAAGAGCTATCAGGAGATAAGGTTAATCTATTTTGAACAAAAGCAAAATAGTAAGCGCTCAGTGGAACACAGTTCTGTATTCATCCATGTGAATCTGTTTTTATTTTTGCTTTTTAAGTGACACTGGACTTCTGGTGGTCAGATTAATCATATACGTTCTTCTCATTGAAATGCTTTTAGTAATTGGGTAGCTTTGCTTTTGAATTGTGCCTAGTATCCAGCGTAGATATGTTTCAGGTGCTTAGAATCCAGACTGATTATTAGCTATCGCCTGTCTCTATGTGAGTGATTGTTTTAATACAGTATGTGTATAGTCTGATTGAGTTTCTCTTCCAACAGTCTAAATGAAATAACAAATCCTATTAAGATGCCTGGCTAAGTGTCATGAAATGGGCCCCCTTCCACCTTTGAATTTTCATCCCCTTGGAATTTCATAGGAGGAAGGAGCAGACAGCATTCAACTAGCCTTTTTAAAATGTTCCTCCACAACAGCGGTTCTCAACGTTTGCGTGACGGCGACCCCTGTCACACAAACGTTATGCGCATGCGCGGCGCGGCACGCAGGGGGCGGGGCCCCATGTGCGGCGCACATGCACGGCACCCCCCATGCGCGGCGCGCATGCGTGGCGGCGCCCCCCGGAGGTGCGGCGCCGCCCCCGGAGGGGAGAAAATGGCGGATCGCCGCCTTTGGCGACCCCCAAAAAGTGGTCGATCGACCCCAAATGGGGTCGCGACCCATAGGTTGAGAACCGCTGCTCCACAAGAAGACAAGAGAACAGCCTGTGTGTATTAAATAATCCATTTCATGCCAACAAAAGCTAAATTCTGCAACCTGTGAACTTGCACACGCTCTAAGCAAATTTGTTTATACAGGTAGTCCTCAACCTACGACCACAGTTGAGCCCAACATTTCCATTATTAAGTACGAGTGCAGTACTGCAGGCCACTTTAGCTGACTGTGTTCAGCAGGTCAGCGGTTCAAATCTCACCGGCTCAAGGTTGACTCAGCCTTCCATCCTTCCGGGGTAGGTAAAATGAGGACCCAGATTGTTGGGGGCAATGTAAATATATATATACATTGCTTACTGGTGTACACCGCTTAGAGAGTGCTTGTACTTAAAGCGGTATATAAGTCTCATAAATAAATAAATAAGTGAATTTTGCCCCATTTTACAGCCTTTCTCGCCATAGATGTTAAGTGAATCATTGTAGCTGCTAAGTTAATAACAAGGTTGTTAAGGGAATCTGGCTTCCATGTTGACTTTGCTTGTCAGAAGGTCACAAGAGATGGGACACTGTAACTGTCATAAAATACATGCCAGCTGACAATGTCCAAATTCTGATCATGTCACCGACCACAGGGATGCTGCAGTGGTCGTAAATGTGAAAAACAGTCATAAGTGACTTTTTCAGTGCCATTGTAACTTCAAACAATCACTAAACGAATGGTTTTAAGTCAAGAACTACCCATGTTTCATATTTTATTTTGTTTCTGCTATTCATGGGAAGGAGAAGAATGGGGCATTGTATTCTAATCATTATACGTACTATTCCATCTTGCGTTCTTATAAACGTTACAAATTTTTATTAATGCTTCCTTGCAATTCCAATGCTAACAGTCTCCTCCAAATGATTAGAAACTTTGCTTTCTTTTATTTAAAGAAAAACAAGAATTTTAAGATGCTGACTTTTGTATACCTGGCTAGTTTTTGCAGTCACATGGTACAATCAAAGGGTTGCTTCACCACAGCAGATTAAGCCATCATATATTTGGCTTGCTTTAGGGTGTTGAATGGAGGGGGTGGAATTCATGATTGGTGGTGATGAGATCATCATAAAAATGAGAAAAATTGTGATACGTCAGTGAATGGACATAATAGAAATAAGAATGGTTTGTAAAGATAGAAAGTTTGGAGTGCTATAATGATTTGTTAAGAAAAAATACTTATCACTTGTTTTAACTTGGTTACTGTTTCTTACTCCTTTTTTGAACTTTTAGCCATACTGTTTACCCTGAAACAGAACTTTGTGATGGGTATACATGGCTGATGTCTCAGTAATTAAAAGGGATATACAAATCACAAACCAAGAGAGTGACCTGCATAATGTTTCTATAATGGATTTACAAAAGAGACTTTTGTTAAAGCTCTGAAGAATTTTGTGAGAAGAAAAGACAAAGACAAAGTGAAAATAATTCAAGTCTTAGGGCATTGTTTGAATGTCAAGATTGTTAAAAGGAAGGAATATAAATTTGGTTTAGTTGATCAAGGTTAAAATAGTTAAGCTGTTATCACTGAAAACCTTTAATGGATCTTTGCTGATCAGGACTAAAATGCTAAGGATTTTAAGGATTTGTTTAGAGATAAAGAAAGGGATATGAGAAGAAAAGATAATTAGTTGTATTTTAAGAGAAGGTGATAAGTTACCAAAATAGTTTATATTTGTGTTGAAGGGAAAATAATTTCTTTTGTTTTTCTTTACAGTTTCGTCATTTTTTGTTTTCTATTAGAGCAGTGGTTCTCAACCTTTTTAATGCCGTGACCCCCAACCGGTCGTAAGTCGAGGACTACTCAACTGGTCGTAAGTTGAGGACTACTCAACTGGTGCAGCACCGTTTGCAGAATGGGACTTTTGGCGGGCTCAGCAGGGCAGAGACAGCCTGGACAATTCCTATTGGCTTTTGAAAGCCAATAGAATTAGACTCTATTCAAGAGAATCTATTCTATTGGCTTTCAAAAGACAATAGAATAAAAGGGAGTAGCACATCTAAGGAAAAGGGGAAAAAATGGCGGACTGCGTTGTTTGGCAACCCCCGTGAAATGGTCGTTCAACCCCAAATGGGGTCCTGACCCACAGGTTGAGAACCACTGTATTAGAGGTTAACACTATCTGAACTAAAGTTGCAGAAATGTGCTACCAGTTCTGTAACTTATTTTTAAAGCATCTGTTGCATTCCCCCCAAAGATAAGCAGGGCACCCACTTATTTAAGTTCCACAAGGCTTTTATGATCTGGCTCTGCTCTTAAGCGTAAGGCTAATGTGTTAATGGAACCTCCGTCATCTTTTTGATTATTATGTCTGGGCTGTTAATGCTTTGTAGTTATGTTTTTAATGGCATGCTGGATGGTGAAAGCCCTCCATCCTTTAATGTTTAAAAGTGTATGACTTGCACTGTAATAAATAATAGAAACGGGTGCCCACTGGCGCCTGTGGTGAGGTAGCCATGCCTGCCTAAGGCAGAGTAGAGTTGAGTTTCTCTATTCTTTTTTCTTCTCTTAAAAAGATTTTAAATATCTAAAGACATTATAGTGCACATGTTGAAATCTCAACATTGGGGCTAGCAACAAAGCAGCAATATTTTTGCAAAGATGTACGGTTGCGATGTTCACCCTGTTTTTGCTGGTAGCTGTATTAAAATTTGCAGAGGGTTTAAGATGCCAACTTAACTCTTTTCCTGTCAAAAAAAGACAAACATGAAAAATCATACTCTGAAAATGAGACGTTTGCTTTCAATTCTTATGTGGTTGTGGAGCGGTCCTAGTAGAAATAAGGCTAGATTTATTGGTTGCCCCCTTTTCTCTTATTAAAGAAAGAAAGAAAAGTATTTCACATGCTTATTATTCCAAGGGATGGAGGTGAGTGTCTGTCTCAGCCATACCACAGTCAAAAGCATATCTTGAACTTAAAAGGGAAAGAGGGCAAATTATCACACTAACAAGAATGATAAAGACCACATCAATAGCAGAAAGACTAATAATCATGACAGCCCCCAAACCCATAATATCACAGATTATTTAAACTGTGTCCATCTAATACCCTGGTTAGTTTGCTAAGTGGAATACAAATCACAAATGTAATTATTTGTGGTTCTATACAGTGTACATACCCAGAAAGCTGAAGTAACAAGTTAGTAATGGGTAAGTAAATTAATTCACTATAAAATAAATAACATAAATTACATTTTAGAAATACATGTTGTAACAGTCCATTTGACAAATATGCAGAAGAAACAAAGGAAATGAATGCTAAGATGGATTTTGTGAGGGATATGAATGGTTCAAAAATGTGAAAAATATGTGACATCTAGTCCAATCCATGTTGTTTTCCGGAAGTGCCATTAAGGTCGGGTGAACTTGTGCTGTAGTTCACACAAAAAGGGAAACTCATTTTCAAAATGCAGGTAAGTGGGGGTAATAGATTGCTTCCCCTTCTTTTGAACATAGCTCAGATGGATTCTGTATCTGAACCAGGGGTGTATATGTTTATTTACCTCATTATTAGCAACAAATATCTAAAATGATTCAAGAAGAATTTTATCAATTTACTCTGATAATAAGTACTTGTCGATGTTCATTTTAGGGATGGTGACAGGCTGTGGTGGGGATAGAATCTGTAAACAGCCTGTTGTTATCAAACAGTGACAAATAAAGGGTTTACACCCATACACAGGTTCTGAGCTCATCTTTTCCCAACAAACTCTAGGATTATCCCTTAAACATGTAGTATGCGATAGATTGACTGACACATATTCCTTTTGAAAATTTTACTCAGCTTTTTCAAAATCTTTAGCCTTTATAATGTTTATAACATTATTTGTATATTCTTTATAACCTATCTTCTAGTAGAATATACCCCTAAATACTATAAAGCTATCAAAATTCCCTCAGATCTATATAATGTTAATTTATGTCTTTTACATTTTCCTACCTTTTTGTCTTAACCCTATTTTAATTGTTGTTCCTAAAGTGCACAGCATTTCTGCAACACTTCTATCCATTTCAGCTAGACCTGACCCCAAATCTCTTGCAGATGTTGCACTTTATAACCTAGGGTTAGTTCCATTGATGGTTTTTTGCCTCTCATCTTTTGAGGTGATCTTGCCTTTAAGAGTCTTTAAGAAGTTAAAGTGATAGGTACACTTTTATCATCTGTGGAGCTGGGTCAAGACACCATGGCTCAAGTGTACAAGTTCCACCAATTGAATATTACATGAAGTTTTTCAAGGTATGTGAAGGACAGGTTCCCCAAAAAATGGGTGGAGGCAGGCAACACGTACTGCTGTTCCCAATATTGGTTCCAAATACTCTGGATAAGCCCTGAGAACCACAAAAGGAATGCTAATGGATAACATGCAATGTATTTATTAGGTTTCTATAGCTGCCCATGTTAGCAAGTAATCTTCAAACTGCTTTTTGCTCTCTTAATTGATCTCATCCAGTATCCAGCATCCTGCCTTGATTCTTTTTCCCTTGCGCTGTTGCAAATCAAATTAGCAACTTTCTAGAGGTTGGAAGAGGATATGGTTGGAACCTGAGCAGGAACATTCCAGCTTGTAACACTTCCAGGTACCAAATTGTAGACATTGTTGCGGCTGTCAGTAAGAAGTAGGATAGCTGATGCAGTAAACAGTCTGCTTTCTCCCACAAAAGGGAAAAAAAACTGAAAAAAAAATCCCTTGCCACAGACTTTTGAACAAATTCAACAACCATGGGATAAAAGGGCAAGTGGTCCCTTGGATATAAATCTAAGAATAGAAAGAAAGGGTAAGAATGAATAGCTTTCAAATTAGGGAGGTTCCAGTGAAATTCCCAGAAATCGATGCTGGGACCAATTTTTTTTGTAATACAATTTATGTTTTATAATAGTTGTAATATTATGATAGCCAAAAGATCAGTAATGGAAATGAATAATTGTTTTACAAAAAACAGTTTTAGTATTACATAAATATATGTTTGTTTAAAACATTGCTAGTGCCTCCCTCGTTCTTAACCATTAACACTTTGAAATTGACGTTATGCATGCAGTAGACCAAGGGTCCCCAACCCCTAGTCCATGGACTGGCACCGGGCCACAGCATGCCAGAAATTGGTCTACGCAAACAAGCAAAGCCCCATCTGCGGGATGCCAGCAGTACATGAAACCACGCCTGCTCCAGTCTGCAGAAAAATTATCCACAGCACTGGTCCCTGGTGCTCATAAGGTTGGGGACCTCTGCAGTAGACAATGTCACAAAATTTAACATCTGATTGTCTCTACAAAAATGAAGGACTGTATGCGTTTCCATAAAATGGAGGTTAATAACCCATGCCTTCCTGTAGGCTTGCTAGCACATAGATTAGATAAATTTTAAAGAGGTATTCACAAGATTGAATGAAAAACTGGCCTCTTATCATGACCAACCTGGATTCTAATAAAAACTATTGAAGAAACATTTACAAACAGCAAAGCAGATCTTAGAAACTAATTTTAAGAAGCCAGACTTTCAACTGGAGCAAATATGTGCTCTGTGAATTATTACCAGATTTTAAAATGGTTGTAAAATAATGCTCTTTTTTTTTTAAAAAAAAAAAAATAGTGATTATTGCCTCATTTATTTGAAGACATTATACTGAATTTTTAACATACACTTTCTCTGTTTGGATTACTATGCATGGAAAAATCAGAGCACCCATGTGATTTAAGTGCTTTCATGGCCATCTTTGTTTTTATTCCCCCCCCCCCAGAAAGGTGTGTGTGTTTGTGTGTGTGATTGGTTGATTGATTGACAAGCCAAGGACTCTGGAAAGATGCTTATGTCACCCACATAAGGCAGCTCTGAAAGAGCATCCAGAATAAATGAATGAAATGATAGGCAACACAGAACAGATTTAAAATCCAAAGATATTCTTGTCAGAAAATATATTTCCCAGCCATGGAAAGTGGGCTCTTAACTTCAAAACTCCTCAGTCTGGTCTGGAATCCATTTGCTTCTCTGCCAGAATATTTTCATTTTCTAGCCGACATTCAATTGGCAAATTAGATTAAGCAGGCTGCTCCATCTGTAATTGACGCAGTTCATTTTATTCCTTTTTTTAATAAGATGGAATATTGGAATAATGAGTACACTTTTGAAATCTCTGCTGTACTATCTTTTTGAATAAGCAGAGTTACAAGGCTTCAAGGTAAGTTAATGACTAAGAATGAGGGAGGCATTAGCAATGTTTTAAACAAACATATAATATTTATGTAATATTAAAACTGGTTTTTGTAAAAGAATCAACTGGCTATTTTATTTTTGCAATTTGAGATTTCAGATGCCCTTAATGGTGTGGACTGTCTAGAACACAGGTGTCAAACACCGCATCACTTGATGTGTCGTGATGTATTGCGACTGTTTTTGCATTGCCGGAGCTGGGGTGGGCGCAGCCTCTGTATGATGCAACTGGCCTGCGGGCCGGCAGTTTGACATGCCCGGTCTAGAAGATTCCTGCATGATTTAGGATATTCCATATTGAATTCTGCAGTAAAACCGAAGTACAAATTTGTCTCCGCAGTCTAGACATGCATGGCTGTTTCGCTCTCCAGTCTGCAATTATCAAGACTCTGAAAACTATGTGTCCACCAGATGGCAACAATGAACTAGAATTTTTTTTTTTTTTTGCTTTATAATTGTTAAGTGCTTACAAGATAGAAAATAAAAGAATGAAAATGAAACATACGTAATTAATAATGAAAAGTTGAATATAATTATACACAAATAATGCATTTTTGTTAAAGCCAAAAACACTAAGGATCTACAAACCAAGTACTAAAAGTCAAATAGCACAATGAAAAAAATGAGATTAAAGTTAAGGAAGAACAAACTAATGACAATTGGTAGAACAACCAGCCTTAGAATTGAAAAAGAAGTTATTCAAGTTGTGGATAGCTTTTGTGATCAACCATCAACAGTAAAGGAATATATTGTATTATCCACATATCTTTTGTGTGTGTGTGTATGTGTGTGTGTGTGTGTATTTGCTGATGCTTTATTTAAACTATATTTGTATATCAGTGATTGCAAGACCTCTGTAGATGCCATACACTAAATAAACAAACAGTAAAGGAACTATCAGCCAAGAAATACACTGCAAACTGACACTCAGTAGCGGTGCCCAACCTTTTCTATACCCCACACTCCTAGAACGCTTCTGATATATTCTCAAACCCCTTACAAAAATTCAAAATAACAGCAATGAATTAGGCATATATACTATAATTTTGAAATTTCTAAACCCAAGTTCGCACTCCCTGGAATATAGTCTCACAATCCCTGATTGGAAACCCCTGCGGCAGAATATCCATGAAGACATTGGAAAAGGTATTAAAATGTCCTAGACCTAGTGTATCCATATCTATCAAGATCAGAATTGTGCAAGCCCTGGTATTCACTTTGACACTCTGGAAGTGAATGAGACATTAAAAAAACAGGATAAGCTCTATTTATACAACTTAACCAGCATTAACATAGATCATGTCATTTGGAGTGATATTCAGTGACATTAATTCTTCCCCAAAGTCACATAGGTATTTTAATCTAGTGATATCAATAATAGTCAACAGACAATTCTTAGAAATGTGTACCTCTTCAAATTTTGGAATTAAACAGACCAGTATTTCTGAACTCAATATAAGCAGAAATAATAAGCATCTTTGACACGTTTCATGAAACATCATGATGGGTAAACAAATAACTCAGTTTGTGTTACTCTAATGGTTTAGAATGCTATATTTTATCCAAATAATAATACGACAGAAGTCATATTTAGGCAAGGAGCATGTTAGAAATTTAACTTGCAGCCATATTACAGTCTTTTTCAACATTCACTCCTAAGTCCAATTTATCTGACTTAAGAACCTGTCAGAATCCAATTATATTTCATCTTTAAATTATCAAATATAGAAACTCCCAATTCTGCCTTCTCTGGATTCTGCCATAAGAGGGAGAGAAGGGAGAGAACAAAGGGGCTTTATGGCCCTCACTTCCTTCTTTACACTTCAAAGAGCTAAATGCTGAATGTGTGTTTATTGTAACCTCGAAGTGTTAGCATACCAAAGGAGAGTAATTGCCTTTCATGTAGTTATCTGAAGTCTCCATCCAGACGGAAGAAAGAAGAAAGGGAGTGGAATTGTGATACTTGAAACTATCACTGGAAGGGGGGTTGATTGGGTGGGACTACTGGGGAACCCCTTAAAACCTTGAATGGGAGAGCTTGAACCCCAAGTCCTGTCTAGCATGCCTGCAACCATTTTCTCTTAATAAAGGATTCCTGTTGGAAGAATTATTCCAAGAGTTCTGTCTTCTTAAGATGCAAAGTGGGGTGGGTCCTTACATTAGACAGGACTTGCAAAATTAATCCACCTGGAAGGAAGACCCTTGCCGGGGGATTTTGCAAAAATTTACCATGTCAGACAATGGAGCAAGAGAGGGGGAAAACTCCCTGGAAAGAGAGCCGCTGACCCAGTTGGAACCTTGCCAGATGTTGGGATCCGAGAGGCCAGATTCCTCAGGAGAAGAAGTGGTGGAGACACAGGACCACAAGCCTCGCTGGTCGATGGGCGTTGGAAAGAAAAGTGAGTGGGGAAAGGAATCAAGAAAGGTGACCCTGAGACGGGGGACCAAGCAACCAGAATGGAAGCAGGAGATGGAGAACTCCCTGCACGCAAGTGAAGAGGGAGGAAGCTGGGCACCGTACTCAGACTGGATCCTAGAGAAAGCTATTGACCTGATGAAAAGAACTCTCAGCTCCCTAGGAGAGGAGAATACTGAACCCTACGGCCTCCCCAGTTCCTGGAGCCGCAAAGGGAGAGACACCGAGGGGGACATGGAACCTGCAACCCCAGGGACATCTACTGATCCAGGAGCTCCCACCCCCTACCGGACCACAGAGGGCAATCTGGACGGAAGGCACTACCACCCACAACAGAGGCACCGATCCATTCCAAGACGTCCACCGTTGGAAGTGAAATTCAAAGGGGAGCCAACACGCTTGGGGTTTTCCTAACCCAAGTCCTCAGCTACATGGAGGAATATGGGCAGGATATTCCCAGCGACAAAGCCCGCATCCGGATCGTGCAATCTGCCCTGGATGGACCAGCTGCGGATTGGGTAGTGAACTTGCATGACTCCAATGCCCAAGAACTCAGTAACTTCAACCGTTTCATGTCCTCTTTGAGAAGACGATTTGAAGACCCCCTGGCTGATCGCAAAAGCCCGTGAAAGAATAACAACGAGAGGCAGGGCAACACGCCCAGTGGCATGAGTACTACACAATGTAATTCCGGGCCATTGCCAGCAAACTGAATGGCCAGAAAGAATCCTCTCTGGCCTGTTTCAAAGGAAGGACTCATCAAACTATGATCTATATGATGCTTGACCTGCCCCGAGGGGACCCACATCGACTTGAGGAATGGTACGTCTTGGCAGAGGAAGCAGAGATCGACATATTGAAGAGGCACCGCCGAGGAAAACAATGGAGCCGCCCCCGCCTGAGCTGACACACCAACCGGTGAAATCATCGGATACAGCCAAGAAGCAAATGGGATGTTTCAAATGCGGAAGAGAAGGGCATCGAGCTGTAGAATGCCGCTCAAAGGCCCCCCAGCACAACCCAGACAGATCCCCAATCAACAAACACGGAAAGTATTCAGCTAAGCCAAAAGAAACAGCCATGAGAATGATGGAAATTGCAGAAACCCCCACCTCTGCTCACCCAGGGGAAAGAACTCCAGCCTACACCACAGGGCCGGTGGATGCCTCAGATGACGCTCAGAGGGCGAACCCCTGGTAAGTGGATGCATCACACCCATCTTCAAAACAGTGACTATATTAATCCCCCCCATGCCCGAAGCTGTGAAGGTGAAGCCTTAATAGACTCTGGCTGTACCCGCTGCCTCATTAGCCCAACACTAGTGGGGAATCTGGGCATCCCATCCAGGAGACTGGAACAACCAATCTCATTTGGCCAGCTAGATGGATCCATAACAGGGGGGGTGCCAGCTACCCTAGCCACTTTGCCAATACATCTCTCCCTGGGCAACCATGAAGAGGACTTAACGTTTGTGGTGACCCAGGTATGGAATGCCCAATGATTCTAGGGATGGACTGGTTGAAAAAATGGAAACCCCTGGGTAAATTGGAGGAACGAC